>NW_020175079.1:1169290-1559760 GCF_003031525.2 Neophocaena asiaeorientalis asiaeorientalis
CCCGTAAACAAAAAAAAAAAAAAAAAAAAAAAAGGAAAGAAATCTTCCTCTATCCTGCCTTTTTAATACCTTTATTTATAGGATTTGTCTGTAAGGCAAACGTCACTTTTGTAGTGGTAAAATCCTAACAAATAATTTTCTGTTTTGTTAAACGTTTAAAAAGTCATTTCCTATGTTACTATATTATCCTCTTAATTTCATGACTGCGTAATAGTACATCAAATTGTGCCATTCATTTATGTTCTAATGTTGGACGTTTAAAATAATTGTGTGCTGTTATACCACAAAGAGCTTATTTTTACTATGTAGGATTCCCCTCAATTTCCTTGATAGATTCTCTGTTGTAGAATAACAACAGGGTGCCTTTTTGTTTTAAGGGTTTTTTCAGTGTATACTGTCTTTACACTGTGTACTATTTTTATACTGTGTACTGTATAGAGGTGTTTAAAATACCAAATAGCTGTAACCTTTGATTAAATGTGTGTACCATCATTTCTTGGATTTTTCTCAATAGTCAGAGACCACATGGGATCTTTAGAGTTTTTTTTAAATTAACCCCGACTCTATAATCTGTGGACATTAGGGATCTGGATACAGAAAAACCTGCAAGTTGAGGACGTCCATCAGAAATATACAATATGTGCACCAGATCTGAGTACTTAGTGAGGACTTTGGGGACTGTATAACAAAAATGACTTCAGAAAATAGAAACACTGGAGGCAGTACATATATCAGTTTAGAAACATGGGCTTTGACAGAAAGACTTGTTTAACCCAACTGTACCACCTACTTACGTGACCTTGGATAAGTAATTTAACCTCTCTAACCTCAGTTTCCTCAGTCATAAAATGGGGATAATATTGATGAATCATTTAATTAAGTAAGAGAATGTATGTGAAATGCTCGACATGATGCTTGACCCACAGCAAATGCCAAGTAAATTATAGCTGGTATTACTGCCTTTATTAACAATTAACATTTATGTAACATTTGTGACCTATGGAGCCCTTTAACTTGATGTTTCTCATTTGTGAATCTGGGTGCTTTATATAGAATGGATTTTTAAATGTTCCATGGACTTTTTATTTATTGCCTCAAGAGGTCATTTCTTTTCAGGTACCTGTACAGCTGTGTACACTCAGTTGTCATTTGTCATGTACCTTCATGCCAGTGTCTTCTTATCTAAATTAAACTCTTAAAACCCTGTGTGAGTACAAGGGTTGTATCTTATTCAGCTGGGTTGTCCTTGTACATAGCACTGGGACACAGAGTCCAGACCCTTTGCTATTAGAGTTCTAGCTCTACAATTTATTATTCAAGTGACCTTAGGCAAGTCAGTCTCTGGCTTGCCAAGGCCACCCTTTCCTCATCTGTAAAATAGGTAACAAATGTGAGGATTACTTTAAGTGATGTGTTAAGAAGTGCTTTGCCTAGCAAATCGCAATTTTTTTTTCCCGTAACTCACTGTGCCTAGCTCAGTAGTTGGTGCTTAGAAAATATATGTTCATTGGGGTTGGAGGCTGATATGAAGGCCGTGGACCCAGTTCTTAACTTCAGTATCAAGATATGTTCATTTAAAAAGTGAAAATTGTTTTCTGGGGGCCAGTCGTCATACAGGGCTCTATGGCAGGTTCATTAATACCCTGGTACCTTGCCTTGAAGTGTTTGCTTCTTGATGTTGTAAAGTTTGGGCATAGTTACACATAGGTTCTCAGAGCAGTTTCAGCGATTTAACCCTACCTTGAGGGAAGAAACTTGATATATAATAAGTAAATGTGGATTTCAGAGTATGTGGTCCCTGTGGTCAGTCTGGAGAGGTGCATATGAGGATATTCAGCAAACACTGGGATGCTGGCTCTGTGGAAGACTCTTGGCTAAATCAGTCTTGTTTCCCATGGAATTTCTTTTCCTGGTTGACCACAGGTGTATTTCTATGTGTTCTGTGTGTTCTCGGTTTATATATATTTTTTTCGAATTTGATTTTCAGAAATGATGATGCTGAGATTTTGGCTGTGGTCAATTTCAGCAGACAAGACCCAAACACTAGGTATCCATTTCTGTCTTGAATAAAAAGTAAAGTCTTGTTATAGAGAAAAAAAGCAAAAGTATTTAATAAAAAAAAATTCTTTGTTCATTTTGGAAAATGGTACCTTTGTTAATCCCCTAAGAGACAATTTATTGTATTCTGACAGTATCATTGAATAGTCCAAGAAAGCATGATGCCTCAATTTAAATTTATTTTTCCTGGCACAGTTTTTGTTCTTAAGATTTGTGCCTGAAGGAAGAGGATGTTGTTTCTCATGGGGAGGGGAAGTGCCTAGTGGACAGAGAAAGGTGAAGAGTGTTATTTCCTTGAATATAGATTGGGGTTTAGTTTCCACTTAAGGATATTTCTGGGAAGAACAGAGCCAGTTCTACTTAGCAGCTTGGTTTTTGCTAATTATGGAGGGCAGGATATGTTTTCATCTAGTCTGTTCCGTCAAGTCCTGTTTATACTTTTGGGATATGGGGAGTTAGCTTTGACTCAGGTGAGGTGCACAGGTGACATGTGTCATTTCTATCCTAAGATGGTAGAGATGACAGGCTGCTTTCAAATAATAACCTGGGGGCTAGGGCACAGGAACCTTTGGCATTTTCCTCAGATTAGTCAGTGGCTGGCAAATTTGATGAAAGAACAGAGAGGGAACTGTTTTTTATTAAGCTGTGATGTAATCTCTACGTGATTAACTCTTTATGGCTTTTAAAAAAATTTATTTTTGGATGCGTTGGGTCTTCATTGCTGCGCGCAGGTTTTCTCTGGTTGTGGTGAGCGGGGGCTACTCTTCTTTGCGGTGCGCGGGCTTCTCATTGCAGTGGCTTCTCTTGTTGCAGAGCACGGGCTCTAGGCATGCGGGCTTCAGTAGTTGTGGCGTGGGGGCTTCAGTAGTTGCGGCACGCAGGCTCAGTAGTTGTGGTGCACGGGCTTAGTTGCTCTGCGGCATGTGGGATCTTCCCGGACCAGGGCTCGAACCCGTGTCCCCTGCATTGGCAGGCAGATTCTTAACCATTGCGCCATCAGGGAAGCCCCTTTATAGCCTTTTAAGTACAGAAGAAATTTGCATTAGGAATTAATAACCAAGAGTCTTTGAATTTATTAAGTCTGAAAAAGTGATGACCAGTTGTCAATATTTTGGTCTTATTTCACAAGTGTACCCTCAATCCAGTTGGTAGAGAGAGGTTTGAATGTGGTAACCCTAGTGAAACCTTCCTCTGAGAAGGCAGTAGTCAAGTCAAGTAGTCAAGGCTACAGTCTGACAATATTTAAAAAATTATTTGGGTAGCAGAAGAGAGCACCCCATTGGGGTGGTTTTTAAAAGTTTTTAAAAAAAATTTGAAAACAGTATCCATGACTTGGTTACATTGTGTAAACAGCAAACAGTGTTAAGGATGAGCCTCAGGGATAAACCACCATTAGCATCCCCAGTGTGGTGTATTGTCCTTTTCTTGCCCCAGTCAGCAAAGTGGTCCGAGACTTTAGCACCAGGGAGTCTCTCAACATTCCCGTTGTTAAAACAGTTCCTGTGGTTTGTTTATCTTCGTTGGGGTTCCTTAGTAGCAAATCCCAAACCACTCACTTTTTCCCAATAGTATTAATGTTCTAAGAGAGGCTATACATTATATTAAAGTCAGGGTAGTTCTCCACGGGAATGCTGGTTTTTAAATGAGACTTATTCAGCCTTTTTTTAGCTGGTGTTTCATTACCACCAAGGATTTATAATGCAATAGCTCTGAGGCAAAGCTGGTAAGAATGCCAGCTTCGCTAATATTTAGAGTCATAAAATTCTGGATATTGGACAAGCTCTTAATTACTCTGAATCCGTCTTTGTCTTAATAAAAGTTGGATTGTACCCACTAAAACAAGATGGCTGTGTTTGCATTAATCTCCAAATGTAGGTTAATACCTTTTTAAAAGCTGTCTCTTAGACAAGAGACTTGAAAATTAATTTCCCATTTTCAGCTTAAAATGAAGAGCTTTTCCACATGTGGAGTTTGAAGGGCTGCCATTTTTCTGATATAGATTCAAGTGCCAATAATAACTCTCAGTTCTCCTCCATTTTTTTTTCTTTAAGGTTTAGGTAAGGGAAAAAGTCTCTTCTGGTGTTTGGAGACTTTTTCTTTTTTTTCTTAAATCTGCTTCAAAGTAAATAGAGTTCTGTTTTCTCCAAGGAGTTTGAATCGCTGGGGGTGAGGGGCATGATGAAGATCTAGATAGTGGAAATCCAATTTTAAGTCATGGCTGGAGAAATCTGGGTTTTACATATACCACTGTGACCAAACTAAGTATTTTAATATATTTTTTTGTTGTTCTGTGATGTCTGAGTACTTACATATTGGGAGGTTTCCCTGTAATGGTATATTCTTAACTGACTTCTTTGAGTGCAGGATAGAAAATTATTTTCCTTTTTTTTTTTTAAGCCTCCTTTTAAGCCTCCAGAGTATCTACTGCTATGCAGCCACTTAGTACCACTAATTCCAGGATTCATTTCTGTGCTACAGATGGTCAGTGAGATTATAAGGGCTCTGAGAAGATTTTTATATAAATTGAGGTCTTCTCGGTTGAGAGTCTCTGTCTGACACACTAATTTTTCTTCCCCACTTCCAATGCAGGAGTCTCCAATGTGCTATATTAACCCGGTTCTACTTTGATTATCAGTGGGGCTTGGGGCAGAGGGAACTAGTGACAGGTTTAAGAAGGAGAAGTAGAAATCAATATACTGTAATCAAATGAGAGGGAACAAGTCATAAAAATCCTCCTCTTATTAAAGGTACAGGTGTTAAAAGCATTGCTTTCCTGTATTTCATCTCTTCATTTTATAGACGTTTTTATATAATAAAATATTTATGTAGTAAATGAGAACCATACACAGCTTATATTAACTATATAGACTTCCAGGCATCTCCCCCCTGGAAATTCTGATTGAGCAGGTCTGGGATAGGACCTAGAAATCTGATTCTTATGATCAAGCACATTTGATATTCAGACAACTCCATTTCTTCCTCCCAAAGCTCCAGGCTTCCATGGATGATTTGTAGAATACACTTTTCCTCTCTTTTGTCAAGTCTTTGATCCAGTATGATTTTGTGAGGGGATGTCTTAAATAGAACATTCTGCAAAAACTTTTATGTAGGACAATATCACTGCCGAAAGAGACACTTCAGTATATAGTTTTTGTATCAATAATGATGGTAAAAGAATAAAGAGGCATCTGAATGGGTAGGTACCCCAAATCTGTCATTGTGAATGATGGAACTGGGGTGTCAGGCTTGAGGACAAAAGGAGGTAACCCAGGTGCTGTCTTCAAACACCTGCAGAGTTGTCCTGTGGAGGAGAGCTTGCACTTCTGGTGGCCCCCCCAGAGCAGACGTGGGACTAACAAGTAGATGCTGAACATAAGAAATAAGTGTAATGGAGGAGACCATGGACCTGCAGCCTTCATGAAATACTGCTTTACCTTCTAATTATTTGTAGCCTGTAGAGCTAATATTTTCCCCCAAAGAAATCTGACTTAGACTGCCAGTTAATAAGAGAAGAATGGAGGTGCTCAGGTGGAAGCAGCCTGAGAGGCATGGGCAAATTAAGCCTCTCTTCTCCCTGAAGCTTGTAGGACACTTCAGTAGAAGCTTGGAGCTCACTGCAGTGTGGTGAATCCTCTTCAGTGAAGGTGGCTGCGCAGGTGTCCCCCTCTCTGCCCCCACATGGTGTTTGCGAGCTCCGTAAGGGTCGCTGCTGTAGACAGCTGGCATAGGTCCAAGGGCAGGGCTTAGTGAAACGTTGCTTGCATGAAAGCTCTGGAGGAAATTTATATCTCACGCTCAGGGCTGAACGGGAAGATTTCTAAGCTCCTTTCTGACCAAGAAAGTTTATGGTATCTGCTTTGAAGATTAAGCCTCAGATCTCAGCATGAATGACCCAAGGATGTAAGCTCTGTGCGGGCAGGGACTTTGTTTCCTTTAGCGCTGCATTTCTAGTGCTTAGGACAGCACCTGACATTAGTGGATGCTCAGTGAATATTTGTTGAATACATGAATATAATGAAGAAAGTGAAAATTATCTAATACGGTACATTGTGACTCTCTGCCCTCCCCTGCCCCCATTCTTGTCCTGGAGAATTCTCATTTAACCACCCATCTATCTAGTGATCAATGCTCCTTCTTCCCTTTGGCCATCCATCCTCACTCCATGGCTCTCATCTCCTCCTTCCCAAAACATGTTTGGCAAAGGGGAATAAGGAGACCAAGGAAACTGTGGAAAACAAAGTCTTGTCAGAAAGAGAGTGAATTTCCCTAGGCACGTGAATTGGGAAGCCTGTTGGCTGATGATTTGATTTGGGTATTTCCTGTGATTTTCAGTTGTTGTGGTATGTTCCTGTTTGCAGAGAGAAGAGAGAATTTGTTGTAGGTTTATGGCCTAGATTAATTGGGATATTTTGTGAAGCTTCTGAAGTGTTATCACTTCATCTTTATCCTTGCCCGCTATTATGCATGAAAAGCATTTGAATTATTTTAGAGAGGATGTAAATTTGCTTGTGTTATCCAGTGCCAGCTTAAAACTGATTAGCATTTTGCATCACCTTTGCAGCTTATAAATCATCCACTTCCCTTCTCAGTGAGCAGGCCGTAAGTCAGCAAGGAAGCACCTGGGGCAGGCCCAGCCACCTCTTGTCCTGTGATTTAGAGAACACTCTAGACTTTTTGAGGGTCCCTCTGTGGCCTGGTCTCTGGTAAGGCTTTTCCTACATGGGAAATGAGTAAAAACTTTGGATGGACTTTTCCCAGGGAGGTTCTGACAGGAGAGATCCACACAGTTACAGTTCATTAGCCTGGTCCAGCCACAAGTATGGTTCTTTGACCTATTTGGTGTTTAAAAATTTGGAGGCAGTTGCCAACATTTAAAAATTAGGAAATTTCATATAAAAATCCAGATTTGCAGTTATTCTTGGAAAATCTGAGGGTCTGGCAGACACTGAGTTCCAGTTGGTGCTGAGAGCAGGTGTGCACCAGAGAAGGTTAGCTATCCTCAGTTTTTGTGTGGGCTGAGCCAGCTTTACTCAAGGCCCTATGTTATAGATATGTGAATTTGTGACACCCTGCTATAATGTGTGTATTTTTTAAATAATACTAATTTTAACTTGGTTGACTAACCATTAGAGGCCAACATTTAGTGAGCTGTTACCAAGTATTAATACCAGGCACTGTGCTAAGTGTTTATGTATATGTGTTTATTTATGTAGTCCTCACAATTATTCTACTTTTATACATGAAGAAATTAAGGCAGAGAGAGGTTAAATAACTTGTTCAAAGTCACCCAGCTTGTTCAGGGTCACCTGTCTCCTAACACTGGCCTGCTCCTCAAATCCATGAGGAACAGTGGGTATCAGTTGAGAAGCTGGTGACAGTGACACACTCCCTGAATCCCCAACCTGCACCTGGGAGAAGGAGCCTGCCCTGCTCCAGGCGTAGTTACAGGGGAGTATTTGAAAGGCAGCCCCTTATACAGTCCTACTGATTTCTTTCAGCCTCTTGTTTTCATCATCCATCCTGTTGTTCTAGGGTGCTTGTTTGTCATGTATCAAAGCCCTGTTATAGTGAACCCAAACAAGCCATTGACATTTAAAATTAAATTGTACCAGGTATTGTCAATAGCTACACTGCTCATTGACAGCACATTGCTAATTACATTGAGAGAACATCCTAACTGGGTATATTATGCCAAATCAAGTTGGAAACATTGGCTCTCTACCAGCAAATTCATTTTGACGTGCAGAAAGTTTGGGAATTCACAGATCTCTCACCAGTCTCAAAATACTGGGTTTATGGAAACTCTTTAATGAATTTTTGCTAACGTTTTCTTGCAGCAAAGGGGAATTCTGATCTCTCCACTGCTAAGCCGGGATGGGGGTGGGGGAAGTCGTGCCTTTGAAAGGGAGAGATCTACAGATTTGGGATGGGGTACACTTCAGTGCAGGGGGTTGGGGGGTTAGCTGATGGGTTCCTTATCTGTATATCTAAGCCACATACTTAGATCCAGCTTTTTTTTTCTTCTTCCTCCTCTTCCCCTTTTTCGTTCCTTTCTCCATCCTTCTCCTACCCTCGCCTCTATATGTGGAAAGAGAGGGAGGGAGAGAGAGTGCGCACACACACACACACACACACACACACAACTCTAGGCACTGTTCCTAGTGCTTGATGTTACTTAATTCATTTGATTCCCACCATAACCATGCAGGACTGATATGCTACAGATAAAGAAACTGAGGCAGAGAGAGAGTAAAACATTTGTTCAAAGTCACATGGTTAGTCTACTCTTCCTAGGGCGCAAACTAGGCTGCCCTGAGGCCAGTGGTTCCACCTCCTGGCTCATGTTGCTTGTGCTCTGAGGGTAAACATTTAAGCCTATGTGTCTCTGGGCCTAGGAGTTCCTCTGGGGGCCTTGCAAGTAGCAGTTTAGTTGGCAGGGCAAATTAAGTATGCGGGGTATGCTGCGCTGAACCCAGGGAAGGAGGGAGGGAGTCTAGTCTTTGCTTGTGTTATACATGCTTATTGGTTGGTGGCAGGAGTGATTGACGCCAGAATCAAAATGACGTAAAGCAGCTTCCCTCAAGAAGCACTGCTCTAACGGTTGTTTTCCTCTTTGTTGCCCCAGGTCCCTTGTGAATAGGATTTAGCTGTGATTCAGCTGCTGCTGTTCTTTTGGTAATCAGTGTGGAGGAGGGAGATGAGGGCTGCTATTAATGGCTTCTTATTTCACATTCTCCTAATCAGATATCCCGCAGTTATTAATGTGCATGCAGGATGCTCTCTGGTGTCCCTGGATGGTTTTGTTAGGTGTACTGGACTGTCAAGCTTTCTAAGATGGAATGTTTTATTAGGTTCTGGCCTGGGGGTTGGATGGCTGGAGGTTTTTTAAAAAAATGCACTAAGAGAAAGGAATATGGTGTAAAACCAAGCTTATGATCTTGGCGGGGGAGGGGAACAGTACCATGCAGGGTATGTGGGTGGGTGGGACAGCAGTTCAGCAACATCACCTCCCTCTCCTATAGCCCTGAAAACTTTACCTTGGTAATACCCTTCAGATATTAAAAGTGAAATAACTGAGAACTATTTACTAGGCAGCTAAATGCAAATTCTCTCCCCCATTAGTTTTAATTAGGATGAAATCATACATTTAAATAACCACTTCTTCTAATAACTGAACTTCTTATTCACTCTGAACCCAGGCGAATGCCTCTTTCTGTATGAACGGCCCACCTCTGAGTCACTTCACACCTGCCTGTTGACACAGCCAGGTTCCTAATGTGGGTGCACAGATCTAGGATTTCAGAGCGTGACTGGCACAGAGAATCTTGGGTATACAGCTTTCTGCACTCTACCTTGGGGATAGACAGATAGTCCAACCAGAGAATAAAGAGTTTGCAAGTTCAAAACAAAACAACCACCTAAACCAGATTCTACTTGGTTTCTATCTTACTATTTCTTTAAGTGTTTAAAGGGTGCATTTTAAAAAATCCTCCACCCATTTGTTCCATTTAAACAAATGTTATTAAGAACAGTAATAAGCAGTTGAATTGAAAGAATTAGATCTTTGAGGCTTTTACTGTCAGATTTGTTCTAATTCTTTAGTTTTTCCTTGATGTAGTGTATGTGGTCTGTTTTGAGAGAGTGTGGAGATGTGATGTGTAGAATGGTGGCTGTTGTGTGTGCATGTGTGTGGGGGGGGTGGTTGGGGGAGGGTTGAAACTTCTGTTTGGAGGATCAGAAATAAATAAGCAGCTTGGCTTCAACCCCTCAGTGGCATAACCAGCTAATGAATGAGAGGACTGCTAAACTCCCAGTTGTCTTCCTGGCTTGGAAGACTTAATAAAGTCTGACTACCTTTCGTGGGCCAGTGATAGGAGAAAATCAACAGAAGACATGTAGTTTATAGCAACCTGAAATGTGCCAGAGACATGACTAGCTGCCTTTTTGGCCCTGGGGAGGTGTGGCTGGCCCTGCTTGCATCCTCCAGGAATGGGAATTGTGCCAGACACCAGCTAGACAAGACCAGCTGCTTCTTCGATGTTTTGTGGACATGATTGGCTGTAGCTTTTTTTTTTTTTTTTTTGCGGTCCGCGGGCCTCTCACTGTTGTGGCCTCTCCCGTTGCAGAGTACAGGCCCCAGACATGCAGGCTCAGCGGCCATGGCTCATGGGCCCAGCTGCTCTGCGGCATGTGGGATCTTCCCCAACTGGGGCGCGAACCCATGTCTCCTGCATCGGCAGGCGGACTCTCAACCACTGCGCCACCAGGGAAGCTCTGGCTGTAGCTTTTGATCAGGACATTGTTCCTAATGAAGTCTGACCAGCATCATTTAGACAGGAATGAATGACAGCTGATGTGCAGGATTTTCCTTGATTGGCAGCAATTGGAACTAGTAACCAGAGGAGGTGGGGGGAGAGAAACCAGCTCTGATTGACAAGAGCTTATCTTTATTTAATCTACTACCAAAGCCCTGCAGTTGAAGTATTAGGCAATTGAAAGAAAGGAAGATACAACTGTGAAACATAATTAAAGATTCTTGACATACTTTAAAATGTTTTCAATAGGAGAGCTATGAAGAGAGTCCAGGTGTGAGGTTAGCACTGCTCCTGTGATGTGAGAAAGAGAGGGCTTTCACAATAGGGATTGTTAATTTTTATCCAAAATTAAAAATAGTGGTGGGCTTTGAATAGTTCTAGCTGTAAACAGTTCTGGTTCTATTTACCATTCCTTTGACTTGCCAACCTGCTTGGAAAAGTTTCCTGTGCAGAGGCCAAAAATGGGTACAGTATTAAGGGTGGTCATTTCTCATCAAGTTGTTCCATTGAGGACTTGAATCTTTAATGTTCATTTTTTTTGTTTTTTTTGTGGTACGCAGGCCTCTCACTGTTGTGGCCTCTCCCGTTGCGGAGCACAGGCTCTGGACGCGCAGGCTCAGCGGCCGTGGCTCACGGGCCCAGCCGCCCTGCGGCATGTGGGATCCTCCCGGACCGGGGCACAAACCCGCGTCCCCTGCATCAGCAGGTGGACTCTCAACCACTGCGCCACCAGGGAAGCCCCTGTTCATGTGTTTTGAGAAAAGATGACAAGCAGGAATCTTAGGCTTGTCTTCTGAGGACTTGTGTGTGATTCCCTGAGAGCTAATTGCATGTAGTGTGCTGGTAATGTTTTACAAGTGGGTTGGGAGCTTGGCATCCTGGTTCAAATCCTGACACCACCATTTCCCCTTTGTTTGTATTACTCCATTTCACCATCCCCTCCTATTTGGTTTTTATGATATACATTTGTACTCTTTTAGTAGCTCCCCTTGAAATGAAACCACATATACTCTAAATTTAAAGTTCATCTATACCTTAATCCCTTTGGACAATGCAGGTGAACGACGTTTAAGTCTGATCGCCTTCCTCCCTGCAACTAAGTCTGATATTTTAGTTTTACCTTTTTTTGTGTGTGTGGTACGCGGGCCTCCCACTGTTGTGGCCTCTCCCGTTGCAGAGCACAGGCTCCGGACGCGCAGGCTCAGCGGCCATGGCTCACGGGCCCAGCCACTCCGTGGCATGTGGGATCTTCCCAGACTGGGGCACGAACCCGTGTCCCCTGCATCGGCAGGTGGACTCTCAACCACTGTGCCACCAGGGAAGCCCCATTTTACCTTTTTTTAAACACACAAATTAGATGTTATTATCCTTTTTACAGATGGTGTTTTAGATTTACCTGTATGGCTACCAATTTCTTTGTTCACAATTTCTTTAATTTCCTTTAGTGAGTGTCTACTAGTAGTAAATGGTCTTTTTTAGTTATCTAGGATGTCTTTATTTTGCCCTATATTTCGAGAGGAACTTTGTCTGGGTACATGATTCTGGGTGGAAAGTTGTTTTTTTCTTTCTACCTTGTAGGACTGTTGTGAAGATTACCTGAATTCATATCTGAAGCCCCTAGCACCGTGCCTGCTATGTTTGCTTGTTAAATAACAGTGGCTATTACATTCTCAGAAAAATATTGGAACAAATTTGAGACAATTTAGGTTTAGTTGGAATGTCCATACTTTTATGCTTTTTTTCCCTGTCATTTCCTTAAAACTTTGATTTCACTAAGATTTGGATGGGAGTGGATTTAATAAGCAACATTACTAGCTTAGAAGATAGACAAAGTTTGATTCAACTGTGGTTTCTGTCACTGGCTAGTTGTATGTACCCTTTGCAGGTTATCTTACCTAAGACTTGTTTTTTTTTGCATATAAAATGCTTATCATAATACTCTTTCTCAGGGTCACTATGAAAATTGCATGAGAATACATTTAAAACTCTTAGTGAAGGCTCACATAGTAGGGAGTTGTTTATGTTTATTACTAGTTTCTTGTGAACCACTTTTTATGATTTTTACATACAGATGTTATCAACTTTTCTTTTTCCGCCCTGCCCCTGTTTTCATTTCCTATTCCCCAAATCCCTGAGAAGAAGGAGTGTCTTCTGCACAACTGACTTTCTATTCTGCTGACTAGGAAGGCCTTCTGCAGACTGATGGCTCTGGCTTGGAGGCAGCACTTTTGTACTTATTTGTCCTTAGGTGGGAAAATAGCTTTCCAGGCTTAATATCTATACCTTGCTACCTGTAAGACTTTCTTTCACTTATCCAAAAATTGTATGCTGTAGTTTTACTTGTGGCTTTGGGCAAATTACTTAACCACTCAGTGCCTCCGTTTCCTCATCTGTAATATGGAAATAATAATAATTCCTTTCCCAAAGGATTGTTGTGAGGACTAGATGAATTGATACATGTAAAGATCTTAAGTGTCTGGCGCAAAGGAAGTGCCAATACTTTAGCTTTCATCATTGTCATTGTTAATAGCCAGTACTGCCTTCTGTGCCGTGCCGTTGGCTTTTGGATAAAAAAATTGTGTGTCTGCTATAGCTTTGTCCTTTACCTGTTTAGTACCCAGTTCATGTGTATTAGCTTCCATATAACACTTATCTCATTTGTTCCTTAATAACATTGTCATAGGTTAGGTAGGACGTGTTTTTTTCAACTTTATTTTCACATACAATAAAATGCACCCATTTTAAGTATACAGTGCTGTGAGTTTAGAATTGAATCACTACCATAATCAAGACCTAAAACATTTCTATTGCACCCCAAATTCCCCTCTTTCCCACTTAATCTTCCATTCTTACACCTGGGTCCAGGCAACCACTGATCTGCTTCCTGTCATCATAGATTAAAGTTCACTTTAGTTTTTATATCAATGGAGTTATATTTTTTGTATTCTTATATCTGGCTTTTTTCACTCATGGTAATTATTTTTGAGGTTGATCACGTTATTGGTGTGGTCTAGTCCTTTGTATTGTTGTGTGGTATCCCATTGTATGGGTGTACTGTAACGTTCTTAGCCATTCTCCTGTTGATGGACTTTTGGGTTGTATCCATTTTGAGGCTCTTATGAATAAAGCTGCTGTGAACATTTATGTACAGTTCTTTGTGTAGATACGCTTTCACCTCTCTGGAGTAAATATTTAGGAGTAGCATTTACTGATATGAAGGGCTTAGAGGTCACACAACCAGAAAGGCATCCATTCCATTGGACCAGTGATTTTCACACTTGTAGAGCACAGGACTCTTTCACATGAAATACTGCTCAAGATACCCATTAAAAAATCAGACTAAAGTGATGTAGACAGGTTCCTCAGAAAGTTCAGATAGTCCTTTTATGGCTGTTAACCTGCTAAGCACCCACGCTCTTCTCGTTGAACCCCTTTGCAAAGTGCTGCACCACTTTGGCTACTTCTTGAGAGCAGAGTCTGGGGCCCCTTGAGGTCCAGTCCTTAGACATCTCTTCTTCTCTTTGTAGTCCCATCACCTTAGTTGTTTCAGAACTGGTCACTGAGCACTTTACCTCTGCATTTTGGTGTTCTAGAAGCAAGAAACTCTCACTTTTTACAAATACAAAACAAACCAAAAAACCCCACGCATACACAGTGCATAAGTTAGGCTGTACAACTGGTGAGATTAGAAACATTACCACTTTCCATTGCTGTCAGTCAGTGCTGGTTATGTATCTCCTTGATTCAAAGGGCTCTTCAGGGAATGTAGGGTCAGATAGGTCCATTAAAGCTTTTAGGCTGTTTACCTTTGTCACCCGGTACTATTTACAGATGGAGCAGATGCCACTATGTTCCATTGCTTTATTCTGAAGCAGTGAAGTCTCATCTTATGTTATCAGAGCCCGGGTTATGAAATTTGAAATGCACTTTTCCTCCCTTGCACTGTTACAACTGCATCAAAGCATTTTAATCAACCTGCTTTCATTGAAGTGTACAATTTTTCTTCTCATTACATCTGCAAGCTCTCAAGTTTACAGACACGATCTCCTTGGCTAGACTAATATTACTTGGTCATTCTTGCATGCAAATTTAAAATTTAATATCTTGCTGCAGGTCTGTTGAGTTTTATGCAAATTCCAATATAGATTATATTTTGAAGCTGTAAATTAGAAATTACATTCAGGGGGGGAAGTAATATATGTGTGGGCTTAGAAAAAGTAACCTTGTAGTTTGCATGGTGCATGGCATTTCTTCCAAAGAAATGGGATTTTGAGTATTCTGTGTGGGATTGGAAGTTGTGTTGTCCAATTGTGTTACTGGTAATAAAAAGATAAAAACAATGCCAGTTCTTGCATCAACATATTTTTAAATTTTATTTTTTATTATTTTTTTTACCTTTTTATTTTGTACCAGAGTATAGCTGATTAACAGTGTGATAGTTTCAGGTGCACAGCAAAGGAACTCAGCCGTACATATACATGTATCCATTCTCCCCCAAATTCCCCTCCCATCCAGGCTGCCATGTAACATTGAGCAGAGTTCCCTGTGCTATACAGTAGGTCCTTGTTAGCTATCCATTTTAAATATAGCAGTGTGTACATGTCCATCCCAAACTCCCTAACTATCCCTTCCCCCCATCCCCCCCCGTAACTATAAGTTAACTATAAGTTCGTTTTCTAAGTCTGTGAGTCTGCTTCTGTTTTGTAAATAAATTCATTTGTATCATTTCTTTTCAGATTCTGCATATAAGGGATATATATACCATATTTCCCTTTCTCTGTCTGACATACTTCACTCAGTATGACAATCTCTAAGTCCATCCATGTTGCATCAGCGTTTTTTAAAATGACATTTGGCTATTCGGGATAGCCATTTGGGATTAACTGGGTTCTCCCACTTACTTGTTCATTGAACATATGGTTGTGGATGCATACTAGGTACCTGGTTTTCCTCTTGGCTTTGATGATACATCAATAAACAAAACAGTCTGTGCCCTTACGAAAGTTACCTTCTACTTGGGAGAAAGAAGTCACAAGCAAATAAGTAAATATTTGTTATATCTGATGGTGATACATTCTGTGGAGAAAAATAATGCAGGGTTTGGGAATAAGTGAGTGCTGGGAGCGGGTGTGGGGTCAGGGAAGACCCCCTAAAGTGACGTTAATGCAAAGACTTGACGAGGAAAGGAGGTGAGCTGTGTTATTTTTCTTAGGAGAATGACAGGGAGACTGCTAAGTACAAGTGTCTCAAGTGAGTACTTCCTGCCATGTTTGAGCAGCAGCAAGGATGCAGTTGTGGTTGGAGCAGAGTGGGAGGTAGAAGTGGAACAGAGAGAGAGAGACAGGAGGAGAATCCAGAGAGTGGTTGGTAGCAGAATGGGGCGGTGGTGGTGTCATGGATCATATAGGGCCTTGTAAGTACTGTGAGGACTTTGGCTTTTGCTGAGTGAGATAGAGAGTTGTACTGGGAAGTATTAAGCAGGCGGTGACTACCGTGTTGAGAATGGAGTTTATGGAGGCAAACACAAACCTTCAGATGATGGAGATGGGACACCAACTTCAGCCATTGCAAGTCTGTACCTTCGGAGCTGACTGCAGAGGGCTGGTGGCCGAAAAGAAGCTAGGATTGGATAGAAGAACCTGGCATTGTTGGCATTTTTGTGTTTGAGCATCCTCAAGATTCTTTGCCTGTGGCAGAAGCCTAAGCATCTATCCTGTTGGTGCCAAGCAACCTGTGTTTTGACAAGTCCTTCAGGTGACTGTGATGCACTTGTTAAAACACAGAATGCTGGGTTCCCCCCCACCCCCAGAGTTTCTCATTCAGGAGGATGAAGTGGGGCCCAAGAATTTGCATTCTTTATACCTTCTTGTTCCTAAGTGATGCCAGTGCTGCTAGTTCAAGGGCCACACTCTGAGATCCATTGCTCTAGTGAATAGGAATTGATAAATTATCTGCAAAGTTAACTTTCTGCACTGCACTTCTGCCTTGAAAAATAATGGGTTGAAGCCTTCGCTCTGAGCCAAACTGCCTGGGTTTGAATCCCAGCTTGTTATTGTATTGTGACCTTGGACAGGGCATTTAGAATGGTTTCTTGCACATAGTAAGTTCTCAGTGAAGGCTGGATATTATAATATGGCATATAAGTATAAAATGATGTGGTGGAAACAAAACATCAATAATTTGCCGAATGTAAGCTCTGGAGTAAGCATTATAAACACTATCTTGTTTTGTTTTCAGGATGAACTGCAGTGTACAGTCATCCCTTGATATCCATGGGGGATTGTTTCCAGGTCCCCCCTCAGATACCAAAATCCACGAGTGCTCAAGTCCCTTATATAAAATGGCATAGTATAGTCGACCATTTGCATCTGTGGATTCTGCATTTGTGTATACTGAGGGCCACCTGTATTAATACTTCTGTTTTATACACACATAAGTGACTTACTCATAATCGTGCAACTAGTAAGTAGCAAAGATAGGTTTCAAATTCAGGTGTCTCTGGCTTCATAGCTTGAGAGTTACCACTGTGTGTGCTGCCTGACAGCACTGATTGGCTCTCACACAGACTCAGGTTCAAATCTGGGCCCCCCCCTCATTTAATATATGTGTGTGTATGAGAGAGAGACAGGCAGACACAGAGAGATGTAGATAGAAAGAGAGAAAGTGAGAGATAGTATTTGCGTTAATTTTCTAGATCTCTGTTAGGCCACATTTTCCTAATGTAAAATTGGGATAAAGCATGGAGACTTAACAGGGTTTCTGTACTAAGTAGAGTATAGATGGATTATCATTGCTAGTTATTTTCTTTCCTAATTAAACTTCAGAGCCAAATCCAATCTAGATAGAATGTATTTCTCGGATTTTTCTTTATAGTTCCTTATAAGAATGGGTTTTTCCTAATATGAACTTAGAATTTTTGAATTTTGTGGACAGGATTCTTGTCATCAAGATCTCAGCTTGGGAGGAAGAGATCATGTTCCCTTTAAAAACATCCTTCTCTGCTTGGGGTTCTAGTGTCGTCATCTCAGGAAGTTCACACACTGTTAGGAATAAAGCTTTCCCAGATAAGGCATCTGTGTAGAAGAATTAAGTAGGTGGGAAAGTAGGTGTGTGGGGAGACCACATGTCTAATTTTTAAAAGAGCTAGTGTCTCATGGTGGTTTGCAGAAATTAAAAGTATTACATAAAAGTGGCATATAACAGTAATCGTTACTGTCATAAAATCCCAGTTCATGGATCAGTTGTATGAAACCTGGTCATAAACTTGCAAAAGCCATTGATTGACAACTAGCTGTCACAAAGCTCTGAACTTTACTTCTTTCTGTTGTAGCAGTAACTGGTGAAGCCCTTGGTCCCTAGGGGTTGAAAGAGAAAATTTATATTCAGAAGATACATAGACAATTATAAGGAGCTCTTATTGACTGCAGGGGAAAGAGAAACGGATAGCTATTAAAATAAAAGTATGGCATTTGGGCCAAACAGGCAGCCCCATCTGTCCTGAGAGTCCCCAAGGCTAGCACTGGACATAGAGTGAGTCAGGTTCTTAGAGAAAATTGTGTTGTTGAAAACAGGGGTCCCCAAGCCCCAGGCCTCGGACTGCTACCAGTCCGCAGACTGTTAGGAGCTGGACTGCAGAACAGGAGGTGAGTGGCGGGCGAGCGGGTGAAGCTTCCTCTGCCGCTCCCCGTCTCTCGCATTACCACCTGGACCATCAACACCCGCCTCCGCCCCATGGAAAAATTGTCTCCCATGAAACTGGTCCCTGGTGCCCAAAAGTCTGGGGGGCCACTGGTCAAAAAGAACAAGCTTGGTCTTTGTTGTTTGTTTGTTTTTGTGGTACGCGGGCCTCTCACTGTTGTGGCCTCTCCTGTTGCAGAGCACAGGCTCCAGATGTGCAGGCTCAGCAGCCGGGGCTCACGGGCCTAGCCACTCCCCGGCATGTGGGAACTTCCTGGACCGGGGCACGAACCCATGTCCCCTACATCGGCAGGCGGACTCTCAACCACTGTGCCACCAGGGAAGCCCTTGGTATCTTTTTTAGAGTAGATGAAAATATGAGTGTGTCAGAAAGCTCTTGTGACAAGTTTTGTTTCAGAAAAACAGTTTGATTAGGGGTAAGTATAAGTTATCTAGGAAAAAAAATCACTGATATGGCATAAATACCTTCCTTGTTCCTCAGTGATGTGATTGTGTGACCAGGGAGGCGTGGGGTAGGTGGGAAGAGCATGAGCCTTGATGACAATCACCTGACTAGAAGCAGGCTCACTTAAATGTCTCTGAGCCCCAGATTTCCCTCCTGTAAATTGGGAATACTGAAGAGTTGGTTGTTAGGATTAAATGAGTGGCATATATGGTGTACCTAGTCCAGTGCTTGATTAAACAGTGATGAGGCTGGTAGATTTTAGGCATCTAAAGATCAATGAGGGTGATTTGGAATGCATTTCCTATTTATTGACCCGAATTCCTGTGGGACACCCCCCCCCACAACTGTATGAGATCTAATTCACAAACAATTTAGTTCATCTATTTAAGGTATGCAGTTCAGTGGCTTTTACTGTATTTACAGATATGTGTAGCCATCACCGCAGTTTTTGTTTGTTTGTTTTTGCGGTACACGGGCCTCTCACTGTTGTGGTCTCTCCCGCTACGGAGCACAGGCTCCGGACGCGCAGGCTCAGCGGCCGTGGCTCATGGGCCCAGCCGCTCCACGGCATGTGGGATCTTCCCGGACCGGGGCACGAACCCGTGTCCCCTGCATCGGCAGGCGGACTCTCAACCACTGCACCACCAGGGAAGCCCCGTCACCACAGTTTTAGAACATTTTCATCACCTCAGAAAGAAACCTGCATCCTTTAGCTGTCACTGCCCTATTCCTTCATCCTTTCCCTGCCTATTTCTTACAGGCTCCATCTTCCTTCTTTTTTTTCATTTGTGGACTATGCCAGTTTGCCTGTTGCTGGATCATGTGATTGAAATTCTCTGAATTTTTCTGCAAATAATCAATTTAGCTTTTCCCCCTCTAAAGTATTTGTTTCTCTGGGTGTTGAAGCAGCTGCTGCAACCAACGCAAGGGCTCACCATTTTGCACTTTGTGGCCGTTCATATGGCAGCTTTATTCAAAACCGCTCCTGTGCTGCTTAAGTTATTTGTCTTATACAAAAACAGTTCTCCCTGGCTTGCGGCTTCTCTGCTGCCATGTTGACAAATGTTGCTTCTAGTGAAATACACAAAAATAAATAACAGCAAGGGAGAAGGGAGCATAGAGCTAAGTGAATTCATTTTGCTTCTTGAGTGCCATTCTCATTTGTTTTAAAAACCACCCCGGCATTGCAGGCTGGAAAGGAGGAGGCAGAGGGAACCGCAGGAAAAGAATGGGCCACATCTGATTCTCTTTTTAAATAAATTTATCTATCTGTCTATCTATTTATTTATTTATGGCTGTGTTGGGTCTTCGCTGTGGTGTGCGGGCTTCTCATTGCAGTGGCTTTTCTCATTGCAGAGCATGGGCTCTAGGCACATGGGCTTCAGTACTTGCAGTACGTGGGCTCAGTAGTTGTGGCTTGCAGGCTTTAGAGCTCAGGATCAGTAGTTGTGGTGCATGGGCTTAGGTGCTGTGCAGCATGTGGGATCTTCCCAGACCAGGGATCGAACCTGTGTCCCCTGCATTGGGAGGCGGATTTTTTTTTTTTTTTGTGGTACGCGGGCCTCTCACTGCTGTGGCCTCTCCCATTGCGGAGCACAGGCTCCGGACGCGCAGGCTCAGCGGCCATGGCTCACGGGTCCAGCTGCTCCGCGGCATGTGGGATCTTCCCGGACTGGGGCACGAACCCGTGTCCCCTGCATCGGCAGGCGGACTCTCAACCACTGCGCCACCAGGGAAGCCCCTAGGGAGGCGGATTCTTAACCACTGTGCCACCAGGGAAGTCCAATATCTTATTCTTTGAAGGGACTGGTTGAACAGGCAAGTTGAGGGGTATCTGGAATGTAGGGCCTGGGGATAAGGAGGAGTTTACCTTCTTAAGGTAATCAGAATACCTTGCAGATATTTAGATCGTGACAGTAACCCCCATTTGGGTAGTCTTCAGAGTACACTTAGTGCATTCAGTTGTTTTCTCATTCTGTTTACAATGAGCCTCACATTTAAGACTTGCTGACTCAGTAATGAATGACTGTAGTTAGTTTGTGTGTGATGGTGTGGTAGGGTGTGTGGGCAACTGGGAAGATCAAAGGTGTGAGGCTGTTGGAGTTCTCAGTGTTCAGACTGAAGGTCTGACCTAAGTGAGGAGACAGGGGATGCTAACAAGTATTGATTGCCTGTTATGAGCCAGGTGTTTCCACAAGCGTCATCTCATCGAATAGTCCACAAAGATTGGTGGTCTTATCTCCATTTTATAGATTAGGGAGAACAGAGTTTTATGGAATTAAGGTACTTATTTGTCAGTGGTCACCCAGAAACTAGGGAGTGAAATAGATGGAAACTCATTGCTTCCAGTCTTCAGAACCTGTTCCTGTTCCATTGTAATAATAAGCAGTACAAGGTGTGGAAGGAAAAAAATGGGAGGGACATTGGAAAATTAGAAGCAGGGATAATAATAGCAGGTGGTGCAGACCAAAATTTTTTGTTTAGAAAAATAAGTCGCACATCTTTTTTGAGAGTTTTTATTAAGTAAAAGTCACCAAAATAAAGTAATTTTCAAGTGCACATGAAGCTTTCTTTGAGGTGGGTAGGGTAAGAATGATCACTTGACCAACTGTGATTGACTAGAAAAAACATTTCCCTGAACTTTCATAAATTCTTAGTAAGCATATTGGTGAGGCAGTGGCTGCTAAATAATAGCCTAATTGGTCACGTAAGGTATGGGAGGTTTGCTTAGCCAAAAGTCAGCCTTCACTCTGGGTCTTGCAGATTGATTCCTGCCCATCTGTTAAGTGACTTTCAATGCTGTTTATCTCCTAAATACTCTGTTATTTTTGTTGTTGTTGTTGGTGGTCTATTTCTGATAAGGGCTGCCTCTGGAGAGGAGACATGGAGAAACAAGAGTGGTGTGAAAAGACTTACTTTTCCGTATATTCTGTGTACCTTTTGAATTTTTTTTTTCCACGTATTATTCTGTATGATAGAAGGGTGGGGAAGGGTGTATAGTCAGGCAGAAGGAAAGAAGTTGGGTGAAAGGAATGGAGTATTAGTCTGAACTTCAGGTCTTTACTCATTAGTGGTTGAACCTGAAGGGTTTTTTCTCAACACATAAACTTCTTCAGCCACATAGAAATCGACATAAAACAGGTGCTTGCATATTACCAGGTACTGTCAGGAGGAAGGAAGTACAGTATAGTGTTCAGGATTACAAGAGTCTGAAACCCAGACTTCCTAGGTTTGAACACTGTCTCTGGCACTTAGTGACTGGTTGTGACCTTGGACCTTACTTAAGCCTTTCTGTGTCTTGGGTTCTTTGTGTTTAAAATGGTAATTATAATAATATTTCTTTCATGGAGTTGCAAGGATTAAATGTCTTAATCCACATAAAGTTTTTGTAACAGTGCCCAGCACTCAGTACTCATTGGAAATTAAATGACTGTGATCATCACAGGTGCTGATCTGCCTCATTACTTCTCTGCCCCTCTTTTCATTCTAAGTCCAAATTCCCCCTATTCAGTTGCTCAAACAGCGCTCCTATGCTGGCTAAGGAGCGCTTTCCCTGAGTTTAGCTGGTCTGGCACTGGCTCCTTGGAGTGTTATTTTCTAGCAAGAGCAGGATGTTTGGACCCGGGAGAGAGAGCAGGCTGGGTTGGGTCCTGACTGTCTTCGGCGGCGTTCAGTCTTTTGATGGGAGGAAACACGACTTGTCAGAACACAGCTTTGGATTGCCCAGGTTTCCTGTTGTACAGATGGGGTCTGGAGTCTCTCTGGACTTCTTCTCATGGCTCCAAGCCAAGGCTTTTGCTTGCTGAGCCAGGAATAATACAGGAATTAGTCTTTTTCTTCTTTATACTAAGCACTAATCAATCTGTAGCTAACTCTGTATCTAATTTCTGAACCAGATGCCATGAATAACTGCCCCTGAATGTGTTTGCCAATAAAAGGATAAGTTTAAGGCTTTTAATCAATGCTGCTTACACTCAGTATTTAAGGTCAGAGTCTTGTGTGAGACTTATTTAAATCAGGATAATTGTTGGGTTAAAAAATGAATGGTTTTTTTGAGATTATGACACTTGTGGGTTCTATAGTGAATTAATCTTCAAGAGGATGGAAAATTGTCAATTTCATAAGCGTTCTCGTGCTCTCTAGTCCTTCAGGTCTCTTATGGAAAAATATGACTTTGGGAGGAAAGCATTCTTTATCAATGGGAAAAGAGATAAGAGACTAATATAAATTTCTAAGAAGTCACTGATGGAGGGAGCAGAAGGGAAATTAGAAAGGAAGCTGAGTATTTTGGATCTGCAGTGAGCTGCAGAGCTGTGGGCTATGGCTAGGCTATGGCTGCTGTTTGTATTTTAGGTAATATGAACTTGTAATTGTGTGTCTACAGCATACCTTTCTCAAAGGAAGCCATGCTTCTTGACCCGCGACTGTATTGCCTAGAGTTTAGAAATAGCTAAGGTTTAGATATTGGCTCCATTGAATGGCCTAGGGCAAGTTAGTTCACCTCTTGGACCCTCAGTTTTTATAATTATAAAATGGGGATGGTAGTAGCACTTCACAATTGGAAAAATACGGTGTGATCACATAACATGAGAATGGGAAGAGTAGTGGCTGGCACATAAGAAGTGATGAAAGGGGGGTTTCCTTCTACTTCCTTGCAGGGATTGCCTGGCTTGCCCTCACATATTTTGTCTGGGGTGCATCTAGATACATGTAACATGGAAATTTTCCTACCTTGTGCCAGCGAGTTGGAAATTGTTCCTCTTGACCTGGTTTTTGTGCTCAGTGAAAGAGATGAGAGGAGTGAGTCAGGAAGTTGCCAAGTTCTGGAGAGGCTCAGTGGTAATTCTCTTCGTCAGTGGCTCCCTGGCTCAACAGTTCTGAGTGTACAAGGATTGGTGGATTTGGAGAACTAGGCTCTGCTTCTTTGGCTATGGGGAGGTTAGTTTGTCTTTCTAAAGTTGTTTCCTCTTCCATAAAATGGGGATGCCAATAACTTGGGATCTGTGAGGGTTCAATATGGGTGATGGTTGTGAAAGACCTTTATAAGTGGCAGGGAACTCCAGAACTGCATGGTGGTGATATTTTCATCATTGTGAGTTGGCAACAGTGCTTATCCAAAAGTCAGTTCTGGTGTTTTGCCAAATGTTGAAGGCTCAGGAAATACCCTCTAACTCAAGGAAGATCTGTCTCCACTCCACAGCTGGAGGAGCTTGTATCCAGAAGGCAAGACAGCTGGGCTCCCAGGATTTCTGGGAGAGCTGGCAGTCATCCCTTAGCTCTGGCTCTCAGACCTGCAGGCCAGTAATGGGGGATTGTAATTAAGATGGTGATGAACAGTGCCGCAGTATAGGCCTTTGCCTGCCACAGGTTGGTTTCTGCTGTTCACTTGCTGTCTCACAATGGCCTGTTCTCCTTTGCTTCAGCTGTGACATCCTTTCTCAATGACCTTTAGGAAGACAGAGCTGGATCTGTCTTGCTTCTTGCTGCCTACGTGCTGTTGTGTGCAGAGTACCCTTGCTGTCCTTTCCTTCTCCTGGCGACTTCACAGGTGACTAAACCAAAAGGGGAGGCTACAGAAAGTCAGACTGCCAAGCGCCTCTCTCCATGCCTCTCCCACTCCAGACCTCAGCACTGTGTGAGGAGAGGCGCTCATCTGGCAGAAAGGTGGGGATAACTATCCAGTACATGCAGAGGCCCCAAGAGATTATGATGAGCACAGAGCAGGTTAGGAGGAGCAGCAATGGACAGTTTGGACGTGGGGATTAAAGTCAGCTGGTGCCAGTTAGTGGAAGGTCTTTTCTCTCTCTATGAGGCTTTTGATTTCAACTCTGTAGGATGTAGGGATTTGTTGGAGGATGTTAAGTAGCAGGGGATGATAGTATGAGGTCATACTTGCTCATGGCAAGATAGATGATGAAGGATGGATGGTGATGGGACTGGAAATAGGAACACAGAAGACAGTTGCAGTATTTCAGGTGGGATGTCATGTGGGGCTTGCCTGTCTAGGGCATTGCCATTGCGGATGTCAAGGAGAAGTTGCAAGAGGTTTTGTTGGTGCAAAGGGAACTGACATTTCAGTGCCTGCTTTGTACCAGGAACATCCAGTACTTTACATACACTAGCTCATCTGATTCTAACAATAGCAGTGAGAGAAAGGTGGTTTTGTTTTGTTTTGCCATTTTGCAAATAAAGAAACTGAGGTTTATAGGATACGTAGCTTGTCTGAGGTTCCTGGCAGCTGGTAAGTTGTAGAGTAGGGATTTTAACTTGATTCCATCAAACTCAAAAGTCCTTTCTCTTCCCACTACACCACACTGTGGCCCTCAGGACACAGCCCTCATGTAGTGGTTTTGCATTAGCAAATAACTTTGCAAGGACTAGTCTATTAATAGTGATCTCTTTCAACATTCCTATGAGGTGAGGGAACACAGTTAATTGTTCAGCTGAGGGATTAGAGCCATTGGGAGGTTAAGTGACTTGACGAGGTCATCTATCAAGTGGTTTTGGGGAGAGCAGGAAGAGGTGAAGTTTGGAGCAGACCATTTTGAGACTGTAGTCTTACAGAAAACAAGAATTTGTCAGCCCAATTTTATAAATCCAATATTTCTTTTAGTTCACAGATTAGGAAAACTATAGTGGAGATGGTATGCAAGGCAAGTGCCTGAGGCCAAGATGGCACAAAGCATGGTGGTATCTTGGGGTTACTTTATAATCAAACTCTTTCATGTTGCATAGTCTTTAATTAAATCAACAACCACCACCCCGCCCCCTCCCAAACTAATAATCTTTATTAAGCATGGAAATTGGAGTAAGGGTGAAGAAACCTATCTCTTAAAAAGATCTCAATAATAAATTATTTCCTTTTCTTTAAGAATTGTTTTGCTGAGCTTAATAATTGGAAGAATTCTCACTTTAACCCAGCTTCGTTTTTTTCATTTGACTTTATGTGTTTGACTTTATTATTGGTTGCCATGGGGATACTTAGGGTGACACAAAGAGCAACATTATGGTGAGAGCCATGGGAAACCCTTGTTAATTATATTGTGCCTCCATTCCTTGTCTGTCATTTTCTCTTTATTATCATTATTATTACTAATTTATTTTTTTATTTTTTGAGAGATGAATGCATTGGGTATAGTGGGGCCTGGGAATGAGTCTAGAGCTTTGCCTTTTACTTGGCTGGACACTTTGGGCATGTGGGATCAAGAAATAGATCACTAGGTATCTTGTAATCGGAGTTGGAAGAACTGCATTTGGGAAGAGGGAGTAAAGGCCAGGGATTGGAAAGATGCTGAACTACAAACCTGAATGATTTCACATTTTGTTAATGGTTATCCCTTGATGCATGCACTTTCATAATTTAACCCAGCCTTGCAAACAGAGACCATACTTTGGCCAACCCTCAGCCTTCTAGTGCTTTCTCTCCAGAAGTAACAGAGTAAATATATAGCATTGGCTTGTACATGTGTGGCTGGTAGCTGTAGGTAGTGAGGTGATCACCTGCCCCATTGAAACGTTGTCTGGTGTAAGATGCTGGTGAAGTGATCTGGTTTCTGTAGCCTGGGTGCCGAGTGTGGGGGAGAAGGAAGTGACAGTCATTTACAGTGTCATGTTTAGTCTTTTGCAGATGTGCTTACAGTTATAACAAAGGCAGGGAAGAAATTATAGGGTGGGAAAGAAATGCCTACAGACAGCCTGCTAAAGCCTAGGAAGGAGGAAACTCGTATTTGTGTTTTAGGAATGCTAAGCCCTTGCTTACATATCAGCAAGCAAAATATTGGCATTCACTTCTGACTTGAGGGAGGCATCTCAGAAGTCAATAGAAGGAAATGCCTAAACACAGGCCTTACTCAGAAAGAGAGCCGTGGAAATGCTCAGGATTATCTCATAAAAGCTCTTTGCGTATTTGAAGCCTGTAATGAAACCAGCCTTGTTCTCTAGGCCAGACAACTCCAGTTGTTTTTCTTACCTTTTTTCATTGTATCTTTTCTCATCTCTTTTATGCTTTTGTCACCTTTCTCTGTTTCTTCATCTTAAATAATACCAGTCAAAATTGAACTTTGTGCCCTAATACAGGACTGATTTGCTAGTGACTGCTAGTTTTGATCAGAAAACAGTAGATGAGGGGTGATGTCAACGGTGAGGATGCTGAAATCGTTTTCTTTGCCTAGTCTCATTTTCTGCTCCTTCACCTGTGCATGGTGTTGGTGCCTGGAACATGGTGGGCATATAAAGTGAACGTCTGCTGAATGAGTGAAAGGATATATACCCAGTTCTTTGCTTTAAAAGTCAATATTTACTCTGGGGCAATTTAAAAAAAAAAAACACCACCTCATTTTGTTTTTCATTATGAACACCGAAATTGTTGGCTTGAATTGCCACAGCAGAGCATTATGCAGCTTGTACAAAGACATAAGAGTTTTTCCAAAGAAGACCATTCCTCTCTCTCCTCTCAGTCCCTCAATCCTTTCCTTGCTTCTTATCTCCCTCCTTCCCGGCTTCCCTTCTTTCCTCACTCATTTATTCATTCAGTTCGTTAAGCAAAGGCTTTTTCAACCTCTGCTGTGAGCCAGGCATTATTTTAAGTGCTGGGGATATTATTAGAAATAAAAAATAAAGCTCCTGCTCTCATGAAGCTTATATTTCAGTGGATTAAGGAACATGATTGACCAGAAGAAGTAATTCTTGTTGGTGACAAGGCTTTCAGGGAAGTGAAAGGTTGGTGGTTGTGTAGGTGATAGAATTAATGTCTGCTCTTTTGTCAGAGTCATGCTGGCAAGATAGGTTGTGATTCCACTTTCCTTTCTATTTACATCACCATCTGAGTCCCTATATAGCATTTTACCTGACATGCAAGATTCCATTTGGGCAGGGTTTTGTCAGTTATCATTTATATATCCTTTCTTGAAATTGGATTAGATCTTTTTGATTTATTTGGAGAGAGAAATGGGTAATACACAGTATGTTTCTGCTGAATATCTGTTTTGCTATGAATCTGACACAGTAGTGTATACCTTATTTTTATTCCAGTGTGTTTTATTTAACATTCCATTATTCAGAGATTGGTGGGATATTTCTTCTTACCTTTCCTTCTACACTGTTTCATTCCAGTTTTTTAAAAAACAATCTAATTAATATTCTTAAAGCCCCCCCCATAACTTTCAACAATTTGAACACAAATCAACCCTATGAACTAAAACCCAAGCCTGTGACATTCATTTGTTCATTCATTCAGCAGATGTACAAAGCAAAAGAACACACATGTTTCCTCTCCACAAATTTCACAGTCCAAGAGGACAGTGAAATAAACTTAAATTAGAATTCTCTGGGGTAAACATGCCAACAGAATTCTGAATAAATATCAGTGTGCATTTAAGACATAAGTAACTAAGTCCGCCTGGCTTGTCAGAGAAGGCATGTTGACAGAGGAGGTGATCTTTGATCTGGGGTTTTTTTTTTTTTTTTTTGGTTGGTAGACGGGTCTCTCACTGCTGTGGCCTCTCCGGTTGCGGAGCACAGGCTTCGGACGTGCAGGCTCAGCGGCCATGGCTCACAGGCCCAGCCGCTCCGCAACATGCGGGATCCTCCCAGACTGGGACACGAACCCGCGTCCCATGCATCAGCAGAAGGACCCTCAACCACTGCGCCACCAGGGAAGCCCCTGATCTGGGTCTTGAAGAGTGAGGATGTGTTTGCCTCTCAGGACCAGCTGAGAGATAGCTAGATTTCATTGGTCTTGCTGTAATCACTGAGGCGTTGATACCCAGCATGGCTTTCTCTCCAAGTACTGGACTTGGGAATGGTGGTCTCTTTGCAAATACTGCCTGGGTTTTGTTTGTTTGTCTCTGAAACAAGGTTGACATCAGGACTGCTTCTTTATTTTGTTACTGCTGTTTTCATCAGGTGGATTCAGGTGGATAGGTCTTCAATTTTCATGGTGCTGCATTCCAACATTTGGGGTAGGTTACTTTACTGCATGTTAACTTTCTGACTGGGGCATAGTTATTAAGTGTTTCAGGAACTAGCTGTTGGCCCTTCTCCTGCCCTCCTTCTGCTCAGGTAATCTGGAGTAAACATAAGAAACAAATCTACGTTGTCACCATGTTTGGTTCCCAACTCAGAACCTGTGGAATGGCCAGGATGCCATCCAGTGAAAATGTATCGGGGAAGCCAGAGCGCAAAGGGTTTCTTTTAAGAGTTTAGAAAAGCTCACTGACATTATTTATTACTTGCTGAAAGGCCCAGTGAATTTGCCAGTCTCCTTCTTGTTCTAAAAATTGCCTTCAGTTGTTGAAGTTGTGGAGTTTTTCTTGTAACCCCCACCAGAGGTCTTTCAGGGGAGACAACTGGTGGGAGAGTAGGCCTTTCTGCTTTTTGTGTCCCCAGGTAAGAGATGATCATCAACAGCATTATATCCTGTGTAGGGAGTGGGCTTGCTCAGATCATTTCAGCTCAGCAACCCGTCCTCATTATTACTAATGCCCAGAGTTAGGGCCTGGTTTCTCTTTGTGTTAGAAAAAAAAAAAAAACGACAAGTATAAGTGTGAGTGAGGAGGATGATAGTTACAATGGTAGGATCATACCGAATATGCAGTAAGCACCTTGCAAGTGTTTGCTTATTTAATCCATATGGCAACCCTACGAGGTAGATCTCTTCTGTTGATAAGCAGACTGAGTCACAGAGAGTTAATCTGCGCAAAGTCACACAGCTGTCTGCCTTGGGAGCCCACACACTTGATTGCTATGACTGAGCCAGATGCCTTGATGATATGTGACTAGTCGTCAGACATCTGGCGTCACCCCTGACCGCTGTGTGCTGGGGAGTCACATCTCATTGGTGTCTGTCAGCAGGTGTTCTTTGGAGTGAGACTCTTCTTTTTGTGACTCGGTTATGGCTTTTAAAGACTCTGTTTTTTAATATGTTTTTAACCTCCCCCCCCCGCCCCACCCCACCCCTGAATATAAAGGACCCATTTCAAAGATTGAAAACCTTTTGGAAGCTGAACCTGACTCCCAGGTCTTCATGTTTTCAGTTTTTATAGTCCTTGAAGGGTTCCTTTTGCCTTTCCGTCATAGCGAGGATCCCATCATAGAGAGGCTTTAATTTTTGCTTGCATTTTCCCATTTTGTGTTTTGACTTCTGGCCTAAAAAATGAAAGAAAAAAATGTTTAATATTAAATTGAAAATGAAAACCATGTCTTTCTCCATGAACTTAACTCTGTTGCATCATATGATATAAACTCAAGCAATAAAGCCCTGCCCCAAATACAAGTGTCATGTGCTATAAAAAACACAGATTAACATAAAAACTTACCAGAATAGTTTCATTGGAGGTGAATTTTTTAAATGAAGATTCGTTTTATAGTGAAAACAGAGAACAGTTATTCCAGACCATAGAGAGAGGCTCGTTTAATATATTTAAATTGGTCTCTTATAAATCACTGCTTTCTACAGAGGCTGAATGGAAGGCAGAGAAACCTAACTCCTTTATGCAAAGAGCTGCTGTCCATTTAAAGTAATTACAAGTGACCGTAAAGCATCTCCAACATAATGTTGCAAACGAATGAGAAAGTAGGTTTTGATATTCAGAAAACTCAAGTTCCACGCTTCTAGCTGTAGTTATTTGGCTTAGTATGTAAGGCACTTATCGCATAAAGTGGTTGCTGATAGACTTGAAGGCAGGTAGATTTTCCCAGTGGTCTGCTAACTTCTTATTCAGTCTTGGCCAACCACTAATACAATGCTGAGAGTTGCTTTCTATTTTCCCCCCTCTAGCTTGGGTCTGTTTGGTGTACTGGAGTCTATGAATCAGAAAGTCTTGCAAGCTACAGATAAATGCTTCCTCTGCTGCCTAGAAATGGCCCTGGACTGACAGTTTGTTGTCCTGCCCTGAGAGGGAATAGGTTCCAGATTTGGTCTTTAGCCTAGATTTGTTGGGATCCTCTGTGCCGTCCCAGAGTGGTGTGTTGCTAGATAAATGTAACATCCACCAACTTTGTCAGATAATGTGTCTGGCCTAGTTGCTGTGCTGTGATTGGAATCGAAACATATGGCTTGTTATTAGGGCAGTGACTGGCTGTGGGGGACATGGATGTCTGTTGTTTTTCATCGCTTATTGATTTAGTGAGTTAGAATGCCTTTCCTTTGGTGCTAGCATTAAATAGTTCAGTCCTGTTAGCCATTTTGCAAGATTGTCTTCATGTGTGATTTGTGTATGTTTCCTTGATCTGGGGGGTACAGGGTCAAGGACTTAGGAGAAGGGATAATTGTTTACAGAAAAAGTGGAGGGGCATGGATTTGAGATCAAATAGGAGGTTGGGGAATGTAGGCTTCCTCTGAATATTGAGGAAATTCTTTAATCCCGATTAACTTTGGAAAGTCCCTTCTTTGCTCTCACAGTAGGGAATTTGGCTGGGTGAGCTAATACTTGGAATCGGAACCAGGAGTTGTGGGTTAAATTTCTCCCTGGCAAAGACCAATATTTGGGGCTTTCCTCTACTCGTGTCTTGCTGCCTCTCATTGGGTCTTTTCAAACTGTATACAATAAAGACTGTCTTGATAAATAGTTTGGTTGTGTTTTGGGTAGTTATTAAAGGTTGGATGAAGCTGTTTTTTATTCTTTCAGCACACTTATTGAGTACCTACTATGTGCCAGATGCTGTTCTTGGTCCTGGGATTTATTGATATACAAGAGCAACAAAATCCTTAGTCTTACAGAGTTTGTATTCTAGTGGACTGTTACGTTACAGTGCTCATTATTTGAGAGGACCAAGGTGTTAGCTGTCGCTGCTGTGGCACGCTGGTACGGATTGAGAGAAGAGACTGGGATTCAAGTCCTAGTAACTGTCCTGACTTGCTGAGTTTCTCTGAGCCTCAGTTTTCCCACCTGTAAAATAAGGAAATTGAATATTCTTTTTATTATCAATAAATCATATTGAATGATTTATAGGGTCTTTTCCCACTTGTGTAGTTTATGATACTGGTTCCTCTGAATATTTTAGCCTTTAATCTGAGCTGGGCTGGTAGCCAGTGACCAGTGTTCACATGTTAATTTAAAAAAGAGTTTTTATTACTCAGCCATAAAAAGGAACGAAATAGTGCCATTTGCAGAGACATGGATGGACCTAGAGATTGTCATACAGAGTGAAGTAAGTCTGAAAGAGAAAGACAAATACCGTATAATACTGATTATATGTGGAATCTAGAAAAATGGTACAGATGAACTTATTTGCAAAGCAGAAATAGAGTCAAAGATGTACAAAACAAACTTGTGGTTACCAGTGGGGGAAGGGAAGGTGGATGAATTGGGAGATTGGGATTAACATATATACACTACTATGTACAACATAGATAGCTAATGAGAACCTACTGTATAGTACAGGGAACTCTACTCAGTGCTCTGTGGTGACCTAAATGGGAAGGAAATCTAAAAAAGAGTGGATATATGTATATGTATAACTGATTCACTTTGCTGTACAGCAGAAACTAACAGAACATTGTAAAGCAACTATACTCCAATAAAAATTAATAAAAAAACAAAATTTAAAAAAGTCTTTAGACTAAGGAAGAAGATAATTGTTTCTGGAGAGTTGATATTTCTACACATGGTCATGAAATTTTTTTAAAAATGTAGTGAATTTATAGATTTTTCAAAGCACATTGCTCCAGGACATTTTCATTCTCATCACAGTGAACGTCTAAGACAACATTTATTTTTTAAAGTCTTGTGAAATACAGGCTCTTGGCAGTATATTCACTGCTGAAGCTACAGTGATGGGAGCCTGGCTTTTGAAATAATGGTAAAAGAATGCCATGGGACAGAATTTTTAAAATATCATGAAAACTGAGTTGCTTCCCACATTTTAAAAAGAAGAGGAAAAAACAATAAGGGAATCTTCATTTATTCTGGAAGCATATATGTCCTGACATAAAGTCTGAGTTTCCCTTGTGTCCTATGAACTGGTTGGTTGCAGGTGAGGAGAATTGCCTTTTCTTACACGTGCCTCGGAAACACTCATCGTTGTGTAAGAAATAACTTTTTTGTTTGTGTGAAATCATAATATAGAACACATTCTGCCATGCACCTCCAATATAAAGCTCAGGGATGCAGGCCTGTTAATCAGGCGGAAATATGGGAAGTGAGAAATGAAACATAAGTCTTATTTCACACCTCTAAATGATTGACTGCAAAGAATGAACTTAAAAATAATAATGCAGCCTTCTTCTTGGCATCACACCTTTTAATAAGACGGTTTAAAAATATTTAGGGTGAAACTTCATCAGGATGCTTTTAATTGCTTCAGCACAATTTAGCAGTATATTGAGGTGATGCCACCACTGTGCCCAGGATCCTGGAGGAAGATGCTTGGGGGGCACTGTCACTCACTGATACATTGAGGGTGATTTGGTGGAACCCATTCAGGTTTGGGGATCTCATTTTCCTCTCAAATGCACGCTGTGAGGGTAGAAGGCATGGCAGCAGTGGCTAGTATGAGTATGATTTACATCTGTTTTTAAGTTGCTGTTCTTGTAAGAACAGGTACATAAGGCATCCTTGTTATATCTACCTTTGTAACAACATCTCCTCGTCCTTCTAGGTCCATTTCAAATGCCTTCCTCTCTGCTACGTCTTTCCTTACCACCCCCAACTGGCTATGATCTCTCTCCCTTATATTTCAGACAGATTAGCCTGAGACTGTGAGTTTTTATCCCAGATTGACCACTTAAAGGCTGTTTGACCTTGGGCAGATTACTTTGCCCTTCTGTATCTTCATTTCCTCATCTGTAAAGTGGAGATAATAAAAGCACCTACCTCTTAGGGTCATGGTGATTCTTAAATGAGTTAGTATAGGTGATACACTTATCACTTATACACAATATATCTCTTATACACACTTATATACACACTTATATACACAATATATCACTTATACACAATATATCACTTATACACACTTATATACACACTTATATACACAATATATCACTTATACACACTTGTATACATACTTGTATACACACTTACATACACACTTATATGCACACTTATATACACAATACACTTGCATTGTGCTGCTGCTGTTTTATCAACATTATTATTTTACTTCCCTCTTGGTACATAGTTCATGTTCTCCTTCGCTACACTGATGTATTTAACTTCTCTGCCTCAAATTGTGCTGGGTTCCTTCCAGGCTGAGATTCCTTGTAACGCCTAGCACGATACCTTAGACATGGTAGGTACTCTGTGAGCCCTCTGGATCGTTTCACACAGCATTTTGTTAAGAATTCAAAGCAGGGTGTATTCTTATTCTGAATTTTAAAACCTTGGAAGTGGATGGGGACTGATCTTGTTTGTTTCTTAACTGAAACAAACTGAAACTGTAGCACCAAAGCCAAACACTCACTCATGGTCACCCCCTGGGTGGCCTGATAAGAAGGCTAGTCACTCAAGGCTATGGACTTCATCCTCTTCTTGCTGATATTACTAGCACAAATGAGTTTGCTTCTGATAATTCTCTGAGCCATTTAGGCTAGGTTAATACTGACCAGTAATTTCCTGAAGCGCCATGAAGTGGCGGGAACATGATTTATGTAACATGGGCTCCTGCTAGGATGAGCACTGGAAGACCAGCAGTGCTTCTGGAATTATGAATGCTTGTCAGAGGAGCTGCTTTTATTCCCAAGAGCTCCCCCCTCCCCCCTTCTTCCCTTTAAACCATCAAGGGAGTCCCTATGGTGATGAATGGAGAAGTACAGGGCTGCACTGGCTTGTTGTGGATCTTTCCTCAGCAGTTCTTAGAGACAACTGTGATTGAGGACATGCTGGCTGGCTGACACCTAGGTTGACAGTACTGAATTAAAATACAGAAGTGATGAGTGTGTGGGGAAAGACCTTATAAAAAGAAGTGGTACTTGGCATTCTAGCCAGGTTAGATCTGCTTTTCGAAGGTAGGCACTTTGGCACATGCAAAACTCGTGTGACTTCAGCATGCAGAAGATTGCACTTCACTTATCAGCCAAACCCTATTCACATTAGGAGAGTGTTGCCAGTGTGGTAAGTATGTGGCTGTGTTGTGTTCTGAAGCCAGTGTTCAGAAGCTGATGAGTTCTTTGACTTTGGGCTCTGGATTCAGAGCAAACAGCTCCTTGAGTTTAAACTTGTCAAGTGAAAAAGCAGCTTTGGTCCTAAGGCTGTGGCTTTAAGGGCACTTACTTACCTTTGGGCCTGTGGAACAAGGTCCAGGACAGATGATGGATTCATTTTCCTCCACAGCCTCAGCAAGGTCTCCCTGCCCCTCTCTCCAGGCTGCCCACGTAAGTGTATTAATAATGCCTCTGAGAGATTTTAAAAATTCCTCAGAGGAATCTGGAGAGGATAGAAGGACCTCCTTGATAGTTTAGGAATGTTGATCTTATCTCTTGATTGGTTGCATGTTGTTTTGGTTTCTGCTCAGGCCAGAATCTTATTGCTGGTTATGTTGTCTTTTCTCTACACCTTCCCGCTACCCCCTATCCACGCCTTTCCCCCATAGTCTGCATCACATGGGAAATGCTTTAGTTGGGTTTCAAAAAGTTTTGGGTTGTATGTGTGCAGTCCAACCAGCTAGTTGTTTTTTTAAAAATCGTGGTAAAATACACATAAGATAAAATTTACTGTCTTACTTTTTTTTGGCGGTACACGGGCCTCTCACTGCTGTGGCCTCTCCCGTTGCGGAGCACAGGCACCGGACGCGCAGGCTCAGTGGCCATGGCTCACGGGTCCAGCCGCTCCACAGCATGTGGGATCTTCCCGGACTGGGGCACGAACCCGTGTCCCCTGCATCGGCAGGTGGACTCCCAACCACTGCGCCACCAGGGAAGCCCGCAAGGCCATATTTTAGTCCTGTCTGTCTCTCCCAGGACCTTGTGCCGTGTTTGGTATATTGCTGTATCTGTGGCAATTGTCTGGTAAATACTTGATTTGTCCACAAGTGACTGATGCAGTGTGGGATAGAGTAAATTAGTAGTTTTAATCATGACTGTCTCCCCACATAGCTGTTTGACCACATCCAAACCACTCACCATCTCATGCCAGATTGTAGAAACTGAAAGAAAAATGAGCCTAGGTTAAAAAAATATATATTAAGCACTTATCATGTGCTAGGTATTTTGCTGAGCACTTTACTCATATTTCCTCATTTAATTGTTTCAGTGACCCAGTGGAGTACGTTTCCATTTTTTAGTGAATGAAATAGACACCGAGAAGGGTGGTTATCTGCTAAGTTCAAATCCAGGTAGTCCAGCCTCTGAGCATATATTTCATTTTGCATGACATTAGTCACAGACTTAGGACACATTTGGCACCACCAGCTCTGAACCTGCAAGCTGTGGGGTGTAGATTGAGCAGGAAGATCTAGAGGGACACTGAGTCGTTGCACAGAAGAGCCAGGTTTCAGTTAGTAATGGGAATGGAGGGGAGTGATCAGTGTGGAAGTTGGGCCGTAGAGAAGGTTGTATACCATTGGAAAGGGGCTCAGGAGACACAGTTGCCTGAGTAGGAAGGACGGGAGCTGAGGGAGAATGGTCCCAGAGGAGGATGAGGTGAATGATGTGACTGCAGGAGATAGGTTCCTGAAAGGAGGGGCCTAGGTTTTAGGCAGCCTTCAAGGAGGCCAGGGAAGTGTGGCCTGATGGGATTAACTAGTCTCAGGGCCCTAGATGGAGTGAGGGCCATCTGTGCGGACTGGGCCTTGGGTGTCCAAACCAGGAAACATGTGAGGCAGAGTGTGGGCAGTGTTCACTTACGTTCCTTCCCCCATCCTGTGCAGCGAAGCAGAGCACAAAGGAAAAATTAACAAACATCCCAAGTCTCTCCACACATAGATCAAAACATATTGATGTTGTCTTGCAACTCTGATAATTTCATTGAACTGTATGAAGCTTAAAATTGATACATAGGCATCCCCCTGATTAGCATTAAGTGCCGCTGTCAGTCTGACATAGCTGGATAAACCAATATTGAATAATCTATTAAATATGTCACACTTGAACAAGGAGTGTAAATCATATTATATTATTTCAGCTGTAATTAGGTGGGAGATAAAATCACAAGTAGACGAGTTTAGTGAATATTTCTCAGTGTGTACACAGCGTCACTGGAATTTCTTTCCTCGCTCCACAGGGAAAAAGAAGTTGACTGCTTTCCAAGTATTGACTGCTGTCCAGGAAGTGGGAGGTTGAGGGGTGACTTATGTAATGTTCACAGAGTGGGTTTCATTTATAAATTCAGTGAGATTGGCTGTAATCTTCCTGCAGTTAATGGCGATGGAGATGCACCATTCTGCATTTAGCTGGAAATAGCTGGCTCTCCAACTTGGAGACCTGATTGTTCCTCAGGTTATAATATGTTTATGCCTTTATTTCTGCTTCCCCTCCTTTCCTGGGAGCTGCCTGTTGCCTTTACTGTCTGGGAATGAAAGATGCAAACCAGAGCTAGTGGGCAAACAGGGTGGTGTGCTGCTCAGTCCTTCGTTGCTCCTCTTCCCCAACCGCAGAGTGAGCTCGATTATTGAGAATAAATGAGGGACAGAAGCCAAGGTGGAAAAGATAAGGAGATTGTGTTAGGAGGGTCCAAATGAACCAACCTGTAGCTGGGAAATGGAGGTAATTCTAGTCCTTACTTCACAGGGTTGTTGTGAAGAATAAAACACATGTTCAACCTTCAGAACAGTGCTACCACATAGCAAGGGTTTCAGTACTTATCAGTTGCTTTCATTATTATAAGAAAAATAGTTGGTTTTTGTGGTGGATAGTCAGGATGGTATGAACGTGGAATTCAGGAGCATAAAAAGGTATCTGACTAGGATGGCTGTGTCTCCTTCCAAATGGTTGGTGTAGTGTAACAGGATAGAAAGTGTTAGTTCTCATTTGGGGCTGTTACCATGTCAGAGCATGTTATAAGCAATGTATACGGGTCATCTCTTACTGAGAGGCTATGGTTTTCTTTTTTGCCTTTTTTGGGGTTGGTTTCTCAAATACTAGTTTGGTCCATTTCTGGTGATTCTGTTAATGAAGCAAAACAGCTTTTACACTTTTATGTTATAAGTGAGGACCTTAGAACTTTGTGTGGATGTTATGATCATTCAGCAGACATTTAACAAACTCCTGTAATGTACTGGGTATATTGTGTGTGAATATTTTTATAGGAAGTGTTTGCTTAAAGTTTGCTACATGTGGGATGCTATCCTCAGCCCTCAGTTCACAGGGATTTCCATAAAGGCAAGTGGAGGAGCTGAAGTGGGCTCATTCCTGGCTGCCTGAGGCAGGTTTTGAGGTGCTAGCCTCTTAGCTCCATTGGAGCCAGTAGTTCTGGCTTGAGCCAGCTGGACTCGGGGGCCTGAGCTGCATGGCGTGTAGTGTGTAGGCAGAGCTACATGGAGTTAGAGGCAGTTAGAATGCTGCAAACAAGACCTTTGTGGGGGTCTTGTTTCAGAGAGAGTGTGCTTTATAAAGCCAGGATTCCCAGAGACCTACAAGAGAACAACAGAAGGCAGATATTTCCCCCTCCAGGGCAATTACTCGGCTCTGATTTTTCTCATTACTTTGCCTAAAAATTTTCTTTTACACACACCCCACCCGCCCTCCGTCTGTCTCTCTCTGTCTCTCTGTCTCTCTCTCAGCTGTACTTAGAAGGACTTAACGGCACCATTTGAAGTTAGACGATAAATGTAAAACTGATCTGCTCATGAACACTGATTAGTTGTACTTAAAAAAAAAAAAAAATTTCACATAAGGCAGGAACAGGTTGCTCCTTGAAGGAGCTAATGGCCAGTTGGTTTTAGAGTGGATCACAGAAGGAAATGTGGCTTCACCTGCTGGCCTCTCCATCCAAGGAGATGAGTGTTCTGTGTTGGAGAACTGTGGGGGAGGACTCAGAACCATGGAGGAAGGAAGAACTAAGGATGGCTAGTCCTGCAGTCATGCTGGCCACAGTGTGCTCATGGCTTTTGAACATTAATGTGTAAATTCCCCTAAAATCTGCGAAAGCACCAAAGATCTTTGTACATGCACCCATAGGGTTTTTGTTGTTGTTGTTGTTGATAATTTGCCTTTCTGTTCTATGACCTTTTTTCAAGATCAGTTGTTTCTATAGCATTAGCATGTACCTAAAAATTTAGTGACACTTAAGTATGTAGATTTGAAGTTCCAAAGGCAAAATTGCTTGGGTTTAACACTTAGTCAAAACCATGCATTGAGTGCTGCTGCGTCCCAGGCATTGTGTAGAGCACAGGGCATGCGGAAGTGAGTGAGCACTGTTTCTGCTCTCACGGGTTTAGTTCACAGTCTGGTGTGGAGTAGATGGTCTCAGTGCAGCAGCAGCAGGGACACAAGGCATGCTGGTAGCATAGGAGCTGCAGCGTTAATTCTGTGGGGGATGGGGTGAGGGTGTCTAGGAGGACTTCATGGTCAGGGTGGGTTTGGAGGACAGTGCGGAGTTTGCCAAACAGACAAGAAGGCACATCGCCAGGGCAGAAGGACATTGGTGTCTCTGGAGGAGTGGGAGCTGGGAATCCAATCCAGAGGTTGGGATTTTTTGTTTCAGTTCTACCTCATACATGTTTGCTGTGTGACCTAATTTTTTACTGAGAGGGGAGAGAAATGGGGACCCCCATGTCTCCCTCCCTTTTGTCTGGCAGAGGGAGCAGGACTGTATCCAGACTTGTGAGCTTGCCCAGACTCCAGATAACGGAGGCTCACAGAGCCTGGGGTTTACACAAATCAGTCAGATCGAGGTTCAGCTCAAACATTCACATTGGTCCAGTGCCATTTCTGCTGCCTTACATCCAAGTTGTTACTCTGTGGTTTCTGTGTTGTTGGATTTATTCCTTTCCTCATGCGTTCAATAAATGTTTCCTGAGTTGGTTATAAACAACTGTACAGTCTGACAGAGGTATAAGGGTCTTCCTGTCAGGGAACTTACAGTCTTAAAGTGGGAATTAACTTTGAAAATATAGGCTGATTCAGATTATACAAAGCTGGACTAAGGAGGTAGGACTTAATGATTTATACCCCTCAACGTAAAGAGGATGCCAATGAGTTTCTGAACTTGAGCCCAAGGCAAATACTTGTTGATTCCTTGACTTTGTTTACTACTGTAGAATAGTGCTTTAGTGTGTTTGAATACATTTTAAAAATACATGCGTAAAGGTAGGCCTTGCGTGGTGTGAGAGAGTAGAGTATGTAGGATTGTGGACTCTGAGAGCCAAACAGCCTGGTTTTGAATCCTGCCTTCACTATATGAGCTGTGTAACCGTGGGCAATTTGCTTAGAGTCAGATTGTCTCACCCCTTACGTGGAAAATGATGATGAAAATAATATCCACATAAACTTATTGTTAGGATTAAATGAGCGAATGTAAGTAAAGGGGTAGGTAAGGTGCCTGGTACATTAGCAAACACTTTGTAGGGATTAACTATAATTGGGGAGTTGCCTGGTTGAGCCTCTCAGCTGGTCTGATTTTTCTTTGATGCCCTAGAACATTGTGACAGTTCCTCAACTGGGTGGTGCATCAGAACCATCCAGAGAGCATTTTAGAATTCACAGCCGGAAGATTTCCAGTTCCACCAACATGAAGTAGCCCCTTTCCTCGTAGATCCTCCCCCTTAATCTAACAACATCGGACATAACACAGAAGCAGTCGTAGTCTCTGAAAGATAGAAAGAAGAGAGCAGGCTGCTTACAACTTGGGGACTTGAGGAATGACATGGTGGTGAGTCCCTTGGGTTTGCTTATTGACTCCCATGTATCTTGGACAGAGTACTGCAAAAACTTCCAATTCGTAATCACCAGGAGGCACAGACCAAAAAAGCTCTAAGAAAAGCCTGTTTCCCCTAGCCAAAGGCCTGGGAATAAAAAGGCGAATTAACAACAGGAAACCTTTTTGGCAAAACCCTCCCTACTGCAGCCAGACACGGAAGGAAAAAACTACACTCTACACCACCACACCCCACCAACCCTCTGTTTTAGTCCATCTTGCCCCTGTGCCCCATGGAAGCAGGCGGTGCACTTCCATTCCTATGTGGGGTGGTGTCAGCAGAACGGAGCAGGGTGCCTGATCTTCCACTCCCCTCTGTGGGGAGCTAGGCAGTGCTCTGAGGCGGTGCCAGGGAAGTATGAGTGGGGTCCAGCTCTAAGCTGAGCTTCCGCTCCTGCCCTGCAGCAACAGGCTTCTCCCTCCCTGATGGCAGTGGGGCTTAGGAGAATCTGATCTCACACCCTCTCTCTCTGTCCCTCTTTTTTAAATAGATCTTTATTGGAGCGTAATTGCTTCACAATACCATGTTAGTTGTACAACGAAGTGAATCAACCATATGCGTACATATATCCCCTCCCTCTTGAGCCTCCCTCCCACCCTCCCTATCCCACCCCTCTAGGTCATCGCAAAGCACTGAGCTGATCTCCCTGTGCTATGCGGCTGCTTCCCACTAGCTCTGTTTTACATTCAGCAGTGTATATATGTCGATGCTGTTCTCACTTTGCCCCAGCTCCCCCGCCCCCCGCCACCTGTGTCCTCAAGACCATTCTCTGTCTGCGTCTGTATTCCTGCCCACTAGGTTCATCAGTACCTTTTTTGTTTTTGTTTTTGTTTAGATTCCATATATATTGATCTCACACCCTCTCTTGAGGTAATGAAGCAGTGCCCCATCTTCACTTGGAAGATGTCAGCAGGGTCGAGTGAGGAGGTGAATCCCCCCTCCCCCTCTGCCTGCAACAGGCAGGGTGACTCAGTGCTCTACCTTGCCGGGTGGTAGTGTTGGTGGGCCCAGGAGGAGGCATACTTGCCTAGCCCTCACGTTGCCCTTCAGCAGGAGACTGCCTACTAAATAAAGGTGTCCAGGATACAATGAAAATCACAAGAACAAGGAAAATCACAGCTTGAATAAGAACAACCAATAACAGATTCTAACACTGAGATGAATCCGATGTTGGAATCTAAAAGAATTTCAAAGGAGCCATCATAAAAATGCTTCAACAAGCAATTGTTATTAGTTTTTTAAGCAAATGGAAAAGAAGGGAAATCTAAGCAAAAATCCATGGGACCAACATGAGAGAACTTTTTGGGGTGATAGAAATATTGTATAACTTGGTTGTCATGTATACCTTTGTTAGACTCATCAAACTGTGTACTTAGAGTGGGTGCATTTTATTCTAAATAAATTGCATTATAGTAAAGTTGATTTACAGTAGTGCATGGGGCCAGTCTTCATCCCTGGAGATTTGTTCAGTAGGTGTAAGATGAAGTCCACCAAGTTTTTAAAAGTAAGTGCCCCAGGTGATTCTGATGCTGCTAGTGGCTCTTGGGAACTCCTGATCTCTCCAGAGTAATCTAGACTAGTTGTGAATTCTTCAGAATATCAGTCTGTTAGCAATCTGTGCAAACAGAAACTTGTTCTGGTAAATTATGAATTACCAGATAAGTACTTGCAAAATAAACAGAATGCATAATTAGAAACCATTAAGCATATTATCCCCACATGGAAATAATTTTTTGTATGTTTTTTGTTGGGTAATGTTGTAAAGAATGTTACATGGCATCCTTAGAAGCTGTAACTTGTCATGCTGGGTCATAAAGAAACTGCACTGTGGTGTGTTTGCTTTTTCTCCTATTTGGCCACACCTTTCTCTCCATTCCTTTTCAGAGCATTTTCTCCTTGTTGGCTAATGACAGGATGGATTCCACATCTGCTTGTGCGAGCTACTGCCTCCTTGACAGTCGTGGTTTTCATCAGTACCTCCCTGCGGGGGGTGGGGGGTGCTTTCTGTCAACATCCTGCTCTTAACAGAGGCTAGGAAACGATTCCTAATCCAGTCATTAGAGCTTTTAAGCCTCTCCCATTGGCCTTACTTTAACTCAGTGACTCTCACATTGCCTCCTAGGCTGGATTTTCTAATCCTGCCAAGGAAACCTATGGATTCTCCCCGACCTAAAGGGCACTTCCAACTCAGGCCTTCTCCCCCTTTACTCTGCCTGGTACACCTGTGTGTGTGCAAAGTGGCTAAGGCTGGATGTGACGGGTGGCGGAGCTGTACTTGGGGATGCCTTCCTCCCAGGGCACCCCTTTCAAAGCAGCTGGTTCATTTGTCCATAGCGGAACTAGTCAAAGCTGCGTCAGGGTGTTGGCCGCCTGCATCTCCTGCCTGGTCCAGGTGAGCTTCCAACACTCCTCTCTGGGTGCTAGAAGGAAATTCTTTTTTTTTTTAATCTGTTAACAGATTTAAAGCAAACTGTGTCTGGGTGTCAGTGTGTCACTCCTCATAGCTTTTCTGTTTTGACACTGTACCCTTGGAAGCACCCTGGGTCTGGTTTCTTTGCTTTAAATAGTAGATGCCTGAGATTGGCTGTTGGTAGGACACCCTCTCTCTGAGTTCACCTTGGGGTTCTCTTGTTCTCGCCAGAGCTGGATCTGGTCTGTGGGTCATTCTCCTGGTGTCCAGTCTGCCTAAGTACTCATTGCTTACTTAGCTGGTCTTCATTTATATTGTGTGTTTTTGTATGTGTCATGGTTACAGTCATCAGATGACTAATGTCAGAGGAGGTCAGACACAGTTACAGCTTCTAATCATGTTGATCTTTTGGTAAGGGAATTATTTGTGGGGAAAAAATACACATTAGGAATCTTCAGTGTGCATTAGAGGGGATAACACTTGAAAAATGTGCACGTGATAGCTGTCTCCAAATATTTATGTGGCTTGTGGTTTCTAAGAGGGATTAGTTAGCTTTTTCTTTCCTAATGTAGAACCAGGACCAGTAATAGGAAGGAGTAGAGAAACATGTTATGGCCCTGTTTCAAGAAGAGCATTCTGTCTGACAAGGCTTTCCAAAATGTAAATAGTAAGTGTTACGTCACTGGAGGTATTCAAGGAAGGTCTGGGTATGGTAGAGAAGGTGTGGATACTGGGAAACTTCCAAGCGTATTTTCAAATTTCATCCTCTCTTGTTCTTTAAAAAAATATATAATCCATGAATGTAACTGTGGAACCATTCCTGGCTAAAGGTTTAACTTGCTTGCTTGTTCAGTAAACCTATATGTTAGTAGCAAGGAGTCTCATTGTTGCCTCAGGCAGCCCTGGAAACTGCGATGGCAGGACTATGTGTGTGTCTCTTCCTGCCTTTCCTTTGAGATGCCTACATTGGTAGTACCCTTCCCCACTGTGGTCTGTTTTTATCATGCGTCACGTGCACCGCCTTTTCCAGCATCTCTGCTACTTGACCTATTGGAGAAAGCCAGGTAACTGACCATGAATTCTTCTGGGATTGAGGCAGACAGCTTCTTCAGGAGTGGGCCCCCATTCCCATTCCAAATGAGGCCTCTTTCACCGAAGCCAAAAATAAACTGGGAAAGTAGTTGTTTGAATAAGAACCATAACCTCTCCCTTCACCTCTTGCCTTCACTTGCCCTTCTGTGGTTAAAACAACTCAAGAGTGTTTGGAGGAATAATAAAGGTACAGTCTCTGAAGAGAACTTCAGAGGTGTGTGTCTCACTTTAGCTCATGGGCATTTCTAGGTGACCCCAGCAAGTGTGGCTATTCGTGAAGCAGGGAAGGTTGCTAGTATGTAAATGTTTCAGTTTGGGGGATTTTTCTCCCTGCCCCATGCCATTTTCTAATTGGCCACTCAGGGGTTTCTAGTCCCAAATACTTTTGTGGTTGTGTTTTGGTATGTGTGTATGTTGTGTTAGTAGTCACTTATTGGAATAGTTGCGTTTATTTCAAATTGTATTATGTGTCTTTCTAAAAGATATTTGTTAGTTGATAGTTCAGTGAAGATATTTTGGTTTGATTGAAACTGTTGCTCCCAGGTCGTGGTAGAAGCAGCTAGCATTTCTTGAGCAATCCCTGTGAACATTTCCCTTTTATGTAGACCGTAACATAACATTTTCCTGGGTTTTAGAATAAAGCCCTATAGGTACTACCGCAGGCCTTTGAGGTTTGATCCCTAAGACATATTTGTATCCTTAATGATTTTCAGCACAGGGTTTTGTGTTCAGTAGGGGATCAATAAGTGTTGAATTTTGTTGAATATAAAATTGCTTTCAAATGATTTTTGTTTCTTTCTTTTAAAGAGAATAATTTCGAGAAAACTTTCCACTTCAGGTTAATTGCTTCTAACCCTTTTTTGTAACACTCCATGAAAGAGAGAGGATTTTGGATAGTTTGGGGAAGGCTGACCTCTGTGGGGTGGAGGGCATTTGCATTTTATCAGGTTTCTGGAGATAGATCATTCATGCTAGTTAATGTTGGTTTTGTTAGCTTTTTAAATTTAAGTATACTTGATTTACAATATTGCAGTTTTAGCCAATAAATATTAATGAAGCATCTACTGTGTAAAGCACATACTGGCTACAGATACATAGAAATAAATAGAAAATAATAGTTTTTGCCATTGAGGATCTTATCATCTACTTGGAAATGTAGCATCTAAATACACTAAAAATTAATTAACAGTAAAGGAATTCTTTAGGATTCTTGGATTGTTTAATGTAGTGGTTCTCCAACGTTACTGTGCCTCAGAATCACCCGCAGGGCTTGTTAAAATACAGATGGGACTTCCCTGGTGGCGCAGTGGTTAAAGAATCTGCTTGCCAATGCAGGGGACATGGGTTTGATCCCTGCTCCGGGAAGATCCCGCATGTCACAGTGCAACAAAGCCCGTGCGCCACAACTGCTGAGCCTGCGCTCTAGAGCCCGTGCTCCACAACAAGAGAGAAGCCAAAGCCTGCGTGCAGCAACTAAGACCCAATGCAGCCATAAATAAATAAATATCTAGATAGATAAATAAATATTGCTGGGCCCCACCCCCAGATTTTCTGACTCATTTGGCCTGGGTCCTGAGAATTTGCATTTTTAGTCAGTTCCCAGTTGATGCTGGTGGTGTTGGTCCAGAGACCACACTTGGAGAAGTGCTAGTGTGATGTAGTGATTCTCAGCCTGGGCTGTACAGTAGAATCACCTGGGGAGTTTAAAACATCCATGTCACACTAGACTAATTAGAATCACTGTGGGGTGGGACCCGGGTCTTTTTCTTTTCTTTTCTTTTCTTTTTTTAATTCCCCAGATGGTTGTAATGTGTAGTCAAGTTTGTGACTTACTGGTCTAACACATATTGGGGATGTAGAACTTTAGGATTCAGAAACAGGATGTTACCATGGCTGTAGGAGTATGGACAGATCATTGGAATTATTTAGCCTAATCTTAAAGAATGATAAGTGAAAACAAAGGGATGATTTCTTTTCTTATAAAGGCAATGCTGTGAACAAGTCCAGCCTGTTTTCTATCAATTTTTTGAGACAGGCTGATGAGCTTGTGAGCTCTTAGGAATAGCATGGATTCCCATCCAGCAAGGGGCCAGTGAGTAGGACAGAGGGAGGGGCTTGTCACCACCATCAAAAACAAGCATTCACTGACCACCCTCTTTTCTTCCTGATTTAGACAGAAATCTGTATTTACCCAAACAAGCTTGTATGTCTGTGTATCTGGAGTGAGGTGTGGGCGTGGGCTGTGGAATAGTGATAGTGAAACTTTGAAAACTGACTCTGCCATTTTTACATTTCATCTCTATAAGCTTCTGTTTATTCATGTATAAAATAAAGGACTACAACGTAGTTGTCAATAGTCAATGTATGTGAATACTAGTACAATATTAGGAACATTGTTCTGTTCATCATGAGACCCCCCCAGAATCTAGCAATGGGCATGGTGCATAGTGTCTGCTCATTAAATCTATGTTTGTTGAATGAATCATAAAGGTGGACTTTCATATCAAGTACCCATGCATTAGCAAGGACAGGGAGAGCTTGTTCCTGAGAAACTTTACAAATAAATGTTGCCACTTTGCATTTCCCAGCTTGGGCAGGAAATCTGTTAAAATAAAGGAATGCAAATGCAACAAGTAAAGCTGGAAATACATTGTCTTAATGAGTCCTAGTCATAGCTACCTATGATCTAAAGAAGTCTTTCCTTTTCAGTTCCAGCTGATATTTAGCCACATCAAATTTTAGATGTTATTGTTAAATTTTATTTTTAACTTTATTCAGTTAAATTGATTATAAAATAACTTGGACTATAAGAATAAGCCTGTGTTTAATTTCTTGGAACTACTAGAGCTTTTGTTATAATAAATATCATAGGGCTCAAGAAGTTATAAAATTAATACTAGAGATTTGGTGCTTGTTAAAATCTTGACATCTTCTGTTAAGGCCCATTGGAATGATGTACAGTGAAACAGCTGTCCTGTGTTGGTGATAGGGCTCTTATCCATCCCCAGGTCCTGGGAAGCATGATGCAGCTCTGGTCTAACTGCAGCGGCTGGATTTTTGGCCCAGGGCAAAGAGGAGGAGGGAGGGTAAAGAAACCTGATCAGACCATTTGATGCTAATTTCACAGGTGGCTGGTCACTGTGTGCCTGGCTGTTGTTATTTATAGAGCTCTAAGTAGATGTATCTACACTGAGGGACCTGAAAGGAAGGTTTGCATAAGGGTGTAGTGGTAAAAGTGCAGAAGTGGAATCTAGAGACAAATGGTCATTGGTGAGTGTCATTGCCAGAGTTAAATGGGATCATTAGTGGCTGTCATGGTTTCCGCTAGCACCTCATTGCCTTTCCTGAATCCTTTTGAAAACAAGCAACAAACCTGACTGAAACAACCATGGATAGTCAGTCTCTCCCTTATTTTTAATTGGGGTTGATAGGATTTTAATCAGAGCTATCCACAAAGCTATAAATTAAATAATTAGAAATATATTTCTAGGGCCAAAAGGACTTGATCATTTTGAAACCATGCAACTCAGATGGGACTTGAACCCATGGTCTTTTAACTGAGATCACACACCTGGTCTCAGGACTTAATGAAGTTCAGGTTCTTTATGTCTCATTGCAGAAAAAATTCAGTGAGAGACAAAGTGATAGGTAAGAAGTGGATTTATTTAGAGAGAAACACACTCCAGAGACAGAGTGTGGGCCATCCTAGAAGGTGAGAGGCCCCGAAATACGGTGTGGTTAGTTTTTATGGGCTGGGTAATTTCATAGGCTAATGGGTAGGAGGATTATTCCAACTATTTCAGGGAAGGGGCAGGGATTTCAAGGAATTGGGCACCGCCCACTTTTTGGCCTTTTATGGTTAGCCTCAGAACTGTCATGGTGCTGGTGGGTGTGTCATTTAGCATATGCTAATGAATTAGGCTCAGGGTCCACTGGAAGTTGAATCTTCCGCCATCTTGGACCTATATGGTTCTAACCAGTTTTTGTCATGTCCTATGGCTATGTCATTCTTTTAAAGGTTGTGCCCTGCCCCCTTCCCTGCTGTTTCAATTTCCCCCTACTCCCTCTCCTGTTCCCCATCTTACCAATGGAAAAACTGAGATCTAGCAGGGTTACATACCAGCTGAATTTCACAGTGGTGAACCTGGGGCTGGAATCTGGATCTCACATCTCCTCAGTTTAGCTCTACTTCCATCATATTAGTCCTCTAATTAAAGTACACTTCTCTTTCTTTAAATTCAAGACTTCTGGCTGTCTTCACAGCCCAGATGAAGGTTATCCTTTGTTATGGTATTTTTTCAGAATTACTTTGAGAGTTGAAAACATGCTTCTGTTATTTTCATTTCTTAAAATGAAAAATAGTATTAAAAATTCCTTCTATTGATAATACATCTGCCTCCCACCACCAGTTTTTAGCAATGGCGGTGCCTCCTTGGAGAGAGAGGGGCCCTTTGTGGGTGCAGGGACTAGCCAGAAGCAGGAAGCAGCAACAGCAGCCGGCTTGGTTAGCTGCTGCGAGTGGGCTGGAGGCACCAGCACACAGCACCTGGAGGTAATGGGTTCTGTGAATCACAGCTTGGCCTTGGCATCAGCCCTGGAGACCAGCTCTCCTAAGGGGAACTCTTTTCTGCCCTACCCTCAGTGGCCTGTTGGCAGAGGCCTAGAGTAATTGTTTGTTTAAAGTTTTACTAGCTAATTATTCTGCACAGAACTGACAGGCATCTCTGTTAGAGTATTTCCAGTCTCTTGGAGGCACTTCACCACATGACTTGTGATCTAACCTCAGTGTAGACTGCAGAGGCTGGGTTTTGTTTGTTTGTTCTTCTCTCCTTCCCTTCCCACTTGTTTCAAAGGCCACACACTAAGCTCTGGAGAGGGAGCTGCCTGTGGGCTGAGAATTGGCTGCCTCACTCAGGCCGGCCATGTGTGGCTGCTGGAATAAGTACCTTTGGGTCAGTCATTCTCAGGTTACCGTACACTGGCGTGAAGGCCTGTGCTCTGTGTTGGACACTGACCGTGGGCTTTGTAGCAGAAAGGCGCGTAGTTCTCCATCTGTAAGTGGAGGCGAGGAGGTTAGCTCAGTGTTTCTAAACCTTCAGAATGGATGCTGTCTCTTTGGGTTAGGTTAATATGCCTGAGAAGGGGCCAGGTTTTAGAACCTTGCATTGTACTGAATGACCAGTAGGGTCTCTTCCAGTGCTCATGGTTTTTCATGGTTCCTCCAGAAGAAGAATTTCAGGCCACAGGGAATTTATTTGTAGCACAGTCAATTCTCAGTTACCTGTCTTGTAAATGTTTTCTATTCCGGAGACCTTTCTCCAGTGAGTTCCCAGGTTATATTCCAAGCTCCCTATTTGGTATGCACCCAGGGACTGAAAGATAATTTTCTTCTTGACTCTAGGAAAAGCTAACTGAGAGGGAAATCTACCATTAAGAAAAAAAAAAAAAAGAAATCACACCTTATGTTACAACCAAATATAAGTAGCTTTTAGAGAGCATCCTCTATTGGGAAGGAACAGTGTGTTATGTTGCCTTGTCATTGGGAAGTTGATGAGGGTTAACTATATTTTAGCTCTCACTCTTGTACCTTGCAAGAGTAATTCCCTTTTCTGAAAGGCTTTGTTGAGTCACTAAGAATTATTTAAATGGACTTTAAGTATTTAGGTTAGTAATGAGATTCCAGTTGTATGGGTTTGTTGTGTATTAGCAGTGGCTTGAAGTTGTGTTCCCTGCTCTGGGTCTTACCTCTGACCCATACCCAAGTCCCTGGTCCACACGCTGTGGTGCTCCCTTGGCATGTCCAGTCCTGCCACGTGTGCAGAGTAAGCCCTTTGACCCTCTTAAGGGGGTGCTGGTCATCTTTCTTTGCTTCACTTATCTTGCTTGTCATCTCCAAACCTGCTGTGGCTTGAAGTACTGCTGCCCTGATGGCTCTCTCCTTTGCCTCATTGAGGATCTGTTTGAGATACATGTCATTCTTTGGAGATTAGAACATTCACTTTAGAGGGAGGGATGACTTTATACTGGGACTGGTAGAAGTCGGTTCAGGAGCGATCAGACTCGTGATGATTTTAGGAGGTGTTTCCACTCCGGTCCTTGTAACCACAGGGTTTGTACTGAGCTGGACACTGGCCATTTAAGTAGATGCTTCCTCTCCAATTACAGAGTGGCTCCCAGCTGGCAGATTTCTCACTGGGATTCAGTTTTCTTGGCTGCTGTTGTTTGTTGTGTTCACACTGAGTTTCGCGGCATCCTTCCAGGCTCTTGAGTCTTTTCCAAGCAGGAGAGATAGCAGAATGCTTTGCCCTCCCCTTCTTTTCTCCTTTTGGATATTCCATGGCTATTAGGGAAGGACTTCCTGTGAAATAAAATGAAGGCAAAGGAAAGTAGCATGCCTGTGGCATAGAAATGCTGTTAGCAAGCTTGAGGCATATCAGAGAGATTGGTCATGAGAGTAACATTTACTGCCTTTCTGCTTTTGACCTTTTTTTTTTTTTTTTCCTTTGACTCTTTCTGAGGTCTGGGATTTATCCTGAATTTAAGAATGGACTGTTTTTGATCATTTGAATAGGTATCACCATTCAGCAGGGAATACATGTGCAGACTGAGATGTTTCTTAAAGTCAATTTGTAGTATAAGTCATGTGAAATGATTTCTTTAGTTGGTAATGCATTTCTGCTTTAAATTCTCTGCCTGGATTTATGCATTCATCTCCTGTTTTACCAGGTGATTTGCTTTTATTATGCTGCTATGACAGCCCCCTCCCACCTTTAGTTACCACCCCCGAACACTTGAGCATGTTTTCCAGTGTGAGTAGGCATTGAGCTACCCCAGATGACATGAAGTGCCACTCATACAAGATTAGAAACAAGGAGAGCCTGGATTCCAGCAAAATCTCCCTGCCTGCTTGATCAAGCAATTGCAGGAAAGATTACGTGGCCCTTTAACATTGGTTTTGGAGAGACTCAGTTAGATGGATGGAGTCCCAGTGGGAAATCAGTAATCAGCTGCCGGCTGGAAAAATCTCAAATCATGGAATGATCTTTTCTCTCACAGCCTGGAGTACTCAGCCAGAGGAGAGCCCAGCCACTCTTTTCCAAGGTCCAGCTGTCTCTTTGAAGAAGAGAAGAGGGGATAGAGGAAGCTGTCTTCAGCTATGCTGGAGCACCTCAGTTCAGAGGGCTTTTGGTTTGCTTTGCCCCTTTGCCTTTTGCCTTTTCCCACTTGGGGTTTGCTGTTGTTTTTCCTTTAGGGTGTGAGAGGCTTCCAACCCTGGGCAGGCTCTGAAGGAGTGGCATCAGGGAAATGTGTTTTGATTTCACGTAATCTCCTTTCGTTAAGAGGAGATGAGCAGCTGGTTGACCCAGAACAATGCCAAGGGGAGCTGGGGAGTTGTTACTTGTAAATGTAGAGGAAGAAAGGAACAGATACTGGGAGGCAGTGCGTGATGTACAGCAGATGCCTTCAGAGAATAGGGGCTTGTCTTTCTGTGATTCTCTCAGAACCATGGAGGAGGTAGTGGGAGGAGGCATGTGGCTTCTTGGGTTGAACTCCAGTGAAAAAGTCAACATTCTGCTCATTTAATTCACTAATTCATTAATTTCACAAATATTTTTTGTGTTGCTACTGTGTGCTAGGCACTATTCTAGGTACTAAGGATACAGTGGTAAATAAACAAACAACCATAAAAGGGCTTTGTCCTCATGATATTTAAATTCTAGTGAGATATAGTGGCGAAAATGCATTTATAATGATGATAGTATAAGAAATAGTACGAAAGAAAAAAAAAGAAAATGGGATAGGGAGCTATTTTAATAAGTGTGGTCATGGGAGGCCTCCTTAAAAATGACCACAAAATAAATAAATAAATAACCATTAGAGAAAACAGTTTTTATTACCTGAAATATTTTAAACACTTCAATTTTAAATGTTTTTTTTTTTCTCGAAAGTTTTGAGCAGTTTCCAAAGACATATCTTCCCTTTCTTATCTCTGGATATTCAGCTTTGGTTAGCTGGATTAGAGTTCATCATTATAGTTGCTTTTAGTGTAGATTGGGTTAAGACAGTCTTAGATTTTAGTGTAGATTGTGTTAAGACAGTCTTAGACTGTGTTAAGACAGTCTTAGAAAGTACACAGAGGGTGTACTTTGCATAAAATTTTTCTGTATGATTGAGAGGCTCCTTCCCACTCCAAATGGCTGTTCAGCAGAGTTTGCTGCTGTTGTTTTTTTTTTTTTTACATGGTAGTAAGTAACTTTTGGGAGTCTGAAATATTAAAGTCCCCTCCACAAACCTGACGTGAATGATAAACAGTACATAAACAAAGAACCCCTTCTTCAGAGCAGAATGCCAACAGCTGTAGACGTAACTCAGGGGCTGTCCAACAGCACAACCCAGGGCAGCGGCTTTTCACTGTCAGGAGTGTGGAATGGTGTGGTGTATTCTGTGGACTGTCCTGAATAACAGGACTTACGTTTTCTGCCAGTTCCTTTGAGAGGACTGTATTGTATGAAAAGAGACCCTTCATTTGTCATAACCCTACTCTTTGCTATTGGATCACACCTGACTACATCAATTCCACAAGACACCCTATCACAGTGGTTTCTAAAACAGCATTTCTTAACCCATTAGTGGGTAACAACCAGCATTTTTTTAAAAAGTGGAATCAGATGGTATCAGAGTATATCACACTTAGTAACCTTTGTTTCAGATGTATGTGTGTGGAGATAAGGTGTGTGTTTGTGTGTGTGTGCATGTGCATGCTTGCCATGTGCCTCAGATCCTGACAATAGTTTATTTTTATTATGTTGTGCTTTAAAAAGTTGGAAAAACATAAGCCTATCAGATGAAGTTTGGTATTATTTTCAGATGAGGAAACTGAAACTCTGAAGTTAAGGACACTGTCTGTAATCATAGTAAAGTTTGAAGTCAACTCTTTCTAGCTTTTCCACATCTGATCTAGAACATGACAGTTTTGTTACAGGATTTTTCATCTCTGATGATTTTCTAAGATTTTGGAGTTCACAGAAACACTGACTTGCCCCTGAGCATTGTTTTAAAATCAGATTACCAGTTCCAAGTTTGACTGGTTTCTCAAAATATCTCTACATGGTCTATTTCCGGAGAAGGGAAAAGAAAGATGAATCTAGTTACTTGTCTTTATTAACAGACAAGGAAAATCTAGAAGCTCTTTTCCTCTTACAGAAGGACAGCCTAGTTTTATCCAAGAGGAGAAACTAACTGGAAGCAGTAGCAGGCTCTCTCTCTTCATCATTCAAGAAAATTTTGTGTTGGTGAGACCAGTGTTGATGTAGTGAGTGGGTAGACATAGCAGGAGGAATCTGCCACCTTGTGTAAAATGTTTTGGTTTTCACTAATCAGGCATACTTTTGGATAGACTTGATTAACATTTGTTCTAGTAAGTACTGTTACAACATTTGCCACCAGTCCTACCCACTTCCCCAGCCTCCTGGGAAAGAGGTGGAACTTTCATGATGTTTAGGCAGCTATTTTGGCCTTAAAGGACAGACTTTTCAGAAAGGCATTATTTTCTCTGGCATTTCTTCCCTCTTGCCTGTAGTCACTTTTGAATGAATTCCTGATTGGTTCAGCTAGACTTTTTCTTTTTTGCACAGAAGAAATTGACCTTGTTGAAGATGCCAGAAAAATACAGTGAAAACCTGCTACCTGCTCCCTTATCTTCCTCTCTGTACTACTTTGTCACCCCACTCCACTCGAGCCCCCAGTAAAAAGTGACCTTTTGGCCCAGGGCCCTATCTGAGTGTTTTGTGTGGCAGAGCTGTCTCTGGCTGACTCCCAGGATTGTTAATGACTTCCTTCTCTGTCTCTAAATAATTGCTTGAAAAGACAGCTGTGGAGAGACATTGCCCCCAGCTTGCAGGCTTATTAATTCCAGCCATATGGAAGAGGGTGCAAAGAAAGAAGGTGGAAGTTACTTTGCCAAGAGTAGCGAGTGGAGGGAAACAGATACAGGCTTTAGGGGAGAGCAGCACCACCACATTGCAGACTAGACTTGGAGTTTGTGAGGTCTGAGTAGATTTCAGTCCAAAGAAACTTCATTAAATCCCAAATAGAGGGAAGCAAACTAAGAAGCAGTTACTCTGTATCTGAATTCCTTACAGTAGGGTTCCTCTGGTATTTGAATATAACGCAGCCTGTAGGATACTTGTGTTTTTTTGTGCACCTCTTCAAGAACAGAAGCATGCAAGTTGTGTGCACAGTCCGAGGAACAAAGAGGGAAGACATCCAAGAGATTCCCTAAATGTCAGCCTTCATGGACTTGACCATTATTCATAACTTCTGCGTTTGTCTGTTTCCACATTGGCCTTTGAAACAAGTTTCAAAAAAGATACTCTATACCTTGTTCCTTAAAAAAAAAAAAGGAAAAAAAAAGGAATAGTCAAAACTTGCATAGACAGAAGGAGAATCAAATACAGGTAGGAAGTAGATATTCCAGTTAGCTGTTCAGCTCAGCTCTAATACTTCTAGCACTCAGGCTTATAAAGGAAACAAGATAGGGCACTTGATTTTTATTTTTCAAGAACAGGAAACATATCAGGTTTCAAAGGAGATGCAAACTCCTTCCTAAAACCAAGTTATAAAACAAGTTTATGCAAGTCTTTAGACAAAGGGCATTAAAGAAATGAATGTATAATGCAGCAACAAAGGTTTCCAAGAAGATGCAGAACTCTTCTTGTGAGTGACTTTTTGGTGTCTACTCCGCGAACATCAAGGGTGTGGCCATTAAGGGCACTTTCACAGAGTGCAGCTAAGCGTTTTAAGTTTCCTGTGATGCACTTTTTTGCCTGAAAAACAGACTAGGTGGGTAATTTCCATTAAAGCTGTGCTTTTCAAACTTTGCTGCACGTTAGGAATACTTGAGGCACTTTAAAAAGTATCTGTGCCCTGGCTGCATCCCAGACCAATTAAATCAGAACCTTTGATGGTGGACCCCAGGCATCAGTATTTTGTAAAACTGATTCCAAAGGTTAACCGAGTTTGAGAACCAGTGCATTAGATGATCTTTACTTAATGTTAATTCCTTCAGATGAATTTTTCAAGTAGTTAAGTCCTAGAATGCTATTATTCCATGTTGTTGATTTAAGGAAGTCCATGTAGTTTCTATTAACATTCTCTTAGGAACATTGAAACTTGTATTTATGTTGGGACCAAGGACCACTACACCTTTCTTCTTCATAACCAGAACCAGAGTATTCATCAAGAAGCTATGTAGGGGCCTCTCTGGTGGCGCAGTGGTTGGGGGTCCGCCTGCTGACGCAGGGGACATGGGTTCGTGCCCCGGTCCGGGGAGATCCCACATGCTGCGGAGCGGCTGGGCCTGTGAGCCGTGGCCACTGAGCCTGCGCGTCCAGAGCCTGTGCTCGCAATGGGAGAGGCCACAACAGTGAGAGGCCTGCGTCCCGCAAAAAAAAAAAAAAAAAAAGAAGCTATGTAGGATCAGCGTTAGCTGACCTTATTGTGGCTGTTGGAGAATATAGGACCTTAGATGAACTACAGGTAAACTTTTACACAAATTATTTCTGGCTCTGGATAGGCTGTTGTCTTGGGAGAATGCCAGCATCTCTCCAAGTGAGATAAGGAGAGACATGTATTCCCTAGTCCCATTTGAAGTTAAAAACATTGTTATATTTAATATCTGAACTCTCTGACCCTAACAAAGGTGATATGATACACAGTGGGTATTGGTTTAAAATAATCAATTATTCTTTTTAATTTTGAACTTGGAATAACTGAATATATCTCAAAGGGTTGAAACATCAGAGAATCATTCATTGTTTTTATGTAATCTGGATTTTATCACAGTCCAAATCATGCCTCTTGGGGATAACGGAAAGTGTGTGTGTGTGTGTGTGTGTGTGTGTGCGTGCGCGCATGCATGTGTGAGAGAATGAGAAAGAGATTGACTGTGAATGAGAATTATTTTGAATTGAACCATAGTGAAGCATATAGCAGGAATCATACAATAATAGTATTCTGGTTAAGAGCCACTTGGTTTTTTTGGCCTCGGGCAAGCCATAACCTCTGCTCCTCACTTTTCTCACCTGGAAAATTATAATTCCTGCCTCTTAGGCTTATTTTGAAGGTTAAATGAAATAGTTCATAAATCACTTAGGTTGGTGCCTAGCACATTGCCAGTACTATTTAGGTGTTTATTAGAGCATAGTATCAACTTGTCCCACTAAGAATATTCTAAAACTGCTTTATTCTGTAAAGGCTTTTAATGGAGATGCTTTAACATCCCTAAATTACCTTTCTTTTGCTTGTTCAGGAAGTTCTTCTTTCTAACCTAAATTCTTTATGCTGTGCTACTGAGTCTCATGTAGGATTGCTTGTCCCCTGAGACCTCACTGAGTGAGTTCCGTCCTCAGATAACTGAAATGCAGTTATTCCCTCCCTAGCCTTAATTCCTATATTCTAAATCTCCGGTTGACTTCTGGGCTCCACTTATCTGAACCCACCCCAGTTTTGCCATGCTGTTGAGCAGAGATGTGCTTGGGGCTGATTATGATGGGAGGATGACCTCATAGTTTCTGATGCCATCTTCCAATGTATATAGCTCAGCCCTAAACATGCTTTTTAAAAATAATGGTCTTAAATTGCTGACATTTTGTCATCTGCTCGGACGCCTAAATCTTTTTCTGCTCCCTGGACTGAATGGGATCAGCTGGAGCAAGATGCCTTTGTGCAGCCCTGCATTTTCTGTGCTTGAGTGACCTCCAGTAGCGCTGTGTGTTCCCTCTGAGTAACGTGGGTAATGACTACAGCGACAATGCTGCTATTGTGTCCAGAGGTTTGGGGCTGTAATTTCATAATGAAATGGAAAAACATGAGATTAAAAACCTGAATCTAACACAGTAATTATATTTAAGTATCACAAATCATCTCTCTGTATTTAGTTTGGTGTTTGAGATTTGGCCTCTCTTTGTGGAATACAGTCACGTCGTTTCATACATCTGCAAAATGGAAGGCTTCTAATTTATGGCTAAAATGTGGGAATTGCTTTCTCTTAATGGAAAGGTGACGAGAATGGTATTAAATTTGAAGGAGCTGGTTTGCTTCATTGACTAGAGTCAAGAAGGGAGGTTGTAGAACAACTGCCAAGGTAAAGATATGTTTGGGTCTTTTCATGGTTTAATTCCCAGATACTTAGATGTGACTACAGGCTCTCTCTTTAGAAGTTAACTGACATAGGCTGGCCTGGGAAATTCTCCAGGCCTTCAGCAAGCAGTGCAGTTGCAGAGGTATAAATACCTTGTGTGAGGCTGAGTTTCTGTAAGGATGAAAGACTTACCTCCGGTTCGTTTCCCACAGGTAGGTTAGTGCACTGGCTGTGCCTGGTCTGTTCACTACCGGGGACCTTGCATGTACCTGCAGGCTCTTTAGTTTGGCCGAGCCCTGGTGGGATGGGAGGGTGGGGAAGGTGTAGGTGGTGGCAGCTGGCAGGTGTCCCTGGGTGGTGAAGAACAGTGAGTTAGGCTCGGGGCTATTCCTTAATATGAAGTTAGAGGGGAAGGTGATTTAAGACTAATAATATCTCCATCTCCTTGGGAGATAAAAAAATCATCTCCATCTGATGATTTCTAGGAAACATCAGATATAAAATGATCATAGAAGGAAGCTGTGAAAGGGATAATTATTATTGTCAGTCATTTACTGATTATCTACTATGAGACAAGCACTTTTTGTTACCATCTTTAAACTTCGCAGTAGACACTGCTATAAGGGCATTTCTGTCCCTATAATACCTCCCACCACCAAGTAATTTCTGTTGATAGAGGCACTACAGATTATCCCTGCTTCCCCAAACCTTTCCTCTCAGATTCTCTGTGATTCTACAAGGCCAAGTACCTGGAGGATCTGAACTGCTTCGGGCCACTGTTTGTTGATGCAAGTGTGGGCTGCTGGTCACCAGCACTGGAATCACCTGGGGAGCTTGCTGTACCTCCTAAGCTTCATCAGCACGCCCTAGCCAGGAATATTCTGGTTCAGTCGGTTAGGGGTGAGAGGGTTTGAGGTCTAGGAATTTGGATTTTGAACAGCCACCCAAGGGATTCTTATTTACAATAAATCTTGAGAATCACTGCCTTAGGGCTCTCTCTCCCAGGAGCAGGCTATTCCAAAGGATTTGTTATGTTGAAATTTGCTCTGTGGAACATGGGCCTATTTTTCATTCCCCTGCCCCTTGGTATCAATGTCTTGGGTGAAAATGCCTGCTTTGGTGGATTCCTTTTCTTCTGGATGTAGGGAAGGCTGGGCTTCTTTGCATCTTTACCCACCCTCAGGGGTCACAGAGAGAGAGGAGGGAGGCCTGCTGGGGAAGAGGTGGCCTGTCTCCAGCACTAAACTTGTCACCATCTAGGGCCTATGGTAGTTTCTGTTTCCACTGGAAATTCATTGAACATTCTAGCACTATTTATGTTTTTGGTGTAATATGTAAAAACAGCAATTCAGGGGACTTCCCCGGTGGTTCAGTGGTAAAGAATCCACCTTCCAATGCAGGGGACGCCGGTTCGATCCCTGGTCAGGGTACTAAGATCCCACATGCCGTGGGGCAACCAAGCCCTTGCGCTAAAACTACCGAGCCTGTGCGCCTCAACTAGAGAGACCATGCGCCCTGGAGCCCGCACGCCACAACTACAGAACCCACGTACTCTGGAGCCTGTGCGTCACAACTAGAGAGAGAAAACCTACACGCCACAACTAGAGAGAAGCCCGCACGCTGCAATGAAAGATCCCGCATGCTGCAACGAAGATCTCAGGTGCTGCAATTAAGACCTGATGCAGCCAAAAGAAAAACCCCATGGCAATTCAATGCAATTGAGCAAAGATTTATTGAGTAGCTGCAGAGGCTAAAGTGTCATGCCAAGGGGGACGGCATATATAAGTAAAAGTTTCCAGCCTTCATCCAAGGGGCTGTGTTCTAATGCTGTCCTCAGTCCTGACTCACAACTGTGGCGGTCTGAGCCTGTCCTGTGATAGGGGCTTTTACAGAGAGAAGTCAAAACAAAGCACTCGGGGCTTCCCTGGTGGCGCAGTGGTTGAGAGTCTGCCTGCCAATGCAGGGGACACGGGTTCGTGCCCCGGTCCGGGAAGATCCCACATGCCGTGGAGCAGCTGGGCCCGTGAGCCATGGCCGCTGAGCCTGCGCGTCCGGAGCCTGTGCTCCGCAACGGGAGAGGTCACAACAGTGAGAGGCCCGCATACTGCAAAAAAAAAAAAAACAAAGCACTCTGGGAATGTCGGGGTGGGAACAGTTCATCCCAGTTAGGCAAAAGGCTTCTTTGGGGAAGTGGTCCAGGGAAGTGACTTTCAAACCTTGCCTGTGTTTTAGAATAACCAGGGAGAATTTTTTAAAAATCTTAATATCGACGCCATACCCCACAGCAATCAAATCAGTATTTTTGGAATTTGATCACAGGCATCAGTATTTTTTAAGGCTCCCTACGTGATTTTCCTGTGCAGCCAAGGCTGAGAGCCCCTGATACAGAAAGAAGGGCAAATAGGCTGTCATTGGGATGAGGGATAGGTAGAGACGGAAAAGGTATTCCAAGCATGAACAGAGGCCTAGAGGCAGCAAAGTGAAAGCTCTAGCTGGGGAATGCTGCTCAGTGGGGTGTGACTGGAGCACAAGACTCCTGGAGTGAGTGGGGAGGGAAATTATGCTAATTAGGTAGGGTTGGATTAAAGTGTTCTGCCGAGGAATTGGGAGACATCATGTCTTTGCACTGTGCTTGGAACTCCCACTCACCTCCTGTTAACATGGAGGATGAGGCCCCGGGAACTTGTTGCTGCCCCAGGTACCAGTTGGTCAGGGCAAGTAACATGAGGCATGCTCAGTTAGTTCCCTTTGCAAGGCTTTTTGCCTTAGACCATACATCTCAAGCTCGTGCCAGGCTTAGCACTTCCTCTTGGCATCTGTTGTTTGCCATTTTTTTTTTATAAAAGCAAACTGAAGGTAACTTGGGGTCAGTGTGGTAGGAAGGTATTTATGTTAGGCAAGAACATGGCAATAGTTTTCGTCTTTTTGCTGGGCTCCTGTGATCATGTTGTGGGAGAGTTGCTGGGCATACTGGGGGCAGATGTTTGCAAGTAAAAGCGTGTATGTTTCTGTGTTCTTGCAGCTGCATTCATTTTGTGCCCGATTCCACTGAGGCCTGGTACTTTATCTGCTTATTGCTGTTTCTGGGAAGTTAATTTGCAGGTGCTATAAATATGCATGGTTCATATACTTCATTTATTTTTTCTCCCTCGAAGCCTCTCCTCTTTATTAGGCACTTTGCATTTGTCTGTTTGGTGCCTGTATTTGTTATGCCACTATTTTGATAGTAACATTACAGGTAAAGCCACTCAATTACGTAGGACTCTTTCTGTGCTTTGGGCAGGTGCATCTGTGCAGCCCAAGGGGAGGTCCATGTTTCAAGGTTTTGTTTCTTGTTACAGGTAGAAAAACCAGGAGAGTTCAAGAGAGAGCTCATTTTCTTTCATTATTAGCGAGGAGACTATGCATTCACAAACAAAAACCTTAAAATAGTTCATAAAATAGTGCCACTCGTGTACCCAACCTTCCATTCATCTGTTGACTCTCCCTGCCATCCACCTATCCATTTAGAGAAGGTAGTACAATATAGTAGTTGAGAGTAACAGACTCTGGAGCCAGTCTGCTTGAGTTGAGATGGTGGCTCGTCCTTTTTCTGTCATCTTTAAAATGGATATAGTAACAATCTCATAGAGTTGTGATGATTAAGGGATTAATGTACATAAAGTGCTTAGAAAGTGCCTGGGCGTAGGGAAGTTCTAAGTTTGCTGCTGCTGTTATTATTATGGTTGCTGTTATTAATCATGGCAAATAAAACGTATTGGCAGATGAATTTGGTCCATTGGCTTCCAGTTTTGTGATCTTAGAATTTATACAGAGGAAAACAGTTTGGAAAGGGAGTTTGGGCTGGATCATGGAGGGCCTTGATTCCAGATTTTAAGATCTGTAAACAGTGAGAAGGCCTTCCGGTTTTGGTCTTGGTAAGAGACGTCCATCAGAAAGTTATTCTCGCACCTTTGCACAAAATAAATCACCTTTGCACAAAACAAACCTTTGCACAAATAAGAACAATTAGGGGGCTATTTTAATGGTCCAAGGTACAATAAAACGAATGAGAGTAGTGACAACAGAAATTGAGATTTGGCAGTGGGACACGAAAGGTTCTTTCTATGGTTAGATTCTCTTGTACTTGGCTTGAGAAGGGAAGATGGGAAATTAATTTGGAACCAAAAATTTTGGTGAATTGATGCACTCCATCTCCACCCTTGATGAGATGGGAAATTGTTATGTACGTATCATTACTGGTTATTGGAGGCAGAGGGGCTATTGTCATTCTGTTCTGTGCTTTTACATGGCTCATTATCAATAGGACATGATTAGCTCTTGAAGGGTGCCTGCCTGTTCTCCTCTCCACCTAATTATTGTGTGGAGCTTGGGTTCATGCACAGTTACCTTGATTACACAATAAGTTTATGGAGCTGTAAATGTTCGAACACTACTTGGAGAAGGCCCTTCAGACTTTAACATTCAGGGCTGCTGTGGGTGGGCTGAGAACAGCCGTGATGGATATGTTTTCCAGATTCCATGGTGTGACGCCTTAGGTTATCTACCCCTGCTCAAGTCTTCTCTTCTTCCACAATCGATAGACAATGCAGTGAAAAGATGTAACCTAACTGAAGATAGATGGAGTGGACCAGAAGTTGAAAATAGGGAAGAGACTGCACAGTCCTGCAGTCTGTCCCAGAATGAGACATTTTTGTGGCGTGATCTGGAAGAAGAAAAACATTTATGGCCAAACCTCACTAAATTGAACAATTGTGGGGATGGTGCAGACAGATTTGTGGGGTAGTTGGAAAGAAATGCAGTTCTATTATTTTTAGTTATAGACTGGTAACTTGAGCAAGGGCAATGAGGTATTGCCTAGCAGTACTTTTTTTGTTGGGGGGATTGGCCTTCATGTATAATTCGGAATATCAGTCATTAATATTAAATATCCTTGATTATTTTCCTCTCTTTGATGGTGTGATCATGTCTGTATGATCTCATTTATGCTCTCATTTGCCCTGATAGCAGACTCTTTATGTTTGCAGTAAAACTTCCTTCAGCCTAACTTGAGTCTAGATTTCCCTAGAAGCTTTTAATTAACTACGGTACGTCTGAATGTGGAGGGTTTTTATTGAGAGGATGCAGTGGAATCACATGTGGAAAGTGCTTAGCGAACAGATACGAGTTCGTTTACTCCCTCTTTCCACTTTGAATGAGGGAGTGGCTAAGTAGCTAAGTTTCAAGTTTTGGGATACTGCTTTCTTACCTCCATCCCTAGAGAGTAACCTTGGAGGGGAGATGTTCTGGGACCTAGGGATGGTCGTGAGTGGGAGGTGGGGAAGAGTATTACCCAGAGCCCCAGGTGTCCCTGCCATCTTGTCTAGAACTCAGTGGTTCTCAAACTGCCATGTGCCTGAGAATCATCCTTCTCCTGTCTCCCCAAGGGATGGGGTCAGACTTCACAGATCTTGAGGTGTTGCTCTCTTGCAGAGATTAGGTATACAAATCCTGAATCCAAACCTGGATTGCTGTGCTCCCCCAGTGCCCACTCAGCAGTCCTGGGCTGGTAGGAAGGCAGATGTTTCCTCAGCAGAGATGTGAAGCTCTAGCCTTCTTTTTTTGTCCTTTTAAATTCACACTGAAGAGAGTATTAGATATGCAGCAAAGCAGGAAGGAAAACTGACCTTGCCTGTCTCCAGAGTCTCAGGGAGATAAAGGAAGTGCCTGACTTGGAGGCAGCTGGAGATCTGTGGTGTTCCAGAAGACCTCAGCTCTCAAATGGGCTCTTGGCAGCCTCACTGATAATCACAGTGTGATCGCTACTGGGCTTCCTTATTTAAGATGCTCTTAAATTTTCTTTTCTAACAGTATAAGGTTATGTCTTCACCAGCTCCTCAAATTTAAAAAAAAGAAACAGAGGGAGGCAAAACAAATCCCAGAACATTTTTTTTCCTCTTTCTAAAGGTTGCAAACATAAATCATATTTAGAACAATGAATGGAACTTATTTTTTATCTTCAGAAAGCTGGGCCTCTGGCATCTTGAAAAGTCTCTTTATTTTAGAAAGGAAGGAGACTGGTAAAGCGGAAGGGCTATGCTCCCGGGATCAGGAGACTCAGCTTTGCCACCAGCAGCCTGGGGCTACTTGGCCAGAACCGGTCTCCACTTTGAGCCATTTTCCCTCTCTATAAAATGTGGGGGCCATCAAGCTTTTTCAGTGAGAATGCTTTACGATTCTAGTGATGGGCTCAATGCCTGCATCATAGACAGTTTGTAGATTTTGTCGCCCTATTTCGAATTTGTGAAGTATAGTGTCTGCCATGTATCTTTGTTGCACTCGGGGTGTTTCTTCACTAGTGTTTCATAAAACTGTGGTGAGTTAGTGCTGGGGGGACCTTATGAGAACAGGTGGTTCACCCTGTGTTCATTTTACACACGAGACACATGGATACCCAACTTGCTTTCCCCAAGGTTGGGGCATCATTTGGGGTCTTTTCAGCTTTCTCTTTGGTATGTTTTAACACATTGTGTTGCCCCCTCACCAAGGTGTTTTCTTTCAATTCCATATTCCTTCCATTTTCCCTGGGACACTGGAGTATTCAGTTGCAGTTTTGGGCAAAAGTACTCCTGTGGTCTCCAGTGTTTTAAAAATTATAAACTCCTTGTAAGAAGAATTTGATCGTATTTGAAGAATTTGGTCATATCATACTAATATATTTACACACTTTACAGATGTATTAGGTTATAAAATATATATGTTAGAAATTACATAAGAATGGTATGAGAAATAATTATAAATAGAAGCTCTGATTTTTTCCCAGTGCCCCAGTTTATACCTTCCATGGAATGTGAACTTGCTTTGAGGGCCGCCACTGATCCCACACCATGGTGGGCTTAGAGTTTAGACTGCCAGCTATGCAATTTCCTGTGGCACTTGTCAAAAGTACTAATTCTGGTACCTCAACCCAGACCACTGAATGAGAACATCTCCTGGTAGGACCCGGGAGTCTGCATTTTCAGCCAGGTCTCCTGGTGCCCCTGAGCCAGTTTTGGCAACTGCTGTTAGAGACAAGCAGAAGAGATATCACTTGTAGCACCTATACACTGCATAATCGTGCATGGAACTTCTCAAAACCCCCTCAGGATTTTCTAGGTGCTTTTTTGGTTTGTAACTCCAAATATTTGCTATTGTACCTCAGTCTTTTTCTCATTAGAAATCTAAATATTATTGAAAACCTAAAGATAATGAAAAATTAGACAATCAACCTTTAACAAAGTAGATTTAAGGGTTGTTTTTAATAACTTATGTGTCCATAACTATATGTTTGAAAGGACATTTCAGTATCCTGGTTATTGAGCATGTACTCTCAAACATTCAAATAAAATCAGTGTCAGATAAACATGTAACAGGAAATTTGTTTCTAACTATACACACCAGGTCAGGGTTATCTGTTCCTGTATCAGCTTTGGGAAAGCTCCCACACAAAGTTCTAAGTAGCAAGAGTGCAGGCCATTTGAGAAAATGTGATAATTAAGATTCAGCAACTAGACTAAGGCTGAATGAATAGAAATCAGAGCAGCAGCTGAGCTGGTGGGAGTGAGTAAGCTGTAATTATATCTGGGGTCACCAGATATATCCCTGGTGTAGAATTCCAAAGCAGCCCCTCCTTTTGCTGTCTTCTCCTACCCTGAGATTTGGCCAGTTATCCCTAACCAGATTTGGTCAGGCATGCCGCTGGGGTGAGATTGTGACGCTGCTTTTGCCCACATACTGTGATTTGGTATTTTAAAAAATGTTCACTTCCCAGCCTCAGTTCAGTCTTTTAGTCTCTCTTGCAGTAAGTGTGCCAAAGGTCAGGAATTCTGTCAGTTTGATTGAGCTCTGCTCCCCTGATAGCAGCTAGCGCAGGCCTTGGGACATAGAGCCTCCCGACATGAACTGATGCAAGTATCAGTGATTCAGAAGGTCCCACATGGTGGAGTCTCTGCCCACTTATTCAGCCACAAACAGGTCTTGTAGCTCTCCTGGCTCCTCCCTGCGCTTTTCCTGGAAAGGGCTCTGTTGTTTCTGAGCCTTCCTATTTGTTTCTACTCTCTCTCTCTGAAGTACTTCCAACCCCCTCACCTTTTTGCTTGGCCAATTCCTACTTACCTTTTAGATAAATAGTTATAATTGACACTTCTTTTGGTCTTCCTAAAGTAGGATAGGTATCCCTGCTGTGTGCTTCCATGTTCCCCTCACTTCCCCTAGAATAACTTTAATCATAGTTTTTGGTTCTTACTTACTAATTGTTATCCCCTAGACTAGAGTCGACTCCACCAGGACAAGAATTCTAGTCTTCTTGCTCATCATTGTTTCCTCATTGCAAAGTGTAAGGTATGTGACATGGTAGATTATCAATCAACATTTCTTGACTGAATAAAGTAAGTACATAATAAAACAATATATGTCAGTTAATGGGGTTATTGGTAAGGATATACTTGTCAATTTCAATAGTGGTAATGAACACTGCTGGGTTTTATGAGAAAGAAAGATTAAAAGTAAATAGAAGGGGGCTTCCCTGGTGGCGCAGTGGTTGAGAGTCTGCCTGCGGATGCAGGGGACACGGGGTTCGTGCCCCAGTCTGGGAAGATCCCACATGCCGCGGAGCGGCTGGGCCCACGAGCCATGGCCGCTGAGCCTGTGCGTCCGGAGCCTGTGCTCCGCAACAGGAGAGGCCACAACAGTGAGAGGCCCGCGTACCGGAAAAAAAAAAAAAAAAAAAATAGAAGGGAAATGGAACTTAGGACCAAAAGGTTTTATGTGCCTGTTGATGCCTACTGCTGGGCAAAACTTTCTGCAAATAAAGCAAAGTCCCTTGATGGACTTAATTTACATACTATAAAAAAATTAAAGACATTACTATGCACTATGGTGTTTACTATACTATGTACAATCTGTAAAAAAAAAACTTAGGTGTCAGTACCAACATGCATTCATTCATTTATTCATTCAGTCAGCAGGTTTATTCTTCGTATATGTGCCAGACACTATTCTAGATGCTTAGGACCCAGTGGTGAACAAAACGTACAATATCTGTCCCAAAGGAACATACATTCTAACGGTGGAGACAGTCATTAAAGAAAGTAAATAAATAATCTAGAATATTAGAAGCTGATGAGTGCCATGGAGAAAAAGGAAGGAGGAAAGAGACACAGGAAGTGCTACCGTGTGTTTTGGGGGTGGTGGTGGATGCAATTTTAGATTCAATGGCCAAGACAAGAGTCACTGAGAAGATGGCTCTTGAGTAATGATCTGAAATGGGGTGAGGAAGTGAGCTGGGCAGGTATCTGCGAGAGAAGAGAGGTGCGGAGGCCGGGAGGTGAGATGGTACGCTTGGCTCTTTGGAATGTGCTCACCGTCCTTCATGTTTATTACATTAACCAGACCAGCATGTTGGGATCAAAGTGAACTGTTTATCAGAATCTGTATATGTTTCCTGTCTTTGGACAGCTGCCCTAGCTAATCCTTAGCCTGAATATGTACTTTAAGGGTAGTGGATTTATTTCTTTTTACAAAGTTTGTTTGATAGAAAAGGCCCTACAGAAACCTTTATTTTTCCTTTTGTGGGTCAGAATTCCTGCTTTATTATCTGTGCTTACCCTCTAAGCTCTAGTCTGTGGTGGAACCACTTCTCTGAGAGCTTGTATTCCTTGAGGGCAGGGTACATTTCTTGTTTAACCAGTTTACACAAGTCTTATCACGGTGTCCCCTGCATGGGGACCTGATAAGTTATTTTGGCTGATAATGGAAGGGCTTTTCTGTCTACTTCTGTCCCCCCTTGATGGCTCCCTTATCTGTTCTCCTGTAGCACTGTGAACTCATTTCATTACTTAATGAAATTTTATCTTATGTTATTGCTTATTTTGTGCAGCTGTCTTATCTGTCCAGCTAGAGAGGAACTTGCATTTTCTTGCTCAACCTTGGAGTGCTGGCTCATAGTGGGTATGCTATGTATATACATCACTCGTTGCTGTTGGTCAAAGTGCTTGTTGCTTTTGGATGAGTGAACCAGTATCTCACTTTTGCAGTGTTTTATTTATTTATTTTTGGTTTACAGTCTATATCTTGAGTTCAGTTCTACTTAGGACTTGGCCTGGTTACACTGCTGGAGAGCCCAGGGGAATAGTATAGTTATTAAGGGAGAAATCCTTTGTGAATTCTTAAATCTTCCAATGGAAGGAGTTTTGGTTTATAGTGGTTTTCTGCAGATTGACAGTTCTTCTGAGAACCTCTGTTGACTGTTCATGAAAGACATGTTGTAAATTAATTGTTCTTTTAAATTTCATTGACATTTTCTTTCTCACTTGGTGGTCATTTCCTCAAAAATATTTGCTCACTCCAAGGCAATTACTGTAATGCCTAATAAAAGAGAATTAAAAAGCCAGGTTGAGCTGTGGGTGCTGGTCTGGGCAGTTTCTAGCTCCTCCCACAATGATGGGCAATAATCAGATCCGTGTCTCAGCAGAATTATAAATGACTGCATTTTATGGCTCTCCTTAGGAACTGTTTTGCTTGGAATACTGTAGTTGAAACTGCTGATGTACTATGCACTGTTTTCTATCGGCAGTCTACCGTGACTGGCACCAACTGGAAATAACTCTTGAATAAATACTGCCACTTTGAGGAGGTCGTCCAGGAGCCCCTGATGTCCACGAGTGTATCACCACTCACTGGATGTGCTTCCTTATATAGTGACTTTTTGGATTGCTTTTCTGGAAACCTCTGTGTCCCGATCCTCATCTGTTTCCTCTGCCCACACATGAAAGTCCGTATAGTTGTTGATAATTATGGAAAATACAACCTGAAGACATGCAGTCAAAAAATAAATCCCTGTCTGCCCGTGCCAGTCAGTACCACCTGTAAGCTAGTTAAACTCAGCATCTCACAGGTCTTCCTAGGGAGGAACACAGTGTCACACACTCATTTCTTTGGGGCTATTGACATTTTTCAGAGCTCTTTACATTTCATTTTCCAGTGACACCATATTAAACAGGGAAATAGGAGGGAAGGAGATGGGAGTTTTGCTGATGCATGGACCTGGCAATCATACTGCATACACACGGGGACACACACACACAAAGACCCCTGGGACACACACACACAGACCCCTGTAGTTTACTCCAGGTGGAGTTTCACAGCAGTGTTGCAGGTGTCTTCTGTGGGGAGTTAAAGCTTTCAGTCCTCATCGTATGAAACTTCCCATACCTTTGATGTTGCCTTAGAGCTCATTTTTGATTTCTGCAGCATGTCAGAGAATTACCTGACTTGGTTCCTGGTGTGGCTCTGAAATGCTGAGTTTAAGGTGGATTTGAAGTGTCACTTTGGTCCTTACTTTGCAAAAGTCATTGAAGAGTTGCCATGATAATTAATCCTGTAATGCCTTTAATGAAGATTTAAATCATCATTCTGCCAATCTATTAGTTTTATTCCTTGTTGAGAGCCGAAATATAGGATCGTGGGCTCACAGTTACATGGATGGTGACAGACCTGGGTTGTTGTTGAGAATTGCACATTTTGTCATCACATGTGTCATGTCTTGAGTTGTAGCATCTTTGGGTTCCATCAGCTTCACCTGGGAACTTGTTTGAAATGCAGGTTTTCAAGGCCCCATCTTGATTTCCTGGGGGCGGGAGTGGGTGGGAGGAAGCCAGCAATCTGTGTCTTAATAAGCCCTCCCAAGATTCTGATGCACAGTCAAGTTTAAGAATCACTGAACCAGGGGGGAGTTGCTTTCCTTTTAGTCTCTTGAGCTTACAGCAGTTGATATTTTAGCTTTTATATGAGGGAGGACAGTTATGTCTTCCTTTAAACTCTTCCTTGGTGCAGCTGATTGTCAGATGCAGAATGCTGACGTGAGGATGGATTGTGAATATGACCCACTGTGGCAGTGTTTACAGCCTCAGCCCAGTGCTCTGTGGACTTAATTAAGTAGCACCCTTCGTAATAGGTAGATAAATCTACAAGGATGTTGTGAGGTTACATGGCAAGGCTTTCAAAACACACCAACTTTATGTTTGTGGCAAGTGCTTTGTCCAGAGTTGGCATTTTTGAAATCATCCTTTATCTCTGTCCCCGGCCCAGAAATTTCCTTGTGAGAACTATATTTACTTTAGACAGACTGTTATGGATAGTCAGAAGGAGGGGACAAACAATACAGAAAAGCGGACTTTCTTTGTATTGCTTGCTGAGAAGAAAAAAATTCCAGTGAGGAGTTAAAGAGGCTTCATATCTTGAGTGAGGCAAATGATCGCAGTAGGATGGTAGAGGGATATAGTGCAACTGTAAGAAAATACCCGACTACATGCAGACAAGAAAATATGTGGGGGAAAAGAATATGAAAAAGAAACAATGCAAATTCTTCTGCGTGATTTTTGCAAATCTTTGTAAAGGTGGAACCAAGCAACCTAGGGAATCAGGTAGGTAATCATCCTAAAAATTACAGTAGCGATGAACTCTTTCCTTCTGATACAGGTACAGGAATCAGAGCCAACTTTTATTTCCCTTAGGAAATGTAGATGTGATGCCCCCAGTGAGCACTAAGTTAATATTGGATGATAGTATTCCAGCAACTGGGACAAAGATAGTTTTCTTTTTCCTGACTGATTCTAACCAAGGTCTTTCATTAGCTTCAAAACCACAGAAGAAAGACAAGAGTATGGGGATAAAATTCAGAAAATTTGCTTTTTCTTAGGATATTCATCTAAAGGTTTAATAGAAGATGATGTTGGAATGGAATATAGTAATAGCTTATATTTGTTGCTTCCATGTATGAGGCATTGTTCTAAGGGTTTTACAAGTATTGAACCATTACTCCTTACACAGTGTTATGAGCTAGGTTCTATTATCTTCATTTTATAAGTTGAGGAAACTGAGGCACAGATAGAAGTTAGTTCACCCAAGGTCACACAGCTAGTAAATGGGATTTAAGCCCTAGCAGATTCATTCCAGAGCCCTTGCCTTGTACTTTCATACTCAATCTGTGGGCTCCTTCTTCCTTATGGTTTCAAGTAAAGAATTGTCATGGATTAGCTTTTTACTACAGTTAAAAGTGCTTGTTTGTCAGACCCTTCATCATATTTGGTCCTAGGAGAAGAAGTCTTTGACTTCATTTCGGGAGTTTTTTGTGATTTTGTTTTTGTTTTGCATTTAATGTCTGATCAGGAAATATTTGTTGTGTAATATTATTACACCACTGAGTGTAGATTTTAGGTGGAAACTTAAAATATTTATAGCAAGTGGTGACCAGCTTGCTCGTATGATGTTTAGTTTACTGGACCTCATGTTGCCTCCCTGAAGCTTAAATGATATAGTAGCTACACAGGGGTATCATGGAAACAAAATGTTGTAAGTGTAATGAGCTCAGATGAGATGAGCAGTGTCTAATGTGTTTTTTTAAAGTTGTTGTTTTCCTCCTTTTAACAAAGATGACACTAAGTTGGAAACATCTGGATTATGTCACTATGGGTATTTAATTATTTTTTATTATAAATCACCAAGATCAAGATTTAAAATGCTGATTTCTAGTTGTATTAGTTATGTATGACTATGTATAAAATTACCTCAAAATTTATCTACTTAAAAGAGCAAACATTTACTATCTCATAGTTTCTGTGGGTCAGGTATTCCTGAGTGGTTCTTGCTTAGGTACTTTCATGAGATTGCAGTAGATGTTGGTTGGGACTGGTATCACCTAAATGACTGGAGCTGGAGAACCCACTTTTAAGATGGGCACACTCACATGGCTTTTGGCAGGAGGCCTCAGTTTCTTACCTCGTGGACTTCTCCACAGTGACCTCTTGACGTGACTGCTGGTTTTCCCAGAGTGAATGATTCAAGACAGAGACAAATGACCTAATCATGCAATTAATTCATAACTGTCACTTCTGCCACATTCCGTTAGTCGGAAGGGAGTCACTGAATACAGCCTGCATTCAAGGGAATTAAGCTACCTTGTGAAGGGAGGAGTATTCAAGAATTTGTGGACATATTTTAATCATCACACTAGGCATGACTCCATACCTACTAAATCAGACTCTCTGGGTATGGTAATTTGCATTTTTAACAGACTCCCCCAAACGATTTCTATGCACACTTAAAGAACAGCTAGGTAGGTGTTCAGGTGATATTTGTTGGGTGATTCAGTCTAGAAGTAAATGGATAGTATAATGTCACTATTCTGGTTTATTTAAGAAGGCAGATATATTTTTCATGTTAGTGTTCTAAATTTAGTGTTCTAAATAGTTAAGGTGTATGCTTAGGCACTAAGTCTGGTACTTAACTAGGTAATATAGTGAATGACGTATTTCCTTAGATTTTACTTAATCTGAAAAGGCCTTTAGCTTTCATTCTGTCACTCAGATGAGCCCTCCTCTAATTTAGCCTGTGGTGTCTGAGCAGCTACCCTCAGTATATACACATAGCCAGAGTAGGAACTTCAGCTCACACTTACAAAGAAATTAAGTATATGGCTAGGTAGAGCAAGGCAAAAGGGTATCCTGGGGTTTTTGTTTCAGGATCTAGGGAGCTGGGCAAAATGTCTGATGATCCTTATTGGCTCACTGGCTTCTGCAGCTGCATGCTTTCTGTTAGGAGAGAGAGGAGTACAAAACCAGGGGGTTGCAAAGAACAGTCAGATGGCTTCTGGAGCCCCTCTAACCTGGACTTCACTCCCTCTTAGATGTTAAAGGCTTTCAGTGGACAATCAGGCCCCCTTCTCCATCATAGCCATCATTTTCTTACCTTCTCATCAACGTAAGTCCTCTGAATCCTTGGCTGCAAGGAATGCAGCTAGTTATTTAGGAGTGGAGGACGCACATCATGGAAATACATGACTCCTCTTCAAATCTGTACACCAACCACCCATCTTCTTCTCTCCCTGCCCCTAATGAAAGAAGGCAGATAAATACAGATGCTCAGAACCCTAGTCTCACATTTCATCTGAAATTCCTTGATTGGTAGAAGCACACAATTAGGGGATAAAAACCCCAGAGAGGAAATAACACAGCGATGCCTGTAAAGAGAGGCCTTTTCAGCATAAGTGAGCATTGCACCCAGAGTCTGTGATCACACACTGGAACGGCCGTATGATAGAGCTGACATGGCCCACTAGGTACAACAGATTGTTCCGCTTGTAACCAATCAATACTGCAATTAACAAATATTTATTGAACACCTAGGAAGCACCCTGGTTCACATGGCCCTCATCAGCTATTTTTAAGAGTAATGCAGAACCTCCTAACCTGTCTGTCTGCCTTCAGGCTTGCCTCTGCCCCAGTTAAATCAGTTCTGTACATTGAACCCAGAGTGAATTTTCCTAAAATATACAAACTTGACCAGGTCATTGACCTACTTAAAATGCTGTGCTTGATGATCAGCATCCAGATAAGGCCCACACTCCCTATAGCACAACTTAAGAGGTAAAGTCATCTTCTGGCTCCTGCCTGACTCTGCTTCCCCACTGCTGCTTCTCCATGTCCGTTCTAGCCTCCAGACACTGCCCACTCCACGTGCCCCCAACCCGCCTGCCTTTATGGTGCCGTATAAGAGCGGATAAGGTAGAGTGGCCTTAGAGCTCAGCTCAGTAGGCTTTGATTCAAGCCACAGCTCTGTGACTTACAAATTGTGTCATCTTGGACAAATTATACTAGACGTTTCTGAGCCTTCAGATTTGTTCCTCATCTACAGAAATAAATTACTAGCCTCACAAGATTCTTGTGAAGATTAACTATGATAATATTTAAAATTCTTAGTGCAGTACCCGGCCCATAATTAAGACTGAATAAATATTGCAGTTGCTGTTATCGATGATGTACGGAAGGCCCCTGGCACATAGTAGCTGTTTAATAGAGGAGAGGCCTTTTCCTCCCTGAACCTTGGTCTCTTCTCTGATCATAAGAAGCCCTAACTCTGACATTCAGAGTCTGATTTGGGGTGGGAGTGGCATTGGTGAAGATAGAGATACAAGTTTTTAAGAGACAGGAAGTCGGTGGAGGGATTGAAGAGCATAGATTTAAAAAGGATCATGTGTTTCCCCCTGATTTTTCCTCCAGTAGAATATGACTAATAACATCATTCCTTGTGGGGCAGGGAAAGATGGTGGTGAGCTGGGATTCAGAAGAAACTGACAATCTGGCCTTTGGTAAGTCACTGCTTTCTGGCCTTTGTTAGATCATTTGTAAAATGGGTTTGCCATTAGAATTAACTCAGATATTGTGTTTAAAAGCTTTTTGAGGAATAGAAGGCATACTGTGAAATAAGGTGACAATATTACGCTGCCAGTCCTACGATTCACAGCATGTTTAAAATGTTTTTGAAAAGCAACATTTTAATATTTACATACAATTGATGCTGAAGCATGTACCCCCTAGAGATGGTAGCTGCTAGGTGGTTAGTGAGAGTCACACATCCTGGAAGTATCTCTCATGCTTCTCCTCATGCCTTCTGTATCTCTCCTTTGAGAACAGCTCAACTCTGGCAGTGGTTTTCTGGCCACAGTGCTTTTACTCCACACCACTCTATTACTGTCATAAAAGTGAAATCCGAAGGGCCTCATGGGAAGAATACTTACCATGGACTCATGGAGTTGGGAAGAATTGATTGAAACCTAGAACAGATAAAATTGACCTAACACTCAGTTTTCCAGTCTGTGATCTGGGGCTGATAACGGCCATGCTGTCCCATCACTGTGAGGTTTAAGAGGCACATGTGGATAGCTAGTGTGTGTCTGGCATGTAATCGAGACATGACAATCTTTTCTTACTTGGGTGCCTGAAATGGTTCCCCAGTGTCCCCTGAATATCCAGCTCCAAAGTCTTCAGTCAAGGAGGGGCCTCCAAAGACAGGCTCCAGGCTCCCCCTTTCTGATCTTATTTGTACCTTATTATCTCTAAGTCATCCCTACCCCCATCCCCAATAATAATTATCCTCCAGACTGAAAGTCTTTCAGGTGATTTTTCAGTTACTCACGGCCTTTTCCTTCTCCTGTGCCTTTGGCCTCGTTGTGCTGCTATTGGTGATGTTTCCCAAGCCCGTGGGACATGAAGGTCCTGTTCACCTCATAACTTTTCCCAGTACCACCCGTCCCTACCAGGTGGGATCAATCCTTCATTCCCTGTTCTTCCAATGCATGTTGTTTTACTTCTGTTACAGCTCTTATCACAGTCTGCCTTGTAGTCATTTCTGTGTTTCCCCATCTGGATTCAGAGCCCCTGGAGGGCAAAGACTGTTGTTTTATTTTGTGCTGTTTTTTCTCACCCCCACAGTGCCTGATGCAGTAGGGGTTTAGTAAATACTGCTTGAATCAATGCATGAATGAAATTGTCTCTCCTAGTCCTGTTTGCAATGCTGTAATGCAGACCAGGTGAATGTAGAATTTTGGCTTAGTGGATTTAGTTTAGCATAGGAAGTGAGTTTTCCAAGAAGCAATACTAGCTTTGAAAACAGAAATTGCCTTTATTCTTGTGGAAAACACATGCCAGCCCTCTCCATAGTAGTCTCAAATTACAGGGGAGCATTGCGTTACTGTAAAAACACAAATAAATAAACCCATGACAATACAGTGTTTGGGAGATAAAACCACATAAAAGCCATCTTTCCCCAACTCTTCGTCATGGTAATTAAGGTATTTCTGGGAGGAAAAATAAAAAGACACCAGCAAAGAACAAGTGATATTATGTTTAAAAACACTTCTTGCAATTGGCAAGGTGAGAGTAGGGGGTTATATTTTCCATTCAGCACAAATGTTCAGATACCTCCCAGCTTCTGCCAGACCTAATGCTATATTGATTGCACTGCCTGATAAATTGGGCACTAGGGTTTCCAAAGATGCCAGGCAGTACCTGGAGGGCAGAAGGTGTCACCCAGAAGGTAGTGCTGTAAAACTTACCTGTCATACTTTACCTGAACATGACATATTCTTCTAAGTGCTGGGTCTCCATTGGCTCAAGCACCCCCTCCGTGAATCCTTTGTTGTGGGCTACAGCTTTACACTGGATTTTGTTTACTGATGACTATTTATTTGACTGTCTGCCTGGCTCTTGTTAACCCTAGGGTTCCGGATCCAGGTTCTTTTGAGAATAGAGTAAGGATTTTGTCAGCCACTGAGGGCTAAAACCAGACTGAACAGAAGTTCTCATCAGCCACTTCTCATCACCTCCATTTCCAGCACCCTGGGCTGAGCTGCCACCATCTTTCACCCATTGCAATATTGCAGTAGCCTCCTAGCTCTCACCTCTGCCTCCCGCAGAGTATTCTTCACCCAGCAGCCAGAGTGGCCCTTTAAAATATACTTTAGATCATATCACTCCTCAGTTCAGAATCCTCCAACTAGTCTCCCATTTTACTGAGAATGTAGTTCAAAGATTATACTTACTGTGGCCTCCAAGATACTGCATGGTCTGGAGCCTGCTATCTCCCACCTCATCTCCCCATGTCACTTTCATTAATCCTCTCCGACCCTTGAGCTTTCGTGCTGTTCTTAAACCAAGCCAAGCCTTACCAGCCTCAGAGCCTTTGCACTATTGTTCTCTTAGCCTGGAACATTCTGTACTCAGATGTACATGTGGTTCGTACCCTTACTTCATTCAGGTCTGCTTGTGTGTCACCTTGTTGGGGAGGTCCAGTCCACCTGTGTCCCCGGTGCTAGAACATTGCCTGGCATATGGCAAGCACGTAGGAAGTCTTTGAACTGTGAATAAGCATTGCCCAGCTATTCTAGCCAACTTGGAGGGAGAGCGTATGGTCTAGGGGACAGTGGCTCTGGAGTCAGATGTCAGATCCACGCTGCTGGATTTGTTATCCTCCTCCATTTGATAGATGTTCCACCTTGGGAAAATTCTTTAACTTCTCTAAGCCTATGTTTCTCTACTAGATAAATGAGATCGTGCCTACTGCATATGATCATTATGAAGAGTTAAGTCAGATAATGTTTGTAAAGTCCCTGGCATTGTATCTGGTGCACATATTGGATGCTTCCTAATTATTATTTCTCACACATTCTACTTCCTAGTTGTAGACTCATGTTATATGGGATAAGGGGAGTGTCTAAAAATAGTTTGAATGTGGTTTGTAATTTTCAAGTGTTCCTGCTTTATCTTCAGAGTTAGACATGTCTCAGACTCTGGGTGTTAGCTGGCGCAGCTCTGTGGGCATATCAGGGGATTTTGGTCAACAGAAAAAGGGAGAAGTCAACAGCTGAGCCTAGGGGAGGTTCACAGTCCTGCTTGTAATTCAACAGGGACTGCATTTATGAAAATGGCAATTGAGTCCAGGGCAATTGAGACTTTGGGCTGTGCCAGCAAGTGTGGTATTTCCATTTACATCCTCAGAGTAAGTACAATTTCACCATTATTCCATTGAGGCTCTCCTTGCCAAGAAAAACCCATTGTAAATTTCTGGTTTAAAGATTCTGCAGTTTTAGGGAGTCATACTTTTTGTTGCTTTAACATTTTCTTGGCACCATAAATTTTAAGCCCCACTGGTCTACCTTGTAAATACTATACAAATGTTGTGAAAAGCTGAACCACGTCATTTGTTTTTCTATGTTCCTTATAGGAAATGGTGATGCTTCTGCCCCCACCCGCTGCTTCCCCTCGGTTTCTGCTCAGGCAGTTTGGAGTGAGAAAGTGAGAGTGAGAAAGAAGACAGATTGTCAGCAAAAGATAGGAAGGAGCTTTGCTTTGTGGACAGTGTTGAGCTAGGCAAGAGAGAAGAGTGTGTGGCTGGCAAGGTGTCTGCGTGACGTGGATCCATTGTGTGGATCCCTCCTGCTGGACCAGTGGCCAGCTCCTGGCCAGGCCACCCGGGTGAGCGCCTCTGAAGCAGAGAGCCCTGCACAGTCTGGAGCCTCTCTAGCCCAGTCTAGTGAATAGGACTCCAAAGAATAGGAGCCGTGTTCCCTTTGTCACCTACAGCCCTGCTTTCAAGACTGCACAGTGAATGTGCACTTGGGGGCTCAGTTGGCACTTGGAAAAATCTGCAGGAACGTTGTGTGTGCTCAGTGTGTGCCCAGCAGCGTGGGGGGAGTGGAGCATGCACTCTGGAGATGTCTGGGGCCAGTCCTTGCAGAGGAGGGGCTGCCCTCTTTATGCTGTTGGGTTTGCCGAGAATGTGCTGCCCTTGACAGTGTTGTGGCCAACAGGAAAAGCATTCATGGCATCTTAATGAAAGGCAGCAGTTCCTTTCTTCAAGAATAATAGGTATTCTTTTATGGAGCTAGCCCCTTGTTTAGAGATGGAGACAGAAGCCAATTATTTTTCAGTTAAAACTTATTTTTTTAAATAGTGATACCTCAGTTGCAAATCACCCTGGTTTTGCTGTGAGACATTTACAACTAGTCTTCTGACATGGTTTTAAGCTGCCATGTTGTAGAATCTTCAAATAGTATGCCAAAATGTGATAAGGCATCAAAGACTTCCATATCCCATCTGTGTAGCTGATTGCCTTCCTCTGTAGCTAGAAAATGGATATGTTTTCTGAAGGGGAATGGGTCTATTTCCCTCACCCAGCATCTTGCACGCAGTCTGACTTACCTCTTTTTATTGAAATTGGCGAGTTTTTTTTTCCTGTGTACTTGATAATATTTACACCCTTAAGAGGGAGTTTGATAGGGGACAGAGTTGTCAGGTTGAAAGGATCAGGTATTTGAAACACCAATCTAAAAGTCATCTTTGGGGTGATAGATTGTCTTATCATAAAGAAACAAGGTCAGGACAAGTAGACTTTAGTGTGTTGGAGGAAATGCTCTGCTGTTTTGCCTCTTTTACAGACTGCTTTCTGATCTCTTTTTTTTTTTTTTTCTTTTAATGCTTAAATGAGACTTAGGATAATGAAGTATACATTTCAGCTGTGCATATGTTCTACATATAGATGGCGAGAGAGGACAGAGCCATCCCTGACTATTTTTCACCCTATTTACTCTAAGAGGCCCCTGTCAGTAAATGACTTCCTTTTGGAGGCAGTAATTTGTGTTTGGACTTGGGTGACTGTCAATCTGAGTCCAGCCGAGAGAGGTCATGCTGTCTGCTTGCTGCAGTTTTCTAGTGGGAAGACAGGCCAAGCCTTTTGCCTCTGAAATCCAAGTACTACAGGGGAGAGAAATGTTGCCTAGGTTTGGGTATAGAGAGGCATTAGTTTCTGAGTAATAGTTTGGCACAAACTTTCTGCTTGGGAGACACAAACTTTCTTCTTGGGAGACAGGTAATGTAGAACCAAAGATTTCTGACATCTGAGAGCTTTATTTTGCTGGTGTATCTCTAAAAGGGAGGAAGAAAACATTTTTTTGGTCATCCATGTTTCATGCATGGTGCTGGGTACTTTACCATATATTAATTTATTTAATTTCCATTCATTTCAGTGGAATTCAGTCATTTCATCAACTCCTGGCAATTAACATATCCAATCACATTCTGTCCTCCCCCGACGTGTTAGAAGTATATTAGCAGATTAAGTCAGTTTGGGATTAGTACTTTCCTTTATGTGTTAAACTCATTTATTCTGGCTAAGATTGGAATTTGGGATGGGATGGAACTGAAACTTATGTGGAGTGACATGAGTTGAGTACCTGAAATGAAGGCTAGCTTCATATAAGTGGCTTCTCCATGCTGTTATCCCCATCCTTTTGGTAGATAAAGAAAACAAGGGCCAGAGAGGTTATGAATCAGCTCTGGTCTCCTATCCCATAAGTGATAGAGCCAAGATTCTAGGTTGGGACATCTGACTCCAAATCCACTGCTTCTTTATACTGCAGTTACCTTCCTGCTCAAAGTCTGTCATTCACTCATTCATTCAAGAGGTATTTGGTTGGCATGGACTTTGAAGCCAGACAGCTTTGTGACTGTCTGGTAACTTCCTCGGGTAACTTCCCCTGGACCTTCAGTTCCTTCATCAGTAAAATGATGAGTAATAGAAATAGAACCTATCTAGTAAATGAAGTGCTTAAAATAGGTTGTTGTGAAGTGTTTCTAAATAGTAAATACTCAATAAATATTTGCCATTCCTCTTCTTTTTTCATCACCACCACCACCACCACCATCATCATCTTCATCATCGTCATCATCAGAGGCTCACTCACTCTGATCAGTCACTAGGGAGACAAACTAGCATGCAGCTGTGCTACTGAGAGCCACTAGTTCTGATGTATGAAGCAAATATAAAAACACAAAACCAACGACTGTATGGTAAGTTGATAACTAAAATATGAGCAGGGTGCTGGGGAAGCTTAGAGGAAGGAACGTTTATGGTTTTAATTGCCAAGCTCTCTAGCAGCTCATCCTTATAGCTTCACCCACCCCTGACCCTTGGTAACATCCCTATCTTACTCATTTCTTGTTGAAGGCAGTATTTAGTGTACCAGGTTTTATGGCTACTTTGTGTGAGAGAGGATATGTCTGGCTAAGTGATCATTTGGAGACATAAGACGTGTACTTAACAATTGGAGGACTGTCAAGGACAAAATAGACTCTAGTACTCTGGTGTGCAGTGTTCGGTGTGAGTGCCCCAGGAAGTCAGATGTGAGTGGGTTCTTGTGGGTTGGTGAGTGAGGTGGACTTTTTGGGGAAAGTGGGCCTTGAGTTGGAGCTGAAAGAACTTAGAATAAGAGCTGCGAAAGGGTGGAGAGCCTGATTGGAGGTGGAGTTATGAGACTAAAAACACAGGCTGGCTTGGCTGGAGGGGGATAGTCCTGCCTTGGGATGTGGGTGGTCTCAGAGGCAGTTCCATGCCATTGCTGCAGGAGAACTTGCCTCTGGATCCCAGAAGGATGCACACAGCCTATCTCCACCCTCAGTGAAAACCCGTAATAGCAACTTTGTGTTCATGGTGATGTTTCTGGTCATTTGGCAGGAGATAAAATCCAGAGAGACCCACAGCACGGACACTAGGTCTGAGTGGGTCTGTGAGCACCAACCGAGATGCAGCCTCTTTGTTTGTGAGCTGTTTGCCTGCATTTAAATGCCATTTACATAAGGAACTGTCAAAGTTGAGTTGACCCATGATTATTCCTTGATGTATGTTGAAAAAAGAAAAGAAAAGAAAAGAAAACCCTGGCTAATGAGGAGCTGGGTTCCTTTTCTCCACTGATGACAGCTTCCTTTCTGATCAGATGGTCCGTCAGAAACGAAGGTGGTGTGTGACTGTGGGGTTATGTCCCCGCTGAAGCCGTCTTTCCCTCAGAGTGTAATTGATGGGGAGACCTGTCACTTGTTATGCTGATGCTGTGCAGATTTTTGTGCAGCTGCCAGCCAAGAGAGTTTTAGGACATTATCTGATTGGGTGCAGCTTGTGGCAAAAGCGATAATAAATAGAGAGCTGGTGAGGGTAGATTTTGATTGACCCAAGATTGTATATTATTAAACTGAGTCTGCATGTACATGTCAGTTTATGAAGAACCAGACCCATAATCCAACTTAGGGCTGTGGCAGTTTGGGTTTATTAAATGTGCTTTATATCACTATTAATATTGAGAAGCAGAGAGGAATATCTGTAATCTTTTAATCTATGCAATAATGGTTTGGAGGGAGATTACCAGACACATTGGACTATTGTTTGCCTATAATTGTATTCAGAACTCTTCGAAGCATTGATTTGTTTCTGGCATACTGATTTGGCTCAACGGTCTCATAAAGCTCTTTTATAGTCCTCTTTGCTTTGGATTTTCCAAAAATAATTGGAGAATAATAATAATGTAGCTGGCAATAAAGGAGAGAGTAAGGTTGAAAGATTTCTAGCCAAGTGGATAGCCATAAACATCTTCTGTGCTCATAAACACCTGGGTCTGTGACCTTTGTGATTATAAGATATTTATCACCTCATGGGCTCTCTGCTTGGGGGTTATCACTTCAGTGCCTTGTAAAATTTGATTGTATTTAGTAAGTAGGTTCTGAGTTTTTGCTGAGTAGGGGAAACGTGTCCCTCTCCTTAGTTTTCCTTGGGAACAACCGGTCTGCCAGCAGGAGCAGATCTTCCCGAGGACAGAAGCAGAGAGCTTGGTTCTAAGGAAACGGTACAGTGGGACCCAGCAAGGGCACCTTTTATACTGAATTAAGTGGCTTTTAATGGAAATGGCTTTTGAATGGAAGGGAGTGGGGCACCACATCGAATAAACCCAAGCAGTGATGATGGGTTTTCCTTTTTAAGTAGAAATGAAAATTTTGATCCAAATCAAGGAAACTTTCTTGGCATTGTTGCCACCTTCTCATCCTTTCTTCCCATTTCCAAAACAGGCCTGGGGAGATGAGCCAGAGAAATGCTCTCCAAGTTCAGTTTCACTGACTTTAATAAGAAGGTATGATTAAGTGCTGCAGAGGCCCAGTGAACTGCCTTCCATCTTCAGCCGTTCTTTAAATGTTTCTTCAGGAAATTCTAGGCACTCTGTCAACTTGTATCTTCCCCCTTATGCTGTTGCTTAATTGTTCCTAAAGGAAACAACTGGATCCCTGTGAACTGACAGATATGCTGAGTTGCCTACGTAAGCTATTAGTTGCCTGGTTCATGGTGCACACAGTGGGTAGCAGGCATATGGGGGAAGTTTCCAAGAAATCGGCATCTTCAGAGAGTTTTATTATAACTGAACTAGCTTTACTGTAACTAAAGTATGAGCCAGTCTTGAGGTGTATAGGACCCGTATTTTTCAAAGGAGACTGTTCTATCTAAGACTTAGTTTCTTGTCCCACGAGGCTAATTGCTGCTGCATTTCATGGAGTTTATGAGGTGTGCTTTCCTCTGTCCTGCTCCAGTCAGACACTAATGCTTGGAAGTAATATAAGCACAGGATTGATACAGAGCTGCTTCTACAGTGGCACCCCTCAATGGATTGTGCTGTAGGAATGAAGGAGAAACCTTACCACATGGCAGGAGAGAAAGACTTACAAAGGCAATCAGTCAATCACTAGAGATATTTATCAATCACCTGCTCTGTTCCAGGCTTTGTGAAACACAAAAGAAGTATGAGTTCCAGGCTTCAAAGGCGCATTCTATCCAGTTAGGGAAAGAGAAGTTTAGGGCAGTGTTTCTACAAGTGTAGACCAGCAGCATCATCCTCCTCAGGGAACTCCTTAGAAATTGCAGGTTCACAGTTATCATCCTGTGATCACCACAAGAATGAGAGACCCTGGAGGGTGGAGCCAGCAGTCTGTTCACAAGCCCTTGCAGATGATTCACATTTATGCTAAATGTCTGTGTTAGGTTGAGCACTTCCAGGGGAATAAATTAGTAAGCAAGACGCAAGGGAATTAAGGGTTGCTTGCTTGTAGGGTTCTGCAAAGGAGAGAATAAGGTACTTTCCAGCGGGATGCTAACCTGAACTGTCTATTAGGTGTGAAAGGGGTCAGAGGAGGGAGTGGGCAGTGGATCATCGAGGCAGTATTTCCTGGGTGAGGGAGTGTTGAGCCAGGTTTTGAGGAATAAATAGAGAGGGAAGGAGAGGAGCATAAATGAGTACACGTGTGATGGTGAAGGTTCCGTTCCTTCAAAGAGCTCAGTTAAGTGTAGGGAGAACACGGACTCTCAAACTCGAGCCAAGAAAAATAAATGTAAAGTCAAGTACAGAATTTAGGCAGTTTCGTGAAGAAGAAAAATATGTTCCTCACAAGTTGAATTCTAGTGTGAGTTCATCCCTTTTATCACCTCTGGCAAGGGTGCAGTTAATTGGGGCCAGGGATCTTGCAGCTGGTGAGGCTTAATAAAATGAAGATCTCAAGAAGAAGCTCTTATTTACCTAAGGCCACTGCTTTAAAAGTGGGAGGCCGATGGCTCTCGTGAAAAATACGGGTGACTCTGTGTAAAAGGGATGAGGTGCCTGCATAGGTAAAGCTCCCAGTATTTGTAAGATGTTCTGTGTGTACTGGAGAGAGGGATCTGGAATCTAACATGGGGATGGGGGTGGATCCAGAGGAGTGGTGGGGTGTGAGGAAATATAAATTTAAGTCTAGTAAGTTTTTCCTTTTTTTTTAAAAGGCAGAAAGGAGGCACTGAAAGTTATGGCAAGTAACAAGATGAGAGATAATTTCGTGAATCTAATTAGAGGGGAATCAATGACTAGAGGGAAGTAGATGGGTTAGGAGGCTATTGTAATCGCAAAAGTGAGAGATGACCAGCGTTTGAACTAGTGCAGCTCTAGAAAAATGGTGGTGTGAGCAGCAGTAGGAGGTCATGGTAGTTGAAAAGGGAAGAGAAGAAGCAAAGGACCAGCCATCAGTGTCTTCCATGGGTAGTTCAGCTGTCATTGGTGGATCTTAACCATCACCCTTTTAATGATATGGAGATCAATTTTTTTGCAGAAGGTCCAAAGGCTGTGTAGCTAGGAAGTGGCAAATTTAAGACCTGACTCAAATCTGTTTGCCTGAAAAGCCTATACCGTTTCTGCTCTAGATGCTAAACTTTGGCAAATAGAATGATGCATTTTGTTTAGAATTGGGCAGTTATTGATCTTGGCAGAAGTCTTGACTGCTGGGAGGAGGTGTTAAGAGAAAGGGAAACAACAGCATAGGACATTAAAGTTCCTTTGGCGAAAGTATATCTGAAAGTTTCAGCACGGGACAGGTAGCGTCTTGCCCCACCCAAAGGTAGACACAAGGGCTGTGCTGTTTTCTTTGTTGACCAGTGGTCCAGAAATCAGAGTTGAGAATGGGTTCTTTGACCCAGTGTTGGCCTAGAGAATTCTTTGAATCCTGGTCCCAGCAGAACATACATATGGCTTCTACTCCTGTTGTGCTTTGCTGTGCAGGTTGCAATTTCAGAACATGGCGCTTTTCACGGTCCTACTTCAGCTCACTTTCTGCAAAGGACAAAAATAAGTCCAAAATGAAATACTAGGGAGAAGGGGAGAGAAAAGATTACAGCTGAACTAGGGACCTTGAGTTTTTTAATCCAAGCTATTTGCTTTTTATCTCCACTTCTTAGCATGCATATTGGTACTTAGCAATGTTAGGAGATAGATGAAATCATAAAAGTAAGTCATCATTTTATCTCCACACCCGAATCTCCTTTTCAGCAACTTATTCTCCTCCTCTGCCTTTTCTCACACCTTCTCAGGTGGGATGTGCTGCTACATCTGCCCTGTCCTGAGGAGAAGCAGCAGGGATACCTTGTTGGGTGTCACGTTACTCCTGGAAATTCGATTGTGCTGGACAGTAGTTGGCTTAGCAGTAGGATAAGGCCGCATGCCTCATTAAGTTTGAACTCTACTCTGTAGGTTCTTGTAGGGGCACGGGGAATTTGTTTAGATAAGGAGCCCTTGAAAGGAGCCTGCTTGTTGAAGTGTATGTCAGCAGCAGCGATGAAAAGATGCCTAAACACATGTCCCACAGCAGCTAAAGTCCATCAGCATTGTCTATCAGCAAATTGGTAGATTACCCCTGCTGTTAATACAAGTCTTCTCAGTTTACTGGCTTGTGTACTTAACTGTTGACTGCTGTTTTTGTTAGGGGAAACTAACACATCAGACTAATATTGCGGTGCCAGGCCAAGTAATCAACAGGTTTCGCTTACGTTGGGGATCGCTTCAGCTCACGCTCGGCTCATGCCACACCATGTCATGACATTGACTTTTATGTACACATAAAAGGAAGTACTTGTTAAATATTAGAGTTTATGATTGCTAGGTGGAAAACAAGCAGGAAGTTCTCAGTTATACAGGGAAAACCGTAAGTGTTTTGTATGAAGTGACAAAGAGAAATGGGTATGGTGGGTATTGAGGTGATTTTGTTAGGAACTTTGAGAGGAATTGAGAATTATGTACTATTCTGAAGAGACAGGCTGACTTTAAATCCTAGCTGTGTGATTTTGACCCAGACCTTACTTCTCTTTGCCTTAATCTTTTCATCTATAAAATAGGGATAATACCTTGTAGAGATACTATGAGGATTTAGTGTTTAGCTTAGCCCCTAAATATAAATACTCAATATATCAGTCACTAATATTTATGACAGTTATATCATTAATTATCATTATTATCCTTTGTGGGAATTGGTACCTTTTTGTGGCAGAAGTATAAATTGTATAGCAACAGAAACCAGCACTGGCTTATTTTCTCCTTATCTTGGTTGGGCTGCATTGTCTCCACTTTCCATCAGCTCCATAATGCCTCAGTTCTGAGAACCCTCCTTGCTGGACAAGCCACTTGAGTGTCTCTGTTTCTTTTCTGTGAACATCTTCACCTTCCCCTTGGCTTTGGTGAGGCCATGGCAGGGGAGCAGTCAGATAAGGATGTGAACATTTGGCACATCCAGTGGCCATAGTTCTCGCTCTGGTTTGTCTTTGTAAGTGTAGGGTAGTTACTGGTGAAATAGAGCTTTGCAACTACTTATGTATTTGTGTGTGTGTGTTTTTTTAAATTAGTTAATTAATTGTTTATTTTGGCTGCATTGGGTCTTCATTGCTGCACGCAAGCTTTCTCCAGTTGTGGCGAGCGGGGGCTACTCTTTGTTGTGGTGCGTGGGTTTCTCATTGCGGTGGCTTCTCTTGTTGCGGAGCATGGGCTCTAGGCTCACGGGCTTCAGTAGTTGCAGCATGCAGGCTCAGTAGTTGCAGCATGTGGGCTCAGTAGTTGTGGCTTGCGGGCTCTAGAGCACAGGCTCAGTAGTTGTGACGCATGGGTGTAGTTGCTCTGCGGCATGTGGGATCTTCCCGGACCAGGGATTGAATGCATGTCGCCTGCATTTGCAGGCAGATTCTTAACCACTCTGGCATAAGGGAAGCCCCATGTATCTGTGTATTTTTTATTTCCTTTGGAGGGCAAGTGAAAGCTGCATCTATTTTGGAGATTGTGAAATAAGACTTTTAAAAATATTTATTTATTTTTGGCTGTGTTGGGTGTTCGTTTCTGTGCGAGGGTTTTCTCTAGTTGCAGCAAGCGGGGGCCACTCTTCATCGCTGTGCGCGGGCCTCCTCCTGTTGCGGAGCACAGGCTCCAGACACGCAAGCTCAGCAGTTGTGGCTCACGGGCCCAGTTGCTCCGCAGCATGTGGGATCCTCCCAGACCAGGGCTTGAACCCGTGTCACCTGCATTGGCAGGCAGATTCTCAACCACTGCGCCACCAGGGAAGCCCCATGAAATAAGACTTTTAATGGATAATTTAAAAAAAGGTTGGTGAGGTTGAGCCATAAGCAGACAATACTTTCGCTACATTTTGGGTGTCTCCTTTTCACTGATGATTTTGTGTGGATAGTAACTTAAATTCAGGAAATATGTTTACTGACACATAATTTCCTGGGCTACTCTAGGGAGAAATTTCTCTCTTCACCCAGTAAATAGAGCTTTCTTTAGGTTTTAGGCAGTTATCTTTTTAATATTAATTTTTGTGATCCATATGAATGAGGCCACATGTCCTTTAACAGTTTTAGACCTCTTCTGTTAAATGGATTACTGCCATCTGTCAGTATAAGGGAAACTTTCCTGAGACAGAAGGACCTAAAACAGCAGTTCCCAACTAACTCTAGGGTCACATAAGAATCACTTGAGGAGCTTTTAAAAAATTCCAGTGACTGGGCCACTATTCCAGATATAAAGTTGCTCTAGCGTGGGGCCTGAACATTGGTGTTGTAAAAAAATCCTCTAGGTGATTCCAGTGTGTAACCAGGTTGAACACTAATCTGAGTGGAGTTCCTTTTGATGGAAGCACCAGTGGAATGAGAGCATTTCTAGTTTTTCTCAGCAGGAATTCTGTTGTCTTCCATTGCAGTGCCCATTTTGACAGTGGAGTGGTGCAGTCGTGCCTGGATTGCAGTTCAGAGGGTAGCAGCTGTGTCTTTGGTATCTGAATCCTCTGCAGGCAGCGTAGCGCCAGGCGTATACTAGGTGCTCACTACTGCCCTCCCCCCTTGCTTGCTTTGGATGACTAAAATGATGGGATTGAGTCCAGATTTACCAGCTGGTCATTTCCCCTTCTGTGGTCCATGAGGGAGTAGGTCCACAAGCATATACTTTTATTGTTCTAGGAGGGGGAAGACTCCCAGCTTTGAAATGCTTTAGGCATAAAACTGATCTTTGATTAAGATCAGCAAAGGCTTGCTGTGTACAACATAAATTGTCAGGTAAAGGGGGAGGGTAGTACATGCAGTGCCATTTATTACCTCTTTAAGCACTAGTCCTTCCTTGTGCGGGTTCTGCACACCAAATGGAAACAAGTTCTCTGTTGCCCTATTTTACTCTTTTTTTTTTAATTTATTTTTGTCTGCGTTGGGTCTTCGTTGCTGTGCGCGGGCTTTCTCTAGTTGCAGCGAGTGGGGGTTACTCTTCATTGCAGTGCACGGGCTTCTCATTGCGGTGGCTTCTCTTGTTGCGGAGCACGGGCTCTAGGCACGTGGGCTTCAGTAGTTGTGGCACACGGGCTTAGTTGCTCCACGGCATGTGGGATCTTCCTGGACCAGGGATGGAACCCACGTCCCCTGCATTGGCAGGTGGATTCTTAACCACTGCGCCACCAGGGAAGCCCCCTATTTTACTGTTAAATACAAAATAACTATTTTGTTCAGGGGAATCAGGAGCCTCTTTTTATTGTTTCTTCCTTCTTCCCTCCCTTCCTTCCTTCCTTTCTTCCTTCCTCCCTCCCTTCCTTCCTTCTTTTTTCTTTCCTTTCCTTTCTTTTCTTTTTCTTTCTTTCTTTCTTTCTTTCTTTCTTTCTTTCTTTCTTTCTTTCTTTCTTTCTTTCTTTCTTTCTTTCTTTCTTTCTTTCTTTCTTTCTCTTTCTCTCTTTCTCTCTTTCTCTCTTTCTCCCTTTCTCTCTTTCTTTCTTTCTTTCTTTTCCTTTTTAGATAGCCCAAATTGCATCAGGGCCTGCAGCTATAGTTATTCATAAAGGGAGAATTCTTTGAACACAGGGGACCATGGCCTGAGAGTTTGATAAACTGTTACTTGTTTGGTTTGTAGATTGAGCAGTACCAAGCATATATTAAGTAGGAGTAGCCCCCTTGCAGTCCGATAGTGCTTTTTAGTGTTAATTTCTTGTCTAGAAGGTTGTTTTAATCTCCCACAAGGCTGGATTAGCAGGGCAAGTAATTATTGTCTCCAATTTATGAATTAAAATATTTAAGACTCAATGAGTTTAAGTGACCTGCCTTAGGTGATGGAGCTGGGCCTTGAATCTATGGCTTTTGACTATAAATCCCTTCAGTACACTGAGTTTTGGGGAGGGCTTTTGCTTGGAAGTGTGACGAATGGAACCTCAAGGTTCTGTTTGTCCTAGTTTGAATCCTTTGTTTGTGTGTGCTTGCTTGCTCTGTGTGTGTGTGTGGTGTGTGTGTGTATGTGTGTTAATATTAAGTGTCTTGCCATTTGCGTCTGCAGAAGGCAGTTGATAACTGGTAATGTACATTTGACATTTGATGTAGTGAAGAGAGTGTCATCTTTTATTAACAGTTGTGATTTTTTTTCTCACCAAGGAGCCTACTTTATTTTTAATTTACTGTGAGTGTAAATATTCACATATAGTATTTTATTTGTAGGCAAAGTATTTTTCCCAGCCTATGCTGTTTGCTTAAAATGGTAATGTTGAAAGTTTAATATATTCAGTTTTAGAAGGGGAAATTTTTCCGGGTGGTTTGGGGGTTGTTTTCATTCATCTGACAAATTATTGAGTGGCTACTGTGTGTCACGTGCTATTTACCTTTACCTCCCTCTTAAGGAAGGCTAGGATAAAAGTAAAACTGTACATACATTAAGGGAAAAAGAGTCAACACCCACTTTGCTTCAGCTCTGTCTTTGTCAGGCCAGCTGACTACTGAGCTTTATTGATTTCCTGACTTTTAGGAGAGAGTGTTTCCCCCAGTTACCTGATAGGCCCAGGGTGGGAAATGCTCTCTTTGGTCCCCAGCAATATCTCATGGAGAGGTGGTTGTGGCTGCTGGGAATTTTGGAAGGAGCCACAGTTGGTGCTCCCTGGATTATGTTCTCTGTCATTCCATCCTGCTGTTTTCTCTCTTCCTTTTTTCCACCCTCTTACAAGCAAAGCCTCTTTTTGTTTTCTGGTTCCTGCATCCCAGAGGGATGGTTAATTATGCTTGAATATAAGGTATGCAGTCAGGGTTGAAGACCTCAAATGCAGAAAAGTGGTTTTTGTACCCAAGAGCCACCTCCCTTGTGCGTTAGTGCAGCACGTTTGTCTCTATCAGGACAAACTTATTCTACAGAGATGGATCATAACCATTAGAAAGGAAACAAAAAGGAGCTTCCCCCGCCCCACCCCTTTGCCCCGGATTCTGAAGATGGCTGCAGTAGATGCTTCAGTAGAAATTTGAAACGTAAAGGGGATGTGAGGGCACCACATGAAGCTCTTCTTACTTAGAACATGAGGACTTAAAAAGACGGGAAGAAAAGCACTCATTCCATTTTAAGGGGAGTGAGCATTTGACTTGTCACCTTGGTGAGGGTAAACAAAGCTTATCTTTTTGGTTGGCACCAGAGGGGGCTTTTAAAGTCTCGTGGGAGGAGAGAAGGGTTGTTCGGTCATTTATTTATCATGCTCGAGTTGAGTCACTGAAATTCTTGGTGGAGTGTCTCCGGTTGCTCACTCCACGTGTCTGGGGCATGGTGCCCTTGCTTGCATATTCTTGTTCCTACTGAGGAAGCCTATGACCTGGTTTCTTTCCTCTTCTGTTTTTCTATTTTGTTTTGTCACTTTTGTAGACAAAGGCATTCTGTAGTAATTCTTTTGTAGAAACTTCCGTGCCTCAAGTCATTTCACACAGCACAGATTGTAAATAAGCATTCCATGGAACTTGATCAGTGGTCTAGGGAAAAGGGTTGACATCTCTCTCTAAGGGATATCAACACAAATCTGTCAGCTCACCCCACATCCTTGATGGCAGAACCCCGATTTTACTAAGGTGTTTACTGTCCATGTGGACTTGAATTCAGGGAGTACATCTTGACTAGTCTAAGCCAATAATTGCACTCCTCATGCCAGTTAAATGTCCAGGTCTCACTAGTTTGACATTGCGGGAAATCTTGTATGGGTACTTTTGGAAAGTTTCCTTCTATTTGAGAAGAGGAGAAATGTATATTTTCTATTTCTGGTTGTTGTTTGTGTGTGGCACCTTGATGTGGCAGCAGCCATCTTTGGTCCATGAACTGACCTTGGAGCACAAACTAACAGCAGAGCTAAAAGAAAGATGGAAAGATGGTATGTTTGATGATATCGTTGAGCTGCTGAATTAACCAGCCTGGATTCATTCTACCTCAGGGCTTCTTGTTATGTGGAAGGAAAAAATTCTTATTTAAGTTACTTTGGTTGAGGTTTCTGTTTCCTACAGTCCAGTGTATTCTAACTGATAAAGTCTCTTACCCGTCCACATAGGATGGTTTGAGATAGAATTAGAAAATGGTGAAAATGCTTTTGCATGTGTACTACACACATGATTAACATAAACATCATCAGTATTATAACATTCCATACTGTCTAGTGTTCCTGTACTTTGCACCTACATCATTTTTGCTGGCACCTTTCTCCATAGCAAGGGAACAGGCCATCAGAATGAAAAGCAGCCATTTAAAGGCTGTTCTGGGGGTTTGCCAGCAGAGTTTCTATAACAATTGACATGGCACATAACTCCTAAAACTTAGTATGAGGCAAACATTCCTGATAGATTTGTGTTTCTTACTGTTGGAAAGTGACAAATAACATAACTTGATATATTTTCTTTTCCCCTTGTCTTATTTTCCTAAGAAGCTCCAGTCTAACTTAAGTGCTTAGTGACACTTCATCCTAAATTCCAAGTATATCTTTCTTCTAGTTTTTGCTAGTTGGTTTTATTTATTTTAACAAATTGGGAATCTGTATCACATCCTAACTGGAAGTAGCTAACCACCTTTGATTCCATTATTACTGAGGAAACGTTTCTGATTTGTTAAAAATGAGGGTCCCAAATAGTGGAGCATATTTATTTGAGTGCATTCATCCATTCAGTACACATTTATTGAGCTGTTACTAAAAGTCAGCCAGGCAGTTGAATATTTTTCTTTGGTTTGGGTATAGGGCACAAATAACGAAAGCACTAGGAACTCAGAACTGTGGGTAACAGAGCATTACGTTAGGGGAAAGTCATTTTTCATTGCTGGTCCAGGGGAGAGTTTTGAAGCTGACGTAGAAGTATTGATTTTAGGAATGCCAATGATTTTCATCTCCTTTTCCCATCTCTGAACTGAATGTAATCCCTTCAGAGGTTTTGAGAGTCAGAAAACCTTTATCATAGTGAAAGGACAGGAAAAGACTTTCATAGAGATCACAATACTGAAATCATTATTCAAGAGGAAAATTTTAGGGTCAAGTAAATAGTTTATATATTATGATTCTCATCTCACTTTCCCCAACCATAAAAAGGGGAAAAAAGGTTGAAATTTATTTTTTTCATCCTTTTGCGATATGCTACTTTGAAAGGTTTTTTTCCTTCTTAGAAAGGCATGAAAACAATCTCCTTGACTTAATTTCAGTTACAATTAGGGGACAATTGTTCTGTGAGTTTTCTGCCCTGATAGAGGCTTGGGGCATCATGACTGGAAGTAAGGTGCTGAACTCCAGGATTGCTGCATCTGGAGGACCCCAGAATCCAAACGACAACAACAGAGCAGTTTGAACAGCTTCTTGACTGGCTTATTACTGCTGCCAGGCCTGGTCTGGGATCACCTGCTCTTTCTGGGCTGGATAATTTGATCTTCTCAGTAGATCAGAGTGTCTGAAGACCAAGTTGCTTTTGTCTTTTGAGTGTCACTGTAAGCCTTCTACGAAGCCATAGCATATCTTCCCTAAGCCGGGACCCAACTAACCTCTCAGGATTGTTTTTTTGTTGTTGTTGTTTTTTTTTGTTTTTTGAGTTACTTGACAGTTTTGTGCCTTTGTCTTGGGCATCAGTCGGGGATCCCAGGTGGCTTAGCTTCAAAGAGAACTTGTACTAAGTGGCAGGGTAAAACAAATCTCAGGAGGCTTCCAGTTGTATCCTAAATCTTTTCTCCTAGGTTGTTGAGAGAGTTAAGTGTGGAGTCTGAAAGTAAAAATCCTTACATCACTTTACTCCATAATTGAAGAGTGCTTGGCTTTGGCCCTCAACATGGTTTAAATAATGATAGAGTTAAGTGATGCTTTGTAAATGACTTAATTTTCAGGGTTTTAACTCATTTGCTAAATGGGCTCAGCAGCCGTAAGCAGCATTAGTGTTCTGCGCAACATTTTCAGAAGATTGTTTGAGCCAGTGGTAATCCCTGAGGTAGCCATTGTGCTGAAATTCTGAGAAGGACCTCCAGGTGCCTGAAATACGTGCCTTTCTTTTTTCAGAGGAACTCATGTGTTGAGGTTGTAAGATCTGGATCTGGATTTAACTTATGTAATGTTTTAGACCTTTCTTTTGTTTTTTTCATTTAAAATAGCAACAGTGTTTTTTCCCTCTGTTCATGTACTAGGAAGTGTAGGTTAAAAGCGTCAGTTGAATGGTGGTATTGAATATGGCGGTGGGTTCCCTGGAGCTATGTGTGTACCTGTTGGTAGTTCTAGAAGAGTTTCAGTCACTGCTGTATATCCCCCGTCACAAGGAAGATCCTGACGACCTCAGCAGCATGTCCCGAGCATCCGATAGCCTCAGAGAACACGGCTGACCCACTCACTAGCCAAAGGCTGGGTATTGTGGACTGCCCTGTCTTTCTCTCTGCTGGGTCACCTGGTGTTGGATAGCAGGGAGACTTTAATGTGAAGGACCTTTTCACCTACTCACATTGCCTCTCATGTTGCTCCCACAGAAGGCTAATAAATTTTCCGTGATGTAACTCGATAAATCAACAACGAGCTAAGAGGAGAATGGCAGAGAGCTACTTAGGAAATCCAGTCCTTGGTTTTACTCAGAGATTGTTGAAGAATTTTGCTTTGTAGGGGAGAAACAACAAACACACCTGCTCCTCCCAACAAAGACAGCATCATTAACTATAAACTGCCTCCCATTCCCTGAAGGCAAATCGATAGACGTCAAAAAGCAGTTTTGAGGAAACCGCCTTGGTGACAGTAAGTACTCCATTAGTTGGCCGTGCTGTGAGGTGTTGCCTGGAAGTGTTTAAGATTCAGAGAGTAGATAATTTCCCTCCTGGATGTCCACAAGGAGCTCCTGGGATGCCTTATTGAAAAGTCAGAAACCAGGTATTACTGTGCCTCAGTACTTCTCAAACTTTAGCTTGCAGCAGAATTACCCAGAGGGTTTATTGCCACACCGATGGCTGGATTCCACCCCTAACAATTTGGTAGGTCTGGAATAGGGCCTGAGAATCTGAAATACTAACAAGTTCTCAAGTGATGCCCAGGCTGCTGGTCAGGGAACCATCTATTGAGAACCAGTGTTCTCTCTGATCCCCTGTCTCTTTCTGCTCATCTCATTTCCATGCAGCAGGTATAAAATCGAGCACCCCCAAAGCATTCACCCTCACTGTTGACCTTATTATTATATTCATAATTATAATTAGATTTTGACCTTATAACAGGTCAGTCATATTTGAACTTCACATTAATTGTAAATCCGTATTATCTGAATTCTTGATCCTGAAAAATCTCGCTTGAACTTGAAATCTGTCCTAGAACGTCTTTGGAAAATTCCAGATTCCCAGTTCGTGTATTACACTCCATGGTAATTACATTTAAAAAAAATTACAAAAGATTACATCCACACTCAGAATCATCTGGAAGCTTTAAAAAAAATAGTCATGCTTGGGCCCCATCCCAAACCGATTGAATCTCTGGAAGTAAGCACCAAGAAATACATAGTTTTGAAAGTTTCTCAAGAGATTCTAATGGGCAGCTGGGTTGAAAAGCCTTGCTCTAGGCCCCGGGGAGAGAGGGGAGCAAGAGAGCTCCAGTGAATCCTTTACACTTGCTTTTTACCTGCTGCTCTGCCTTCTTTTCGCTGTTAAACAAATTATCCTGTCATTATACTGTATCACACCCCTACTTCACCCTTCTTTTCAGGTTGGCTAGCCTCATCACATTGTATGTCATTTTCTCTGGACTTAGGAAAACAGCCCAATAGACTGTTCATCCAAGTGTATGTAATGAAAGGCCTTTATTCTTCAGGTTCAAATTATTTTAAAATGAGGTTGTTTTGTTTGGGGTCTAGCCAGTCACCTCCTCTACACTCCAGTTTGAGCATCTGTTTTAGGCGGAGTTCCCTAGTCTGCCTTCCTCACCTGAATAAAGGAACAGTCAGGCCATGTTAAAGCTTTCCGAGCCAACCCTTAATGCAGGAGGGAGGTTTAGGGAAGAGCCAGGCTCCCTCCCTCGTTGTCAACAGAATGAATGTTGTCGAATCACTTGATCCCAGATCTGTGAAGTAATACACAGGAGGAATTTCTGCTCTATGACTTTAATCTGATAAACTCTACTTGCTCTGGTGTGTTGGATTCTATGTGTGTTCCTCTGCTACCACCAGCATAATCCCGGCCTTATGTGTAGCAGCTAGCATGCAAATCAAACCCTCAAACCCAGCCTTGATGCAGACTTCAAACAAGAAATACTTTAGAAATCTCTATGATGATGCTAGGCACTTAACCTTACTGCTGCTGGGCTCCTAAAAGGAGCCAGGAAGTGGCAGGTCCAGAGAATTCCTTAAAATTTCCTATTGAGCTTGGGCCCGAAGCAAGCGACTGTTGCAACCAAATAAAGCAAAACCAGTTTAACTCTTGCTTTTCTTGTCTCCTTTTTCCTGTTCTCATTTTATAGATTATATTCTCACTTTCCTTTTCTCTTCCTTATTTATTTTTTCCATCCATATCTTTTCTGTTTTTCTCTCTGCTCCATCCATCTCTCCCCTACCTCTTTGTTTTCGCTTTTCCTGTGTGTTTTCTCAGTTCCCACTTTTGGAGAGCCAGGAATCTTGTATAATTTGAGAATTAGCCAAACATTGGGGTATTTATCCAAAGTGAACCTTGGATGGTTTCCTTTAATGCTCATTTTCAATCTTACTAACATCTAGGACCAGCTGACGGGTGAACAAGCTATAAAGAGCACCTGTGCCCTTAGAAGTCATCAAAGGTGGTCAGAAACAAGGAAAAGAGAATTTAAATAATACCCGCAACCCACCTGGAGCCCAGGACATAGGAGATGCTGATACGAAGATGGCAAAATCCATAGCATGTCTGTGACAGTTTTCTTCCTTCACGCTCGTGGCAAATATCATAAATAGATCTCAGAACTCTGATCTTCTGATTTTTCTTAACCCAGTACTCCAGGGCATATTGGCAACTAGACAAGATGAATCCTCTCATCCTTGTTAGTGGAAGTTTAGAGGGAATTGTTGGCAAGGAGAAAATGCTACAGAACTAAATCCCATCTTTTCAGAGTTCTTTTGCTTCAGTGTTGATGATTTGTGCCAAGAGACCCCCAAACCATCATAGATGTTGCAGCCCTTTTCTTTACTGACTTTTAAAAAATATATATTTATTTATTTACTTGGCTATGCTGGGTCTTAGTTGTGGCACGTGGGATCTTTGTTACCACATGTGGGATCTTTTTAGTTGCAGCACGCGGGCTCTTAATTGCGGCTTGTGGTATCTAGTTCCCTGACCAGGGACTGAACCTGAGCCCCCTCTTTGGGAGCCTGGAGTCTTAACCGGTGGACCACCAGGGAAGTCCCTCTTTACTGACTTTTAACCCAAACATGTGACAAGAGCAAAATTTCTAGAGATTGTGGTAAAGGAAGAATAATTTCAGTGAGTTTAAGAAAGCCTGAAGACTGATTTGGTGTGGATAGTGCGTCGTATAAGGAATAGAGTTTCAGTGCAGGTTGCTGGTTTTATTGGGAGGTCAGTGGTCGGACAAATACTTTTCCTAGAATCATGCAGCGCACTTAAAGTGTTGAATGCTGTATATAACACCCCAGAGGTGAAGATGTACAGGTGGCAGTCTGATTATTGGAAAGAGGGTGAAGAGATTTGACAGTATGAGAATTTGGGCACATTTGAGCAGTAGCAGTTCATTGCCCTAGAACAGATTGCCTCCTGGCCATGATTTATTGATGTGCTTGATGGAAGGGCTCAACACGAGCCACTGTTTATCTGTTTTTTTTTTTTCAGTTGACCATCACAAGGCCTTAAATAATTGTGTGTGTAAGAAATGTCAAAGTGACAGACTTGGGTTCAAAGGACTGTGCATTTTTACATATCCACCTCTTGCCCTTCTTTTTTTTAAAATTGAATTGTATACTTTATTTATTTAGTTAATTTATTTTTATTTTTGGCTGTTTTTGGGTCTTTGTTGCTGCGCGTGGGCTGTCTCTAGTTGCGGCGAGCGGGGGCTACTCTTCGATGCGGTGCGGGGGCTTCTCATTGTGGTGGCTTCTCTTGTTGCAGAGCATGGGCTCTAGGCACGCGGGCTTCAGTAGTTGTGGCACGTGGACTCAGTAGTTGTGGTGCATGGGCTTAGTTGCCCTGCAGCATGTGGGATCTTCCCAGACCAGGGCTCGAACCTGTGTCCCCTGCATTGGCAGGCGGATTCTTAACCACTGCGCCACCAGGGAAATCTGCCCTTCTTTAACTTGAATGTTTTCATCAAAACTCATATTTTCTCATGTGTAATATGAACAGATTCATATGCACGCTGGCTGAGAAAGTGTGCAGAATGTTATAGTTTTATGGATGGTGGCAAGTGTGGTGTCTCTGTCATTGCCCCGTGCCCGTGTGTCTGGGAAGACGGCTCACCACATCTCTGAAGCAGTCAGCTGTGACTAAGTTAACAGAAAATTGATACCTGGATATGGATCAACATATAGAATAAAGATACTGCATTCCGGGCTTCCCTGGTGGTGCAGTGGTTGGGAGTCCGCCTGCCGATGCAGGGGACGCGGGTTCGTGCCCCGGTCCGGGAGGATCCCACATGCCGTGGAGCAGCTGGGCCCGTGGGCCATGGCCGCTGAGCCTGCGCGTCCGGAGCCTGTGCTCCGCAACGGGAGAGGCCACAACAGTGAGAGGCCCGCGTACCGCAAAAAGAAAAAAAAGATACTGCATTCCAAATAAATTATGTAAGTTGAATTATCTAAACTGGATTTAGGGACAATTATTGTAAAGGTAATCTGTGATAAATCGTTTTGAGGTGATTTTTTTTCTCCCTCTTTTATATCCCCATTTGAAAGCCCTTAATTTAATCTGTGTGGATGAGGTGGATTCTTGTGGGGTTAAATTACTCCAGTTTATACCTAATGAGGGTAAATTACCAAACTAAGCTCCTTAGGGGCAATGACAAAGAGCTTTGCCATAGGTCCTCAGGAAACCTGCATTCACTTTCTGCACACAGGAACTCTATTTCAATTAGTCCAAATACTTGGAATCCTAGAAAAAACTTAATAATGATATTAGCATTCACTCCTTGCTTCAAAGAAGTATTGAGCGCTACGATGTGCCTGGCAGTGGAGGACTACAGTTTTAATAATGATACCTATAGTTTCTGCTTTGCACGTAATAGGGGAGACCAGAAAACCAATGAGTAGTGCACAGTGAACGTTAGGTATCATTGCTCTTTTGAGTGTGATGGTTGCTCTAATGGGACCTTTTGAGATGCACCTGTAAGAGACTTTGACCATGCTTGGGATTGTTAAGGAAGGCATCATGAAAAAGAAAAAGTGAAGGGTCAGCGCCTGGCCTGGAATGTTGGCTAAGAGGACTAACCAGGCTCAGTTTTCTCATGTGAAAATGGGGATAATAATAATCCAGGTTCAGGGAATTGTTATGAGGATTCCATGAGACTAATGCACATTGGATGGTGTGGTAGTTCTGGTAACTGAGAAGCCGTCAGTGATGATAGCTGTTCCTGTCTATCACTCATCTTTTGTTCTGTGTAACAACCCTTTGAAGAGAGGAGCAGTTTTCTCTATTTTGAAAGATGCTCAGAGAGGTTAATTTGCCCAAGGTTATCCAGCTAGAACTTGGTAGGGCGAGGCTTTGAACCTAGATATCTCTCTCCTGGTTACCTCTTGTTCTCTTTGTGCTACTCTGGAGGCCCAGGATGATTCCAGCTGCTTCCTGCTTCATTATTCCCCTAAGTGCCCCACTGAGAGGAGTCTGCAATTTCTAGCTCCTCCTCTCCCTGCCTCCTGGTCGTGCCATGAGTCACTGCTGAGCCATTTGTGTCAGAGAAGGAAACGGGGGCTTACTTATCACACGTAGCAATTGCTGTGAGTTCTTGCTTATTTGCCAGGGACACCAGCAGAGAAGTGTTCATCAAGAGGCATCATGTTTGTTAAGGGACCACATGGTGTATTTTAAAAGCTCTTAGCTCTCTCTGGCATCGTTGATTGTGCTCTAGCAGAAGAAATAAAGCTACACAACCTTTTATTAATATTATACATGTTTTCAATTTAACTTTGGTTAAATTTGGCATAAAATGGAAACTTGCAAACCAGCCTCCCTGGGATGTGTGGCTTCTCTTATGCTAGTTATGCTGAGGATCTTTATTGAACAGGGGGCTCAGATAGTCTCTGCCTGCAGCTAGGGCCCTGGACTAGCTTTTCTCTTTTGCTTGTCTTTCTTGATGGCATGGGTTGCCTTGTTTCATGAAGCATGTTGATATGGATAAATGTTGAAATGGGGAACTGGTAGGTGACAACTGGAGAACATGTATATGTGCTCCCATATTCTGATCAAGCTTTGGTATGTTGCATGTTTGACAAAACTGGGTGGCCATTGCTTGGAGATGACATGAAGTTTGAGGAATTTGTAGCTCAGAATTTGGGATGATTCTTAGAGTTCATGTACAGATGGTCTTTATTTTACAGGTGAAGAAACAGGTCTAAAGGGATGATGATGGTGATGGTGGTGGTGGTGGTGATGATGTTACGACAATAGCAGTGAGAGCACTAACAGTTTTTAAGCCAGATGCTCTCCAAGAAGCGTTATGCGTTACCTTATTTGGTCCATACAATGACTTGGGGTATGAGACAGGTATTTTTATTATCTCCATTTTACAGATGAGGCAGAGAGGGGTTCAGTCATTTGCCCAGGTCACACAGCTGGCAAGTGGCAGAGCTGGAATTTGCACCCAGGCTGTCAAACTCTGTCAGAATCTTTTATCTCAGTCTTTACACTGTAACGTGTATGTGACTTGCCTCAAGTCATGAAGCTGTGCAGAAATCATCTCAGTCCCATATCCTGTTCTTTTGATGACTGAACTATATCAGTGATTTGTAAAATTCTTCTAGCTTAAATAGAGAGATTATTAGATAGTATAACCAAATAAAAAAGCAGAAACCTAGCTGTTGTGGGTGAAGTGAGATAGGAGGGGACATTAACAATGTGTTCCATTTATTTAGCCCTTCCTGTGGCTTCTCAGAAATCCACGAGCCATACTTTTAAAACCCTGACTTTAGTTAGGGACTTGAGCTTCAGTTTAATGTTTTTTTAGCCACAATTAAAATTATAACAGGGAACAGATATCTCTAGTCAGATGTGTCCCATTATCTCTGTTTATATCTCCACTGGAAGCAAACTCTGAAGCTTTTGTAGCTGTATTATTATAGTTTTGCATGGTCTCTGGGGGAATCAGAATCAGGTATGTGTTGGAAAAAGGCCTTCCTGATATTCTGAAGAGGGCATCAACACCCTCACCTGCTGAAAATCTCTGGGCCGGAGTCAGCATTCTGGTCTGCATATCCAGTGGTCAGTGAATTGCTGATCTTTACTGCCCATCTCTTTGCTTGGACATCGTATAGTGCCCCAGGGTCATCATTCTGATCAGTACTTGTGTTGTAATTACCTAATTTGGGCTCTGTCTCGCTCACTAGACTGTGATCTAATCTTCTCTCTGTCTGCAGTGCTGAGCACTGTTTAGCAGTAGCTCACTAAATGTTGGTTGAGTTTTTTTCATCACTTTTTAGAGTTCCAGACTAGGCATAGATAAGAGATCAAACACGTGACTGTGACTTGACCCCAGAATATCTTCTATAGCACAACCTTATTTTTGTCTGTTTCCAAATAATGGAATAAAGGGCTAAAAGCTGGTTTAGTTGGGATGCTAGTTTGGTAAAAAAAAAAAAAAAAAGTGACATCAGTCTGAGGCTCTTATCTGTTTTGAAAGTTACGGAAAAGCCAAAGATTTTGTTTTTTCTCCCAGATTAAACAGTTTCTTCCTTTGTAAAGATAGTTGGGGGGAAAAGGTAGTATGAGAGTGTTGAGTATTCAGGAAAAGTAGGCCCCAAGCCAGGAGAATCACTTCAAGGTCTCAAGGTCTCAAGGTCTCAAGTCTATTCCTTATGGGTTGGCTAAGGGTCTAGTAGTCACCTACTTGCACTTGTCAGTTTTTTGGTAGGTGAAGGAGGTGTAGCAGGAGAGTGAAGTATATGGGGCTCAGGAGCTTGACAAGGGTGGAGGGAGGACTGGGAGATGGAAAGAGGGGAGGGAATAAGAAATAAGAATCAGTCTATGCCAGTGGTTCCCTGGACCAACAGTTTTAGCATCACCCAGGTACTTGTTAGAAATGCAAATTCTCAGGTTGCACCCCAGAGGCACTGAGTCAGAAACTCTGGGCAGAACCAGTATTATGTATTTTTGAAAACCACTACTCTACTAACTCTTCCACCTGCCCAATTTAAATCTTCCCATTGTTGCTAATTTTTTGTTGATCCCTATAATATACTTTGGGTATGTGTCAGTGAGTTTGGTTGGTATTAAAGGAGGACTGTTGAGAAGTAAAGAAGTCTCCTTGTATTCCAAAGGCATTTCCCAGAATTAAATTACATGTGTTATTAGTGTCTATTGCTTTTGTTCAGATTAAGCTCTGAAACAAAATTAAGATTCTCGTCAAGACTTGAGCTTATTAATAGCTGTTTCATTTGTTTAGTTCTAATGTAAAACGTCTGACATCTGTAGAGGAAGTGCTTCATAAAAATGCACACTTCTTAAGTGCTCTACCAGGAGACGCTCTGTGAAGCCCACAGGATGTTAAGATTAAGCAAATAAACGTAGTTTTGTTGAGCTCTCCTCAATGTAATGAGTGTGGTGGTTAAGAGCACTGGACTCCACAGCTTGAAGGGGCTTCCTATTGGTCAAATTTCAGATACTTTGGACATTAAAAAGAATGACTGCAATAGAATATAAAACACTGAACAAATAAGAATCCACGAATCCATAGTGATGAGAGACAGAGAAATAGAGAAACTTGGCACCATTGGAAATGACTATTATGCCAACTCCTCATTCTCGAAATTACAAATTAAAGGAAAAGAATTAAATGTTCTCTTTGCCTTGTAATGAAAAACTGGAGTCCTTCTATGATTGATAAGGGAAAGCTGTACTTTACAAAAGGATACTAGCAAATAAAGTGTACAAGGAAACATAGAATTAGAATATCAACATTTGCAACCTGCAGTAAAATATTTGGTTCAGGCAAGGGCCATCAATGGAAGGTAAAACCATTAAGTGAAAGGATGTTGGGGAACAGAATAATCTTGTGGCTTCAAAGAATACTTCACAGATCATCTGCAAAGGGGAAAGTGTCTCTTTACAGTGGTGGTCACCACGTTAACTATGTGGTCAAACTCAGCATCATGAATGGTAGGATAGCCCCCCGATGTCACGTAACATGAAGTACATAGCATCACCAAGGAGGAGTTTTGCCAAGAATGTTTAACCTGAATCTAATCAGTTTTACAGAAAACACAGGGGGTAGAGAGTCAAATTAATTGACACTATGGTAAAACAATCAGACGCATTTAAAATGTCAGACACTCTCAAGATAACTGGTTTGTCTGATTTCTTCAAAACAACCTCATGAAAAAAATTGAGTGCTGGTGGTATTATTCTACATTGTAAGAGACTTAGGAAACATTAACCAAATACAGTGCATAAACATTGATTGGATCTGGCTTGAAAATAATAATTGCTATAAAAGGTATTTGGGGGTAGTTGTGGAAATTTGAATATGGGCTGGTATCAGATCACATTAGGAGCTTATTGTTAGTGTCTTAGGTGTGATAATGGTATTTTGGTTGTGTTAGAAGAATGCCTTTAGTCTTAGCATATGCTTAAGTTTTCATCATGAAATTGTTATATCTACAGATTGCTTTCACATGGTTCCATCAGAAATAAAACTGAGTATGTAGATTAAGCGAATTTGGCAAAATGTTAGCAATTTTGAATTGAAATAGTAGGCATATGAGTGTTCGTTTCATATTTTCAGTACATTTGAAAATTTTCTCAAACGAAAATGGGCTGCCTGTATTCAGATATCAGCTATGTCACTTGCAAATGGTATAGCCTTGGATAATTTTTTATTTAATGTTTCTCAAGGTCCATATCTGTAAATTGAGTGTAATATTAATACCACAAAGTGTTGTTGAGGTTATTGAGTGATACATTTAGCGTATAAAACACATTGCTGTAGTACGTAGCATATAACTGCCTTATACAAACTAAACGCTCAATAAATATCAGTTTCTGTGATGATGGTGGTGACTATAAGAGTTAAATACCATAGTTTAATATTACTGATTCAGCATAGAGAACAGTGGGATATGTTCTTAAACTTTTGGATGATAACTGGACTCATGAAAGCTGTGGATTCCCAGAAAATATTACATGTCATTTCCAAGATTTATAGCTCATCTGTGCATTCTTGTTTGAGAGTGCCTTATCTAGAAACCGAGGTGATATTTAAGAATACCTTATCTTGAAATCTGTTATTGTCTCAATATTATGCTTTAATTTGGAGAAAAATTCAGTGGATTTAGACGTGCTTACAAAGAAGTGAATGAAATGCTGGTATGAGCGAGTTGGGTTTTGTAACCAACATGTAATCAGATGAACATGTCCCAATTAGTTTGGTTGCCTTCAGAGATATCTTAGAACACTGTGTATGTATTGAGCCTGTTATTGTTCAGAGCATCCTTTTTAAGAATTTCCTTCAGAACCTCAAATTGAGTTAGTTTTTAGAAACACCCAAAGTTTGCTCTAGCTTATTCTTACGTTATAAAGTGAGTTATTAAAATGAGTAATTCACTTTTGATCACAGAGGTGTGTGACAAGGAGGTAGTGGGATGTTTTTTGCCCCTTTCTGTGGCCTTACGATGCTGTTTGGAATTTCAAAGGAAGAGTTTAGTTTGCTCAAACTCTCCAACCCTAAACCATTGGTAATACCAATGAGTATCCCTTATTTTACCTATTTGGGTGTCTTGGATATATTTTTACTGGGACCACACTTTAATAAGTCAATGAACCTGAAGTTAAGTGTTTGAGCTTGTAGTCCTATGGACTTGATTCTGCTGTTTTGCCTCAAAAGTGCATCACCAAAAATAGATAAATGGCAGGAAATCTTACTGTAGTGGCTGGCCCTCTGCTGGCTGCACGTCCTAGCTCAGGACTTCAGAAGTATAAAACTTCACTGATAGCCAAGCATAAATGGTGAGGGTTTACTCAGAGCTAAGGTGAGGTGGAGTCCTGATTGTAGTTGTAGGCTGATAGTGGAGTTACCAGGTGGGGGTGGGATGGTGTCCAGGCAGAGTCTGGGCAAAGGGCTGTATTTGGTACCCTGTATTTGGTACAGGTGACTCTGGGGTGTTTCTCTGGGGTAAGGCGAGGTTGTATTTCAGTGGTAAGGTTGCAGGCCTGGAAGAAAGGCATTTTGAATAACACTGTTGGACTTCAAATTTTCCAATGAACCTGCAGGAAGTGGTCAGTAAATATCTTGTGAATTAATGAAAGAAGGATATTAGATGAATGGCTTTAGGGGTCAACCAAAAGAAATGGGTTTCTCCGATCTCAGGACTCAGCAGAGGGGCATTCATACTTGAATGGAGAGTGGTGAGAATTTGATAGTGTAGTAGAGCAGAGTAGTAGAGTAGTGAGATATTGCTTAGGGGCTTGTTGCTAGGACAGAGTTCTTAACAACAAGTGTGTACAAGAGATCAAAATTGAGCAGGTCTGTTGGAGGAGATCATAAATTCCATGAGGGCAGGAAACATGTCTGTATCGTCCAATGCTGAATACTTGATGTGGTGCCTAGTAGGTGTGCAATAATTATTTGTTGAATGAGTGTTGAGTAGATTGATAAAAGAATGAAAGTGGATGATGATACAGTGTGTGATGTTTGTTGGCTGACCTAGTTGAAAAGTAACAGGTGGAAATGTTAATATTTTAGATTTCCTCAGAGGCTAGTTCCAAGATGTCTCCTTTATCAGTGAAGGAACTTTCTAATGATTTAGTTCAAATGATAATCAGTCGGGACAGCAGAACTGCAAAGTAAACCTGTGTGTCCATTTTATAGATGAGGAAACAGATTCAGAGAATTGAAGTAATTTGCAAATAGGCCCACAACCAAGATTATAAGATCCCAACCTAGGTCTTTCAACTCTTGAATACAATCTTCCTTTTTACTTCTATCATTCTTCCTTTTTACTTCCATCAGTCAATGCTAGAGAGGGCTTTGCTTTGGAAGTGGTTTATTAAATAGTATTATATCTTTGTATCATATTAGAGTGGTTAGTTATTAAGCATGAAGAAATAAATAGGGAAAATTCACATATTGGCCAATCCCTGTTGCTCTACTTGTTCTGCTAGTTATCATCTGGCTGACTGAATAATGATGATGATAAAACTGAATGAGTAAAACAATTTGTGATTTTAAAAAAAAACAACCCTCCATTCTACTTAATGGGCTGCAGTTATTAGAAAGAAATAGAAACCCCAGTTCCTTTTAATATAGGCTACTTATTTAGGAAAGGAGATATTTCAAATTAAATTAGCCTTTCCTTTGCATTGTATTGCTTGAGACAGTTTTCATTTTGCCCACCCAGCCCTTAAATGACCATTGGTGTAAGGAAACCAATCTTATTGGTAACTAAATGAAAGAAATTAAGCAGACACATACAAACAAACCCAAAATGCATATGAGAAGGATGTGGTCTTCTAAGTTTAGGTCATTCATTGAGGCATTTGGCAGAGATGGGTTCTGCAGATAAAACTGTCATGGTTTTCAGAAGTCATCCCAAGACAGTGGAGAGGAAACATGACAGACACTAGAAAGAGACCCTCTCTCAGATGATGAGTAATATATATTTTATACTCATATTAATATTTCATTGGTGAGAAGGTCAAAATCTACATTTAAATGGAAATATTTAAAAAGCAGAAGCATAATATTTGACTAAGTGAAACACTCAGGGTTTTTCAAGAACACAAGCTGTAGCCCTGGGACCTTAGCCCTCATCTTAGCCCCAGCATTTGGGAATCTGAGTTCCCTCACTCCTCTTCCATTTGACCCTGAATTGTGTTACATACTACCTAACACCATGCCCTGTGAATATGGCCTCATTCAGTCCTGTAAAGTTATTTAAATCTCTAGAAACTCATTTTGCCCATCCTGTGAAATAGATATTTTGGGATTGTGGGAATAGGCAAAAAATGGATGCTTTCAGTTGTAAGTAATGGAAATGCCCAACCAATGAAGTGTCTTGACAAAGAGTCAGGAATAAGGAGCTCCCAGGGTTGATTCAGAGAATCAAAGATCCAAGCTCTGGTTATCCTTTGTTTCCTTCAGCCATTCAGTGTGTTAGATTTCACTTTAGGCTTGTGACCTTACGGTTATAAGATGGCTGCCATGGTTCCAAGAGTAATGTCTTCCTAGCATTCAAAAGAAGGGAGGAAGGATGCAGGAGCAAAAGAATCTTCCTGGTCCGTGTTCCTCTCTTAACAGGGAGGAAGATTTTCCTCCAAAGCCTGCATAGAGTACTTGCCCTTGCATCTCATTGACCAGACTTCAGTCACATTATCAGCTTCCCACTCCCACCCACAAATAATTATAAGGAGACTGTCAAATAACCATGATTGTCTTAGAGCACTCATGCTTGATTCCCTGAGGCTGGGCACATTGCCTCCCTTGTAAACTCAGGGCTCTGTTATCAGCAAAGAAGCAAGGGGAAAGGATGCTGTCTGCCACATTGATACTCTCGCGTGATCTTCTGAGTGTGAAGTGCAGGTGCACACCAGCCTGTTTCCTCTGGGTGTTTAGTGCTTCCTTGGTTTGTAAGTGGCCACAGTGACATGGATCAGAAGCAATCTGGAAAAGGAAAGTTAATAATTTGGGGCTACTCCTAGAGAAGACACGGCAGGGAGGAGTGTTTGCAAATGAAGGGGAGGGTGCAGTTCTCTAGCTCTGCTGGTGAACTAGCACCACATAGGGTGGAGCAGGGCTGCCCCTGGACAGTGCGCCGAGTTCGTCCAGAGGTCCCACATCCATTCTTCTGTGTACCGCGTTCTTTTCTATTTTCCACCAACACAATCAGAGACAGCTGCTGATGTAGATGATACAACTACTGGGATTCAGAGGGCCGGGTTGTAGTTCTATTCTGACGCTAATTGTGGACAACTCAGTTCTGGAAGGGCACTTGAGATCAGAATAAATGACATGCAATTCCTGTTTTTAAGAGGCTCACAGTGGGAGCTTCACTTTTCTGGGTCTTTGTTGCCTCATAACAGAATGAGGGCTTAGATCAAATGACCAGTTTCCTCCCTTCTCACTACTAAGTTTTATGATTTCTTTCAAGTTTGTTTGGGCTTCAGTTTTTTGTCAGTGACTTTTGTCAATATGTTCTGCAGATGTTTTGCTTCCAGGCACACCGTTATTCACAAAGCTTGCCACTGTCAGGTGTGGTCTGAGAGTGCAGTGGAAAAACATAGCTGAACTCTCTGATGATTCTGGATCATGCAGCTCTCATAATGGAAGCCATGATCACATTAGCCTTTCTGGCATTCTCATTACTCTGTGGCTTTTATTGGGTTTGCAGTCAGCTGCAATTCCAAGAACAGCATTTGGAAGGTGACTTTGCAGAGACTTGGGGCACTGGATTTTTCTTGTCGACTTCTTCCTTTTGTCAATTCCTTTTCCTTTAATTTTGTACCTGGCAGTGGGCCCAGAATCCATGATATTGATAATAAATATGAACATATTTTGAGCTCTCGCTATGTACCAGGTACTATACTAAGTGCTTTACAGGTTTGTTTCATTTAATATCCAAAGCAACTTTCTCATTTAGACTTTATTAATTCCCGTGTTACAGATGAGGCAACAATATGGAGTGAGGCTAAGTAATTTGAGCAACACTGTATAGTTAGCTAGTGGTCAAGGCAGGACTAGAATCCAGGCAACTGGGTGGAAAGCTCAAGTTCTTAACATTGCAGTGAAACTTAAGGCAATTTTGTTTTTCGCTTATTCCCCTAATTATCCCTTCTAACACTTGTATAGTTGCTTTGAAATATTACTACCTGTCTTATTCAAATTGACTTATTAGAATATACTATGTAGAGATGAAAAAGTTATAAAGTACTATAACCATAGATCAAGAGTTTATTTGTTCATTCGTATGGCTGTTCATTCATTCATTCTTTAATTCATGATTGACAGTGCCTGAGGTGTCGGACTGAGTGTTGGGGGTCTAGAAGGGCTCGAGACTTAGTGTCCTGCCTTTGAGGAGGTTCACAAAGCCATGTGGTAAAGGTGGGCTCCAGCAGGTTCCATTATTCCTTGTAGGTCATGGTAAAGACGCATTTCATTGTAAATGTGATGAGTTCAGAGCATAACATCTACTTTAGACTCTACTATAGTCCCTAAAGCAGGGCTCATCTTTGAGCCTCAGCACCAGTACATCTCTGGGGGTCCACTTGGCCTTCCTCTTTCTGTCCCTCTTTAGTGCCCCACTTTTTTCCTCCTTCAGATTGGTTAGTTGTTCAAAGGTTGGTGCCACTAGGAATGGGGAAACCTGTGAACTGACTTTGATACAAGGGAGTAAAAGACTAGAATCAAGCCCTTGCTCGATCATGCTTTGGGAGGGGGGCAAGGGTAAAAAGCTGAGCAAGACACTTGAGCACAAGAGCAAGGAGTGAACCACAGGTGAAGGATGAGGACAGAGAAAGGGAAGCTGGAGGGCTCTGAACTTGCAAAGGCCTGACCCAGCACTTCATCTCTAGTGTTTGAAAATAGCTCTCTTCCTGCCTTCTTCCCACGTGAGTACCATGTGATCCTCTTCCCAATTTCTTCCCTCAGTTTCCTCCAAGGACCTGCCTCTTCCTACTAGATTTATTTTGGAGAATAGAAGTGGGGAAGGGGTTGGGGGGAAGCTTCTGATTCTGTAGAGAGAGAAACTGAGGTACAGGATAGAGAGAGCAGTCATCTGTACCTTGTCCATATTATAAGCCTTTAGGGACCGTCAGAGTCTTGTCATAGATCCCGTGGGTTGCTGTAAGCCACAGGTGGCCTTGATTCCCTCACAGGCATGGGCTCCTGCCCCCTTCTTACCATACAGGGTCAGGTCTTTTTACCTGAGTATGGCAGCTCCCATTCAGGGGAAGCAGTTCCTTTCAACAGAAGGGAGGCCGACTGCAGTCTGTACTGCATTGCCCCTACTCATAACCCCATTAAGGAGTTGTAAATAGTACTATAATGATGTCTCAGTCATTTGTTTTGATGTATCTGAGCTTTTAATAAATCAGCCACAGCTTGCTTAATAGGAATATGAGAGCAAAGCGTGTTGCTGCCAGCAGCTGCTAGTAAATTGTAAAGCATTCATCTGTTTTACAAGGGAATTAAATGTTTGTTCTCTTTTAAGGGCTTGTAACTAAACAAGGGAGTGGGGTGGGGGGGATGAGAGGGCTGCCTGATGCCCATGCCCTCCCACGTGCAGTAACAGCTCCAGGTTCCTGGGGGAAACACCTGTAACCAGAGCCATATGAATTACAGTGCCCCCAGCTAAACCCTGTCATTATAGGTTGCTACTCCATGTGCATCTCCAAAGCAATATTTATTTGATAACATTTTTCTTCCACTTCAAATGATTCTGTGAAATACAAGTCCCATTTCCCCTGCCCTGTTTTTTTTCTTGAGACTCTCTAGGGAAGGAGTGTTAGATAAACCATATATCCAGTATATGACTGATGTTTAATTGTCTGCAAAATTGAGTTAGCTTATTTTATTTGACTTTTATGTTTACATTTGAAGTGGACTTTCCCCCCTCTTTCAACAGCATTGGCTATATTTATTAAGTCATTTTGAGAGGGAAAGCATCAGAGTCAGTGTTTTTGGTAGAGATAAAAATGCAGGAGCCAGGTAACCAGGATTCAAGCTGTTGGCTACTTATTTTGTGACCTTTGACAAGTTGTGTAGGCTATTTGAATCTGTTTCCTTATTTTTAAAGTTTGTAATAATTACATATTAACAGGAAGTTGCAAAGATAGTATAGAAGAGATCCAGGATGACCTTCACTCAGTACAGTGTGTGTATTTAGTTCTATGTCCTTTTATGCCTGTGTAGATTTGTGAAACCACCACTACGGTCAAGCAAGATACAGAACTATTCCATCATCACAAAACTCTCCCTAGTGGTGCCCCTTCATAATAACACCCTCATCCCCCACCTTATCTTCTGGTAAATCTGTTTTCCATTTCCATAATTTTGTTATTTCAAAAATGTTACCTAAATGAAACCATACAGTGTATGACCTTTTGAGATTGTTTTTCTTTTCACTCAGCATAATGCCCTTGAGATTCATCCCCAATAGTTCACTCTTTTTTATTGCTAAGTAGTATTCCATTGTATGGATGTGCCAGTTTGTTTAATCATTCACTTATGAGGGACATTTTAGTTATTTTCCATTTTGGGCTGTTACAAATAAAGCTGCTTAAAACAGTTATTTATAGATTTTTGTGTGGACACAGGGTTTTGTTTCTTTGCAATAAATGCCCAGATTTGCAATGGCTGGGTCATATCGTAAGTATATGATTAGTTTTTAAGAAATGCTCAACTTTTCCAGAGTGATTGTACCATTTTACATTCCCACCAGCAGTGTATGAGAGAATTAGTTTATCAGCATCCTCTCCAAAATTTGGTATTGTTATTAGCTGTTTTAACGGGTATATAATGGTATTTCATCATGATTCATTTGTATTTCCCTAATGGCTATTGATGTTGAACAACTTTTTATGTGCTTATTTGACATTTGTATTATCCTGTTTGGTGAAATGTCTATTCATGTCTTTTGCCTGCGTCTTATGGATTATTTGTTTTTTTACTGTTAAAGTTTTGAGTGTTCTTTATATAGTCCAGATATGAATACTTTGTCAGATTTGTAGTTCAGAAGTATTTTCTCCTAGTCTGGAGCTTGTCTTTTCATTCCTTAACAGAGTTCTTTGCAGGGCAAAGGTTTTTAATTTTGGTGAAATCAGTTTTATCAACTATTTTCTTGTATGGATTATGCTTTTGCTGTTATGTCTAAGAACTTTTCACCAAATCCTAGGACCTGAAGATTTGCTCCTACGTGTTCTTCTTGAACTTTTATAGTTTTACATTTTCCATTTAAATCTGTAATTCATTTGAGTTCATTTTTATATAAGGTATGAGGTTTAGATCAAGGTTTGTTTGTTTGTTTGTTTTTGCCTTTGAGTATTCAGTTGCTCCAGCACTATTTTTTAAAAAGACTTTCCTTTCTTCATATTGATAGAATTACTTTTGCGACTTTGTCAAAAATTAGTTGGTCACACTTGTGTTGGGCTATTTCTTGGTTCTCTATGCTGTTCCATTGATCCGTGTGTCTAACGCCTTGCCAATACCTCACAGTATTGATTACTGTAGCCTATATAATAAGTATAAGAATGATTCCTTCCACGTTATTCTTTTTCAAAATAATTTTAGCTATTCTGGTTCCTTTTCTTTCCATATAAATTTTAGAATAATCCTGTCTGTAGTTAGAAAAGTCCTGCTGCAATTTTGATAGGAAATATGTTAAACCTGTATACTAATGTTGGGGGGGAATTGACATCTTTGCTATATATATTTTTTAATTAATTAATTAATTTATTTATTTTTGGCCGCATTGGGTCTTTGTTGCTGCACGCGGGCTTTCTCTAGTTGTGGCGAGTGGGGGCTACTCTTCATTGCAGTGCACAGGCTTCTCATTGTGGTGGCTTCTCTTGTTGCGGAGCACAGGCTCTAGGCGCGTGGGCTTTAGTAGTTGTGGCATGCGGGCTTCAGTAGTTGTGGCTTGTGGGCTCTAGAGCACGGGCTTCAGTAGTTGTGGTGTACGGGCTTAGTTGCTCCGTAGCATGTGGGATCTTCCCGGACCAGGGATCAAACCCATGTCTCCTGCATTGGCAGGCGTATTCTTAACCACTACTCCACCAGAGATGTCCCGACATCTTTGCTATATTGAGCCTTATATTAAGTACCTGAACAGTGTGCCTCTCCATTTCTTTAGATCATCTTTGATATCTATCAGCATGTTGTAGTTTTCAGCATATAAGTTCTGTGCATATGTTTTTAGATTTACAACTAAATATTTCATTTTCTGAGAGATTAGGAATGACATTGTGATTTCAGTTTTGGTTTGCATGTGTTTGTTGTTGATACATAATTTTTTTTTTTCTGTTGATATCTTCAGCTTCCCAAACTCACTTATTAGTTCTAGAAGGTTTTTTTTGGTAGATTCCTTGGGATTTTATATGAAAACAATCATGTCATCTATGAATAGAGATGGTTTTGTTAATTCCTTTCTGATCTATATGTCATTTATTTCTTTTCCTAGCCTAATTGCACTGCCTAAAACATCCAGTACTGTGTTGAAAAGCAGTACTGAAAATAGACATCCTTGCCCTTACTCCCAATTTAGGGGGTTGAACATTCAGTTTTTCCCCACTAAGTATGACCATAGCTGTTGTTATTTTTGTAGATGTTTTCTATCAAGTTGAGGAAATTTCCCTCCATTCTTGGTTTTCATAAATGTGCACTGAGTTTTGTCAGTTTTTTTGTATCAGTTGATATGATAATTTGATTCTTTTCCTTTAGTCTGTTAGTATGATGCTTACATCGATGGATTTTCTACTATTGAACCAGCCTTGCATCCCTGGAATAAATTCCACTTGTTCATGATGTATAATTCTTTTTACATATTGGTAACTTTTATTTGCTTATATTTTGTTAAGGACTTTTGTGTCTGTATTCATGAAGGATAGTGGTCTGTGATTTTCCTTCTTCGTACTGTCTTTGTGTGGATTTGGCATCAAGGTGAAGCTAGCTTCATAAAATAAAATGGGAAGTGTTTACTTTCTGATGTACGCATTTATTGTTATAAATTTTCCCTTAGCACTGCTTTAGCTCCCACAGATTTGGTATGTTGTAATTTCATTTCCATTCAGTTCAGGGCATTAAAAAATTTTTCTTGACCCTTCTTCTTTGACCTATGGATTATTTACAAATGTGTTTTTTAGTTTCCAACTTACTGAGGTTTTTTCCCCCTGTCTTTGTGTAATTTATTTCTGCTTTGCTTCCATTAAGGTCAGAGAATATGTGCTGTATGATTTCAGTTCTTTTAAACTTATGTTTTGTGTTATGGCCCAGGATATGGTCTACCTGGATATTTTTTTCTATGGTCACTTGAAAAAAATGTGTATTCTTCTTTGTTTAGTGAAGTGTTCTATAAATGCCAGTGAGATCCTGATGAGTGGTAGCGTTGAGTTCTTTTACTTTCTTGTGGATTTTCTATCTAGTCACTTTATCAATTTTTGAGAAAGGGATGTTTCATTCTCCAACTATAATTGTGTATTTGTATGTTTCTCTTTTCAGTCTGATCATTTTTGTGTCACATTTTGAAACTCTGTTGTTTGGCACATACACATTTAGGATTATTACATTTTCTTGATGGATTGACTTATATATCATGCAGTGTCCCTCTCTGTTTCTGTTAATTTTCTATGTTCTGAATTTTACTTCATTAGATATTAATTTAGACACTCTTGCTTTCTTTTTCTTTTTCTTTCTTTTTTGCGGTATGCGGGCCTCTCACTGTTGTGGCCTCTCCCGTTGCGGAGCACAGGCTCTGGACGCGCAGGCTCAGCGGCCATGGCTCACGGGCCCAGCCGCTCCGCGGCGTGTGGGATCTTCCCAGACCGCGGCACGAACCCGTGTCCCCTGCATCGGCAGACGGACCCTCAACCACTGCGCCACCAGGGAAGCCCTCTTGCTTTCTTTTGATTATTCTTTTCATGGTATATCTTTTTCATGTTTGCAGTTTCTACCTATCTTTATCATTCCAGTTGAACTGAATTTTTTGTGGATAGCATATAGTTGGGTCATTTTTTTAAAAAAATCCATTCTACCAATCTGTCTTTTAATTGGTGTTAACATTTGCATTTAATGTTATTATTGATATGTTAGGCCTTAAGCCTGCCTATTAAAAATTTTTTTTTTTAAATTTTCTGTTTCGTTGCCTCTGCTATTTGTTTTTGTTTTCTTTTTTCTGGCTTCCTGAAAGCTACTTGAACATTTTTTTTTAGGGTTCCAGGTTGATTTTTTAAATACTATTTCTGAGTATATTTCTTTGTATAGATTTTTTTAGTAGTTGTACTGGGTATAATATTATACACATATAACTTATCACAGTCTATTAGTTTTGACATTTTACCTGCTTATATTAAGTATAGAAACCTTACCTTCTTTCACCATGTCCCATTTAAAAGATAATTATTTAAAATATTTTCTTTACATGAATTGAGAACCACATTAGACAGTGTTATGAGTTTTTTTTAATAAATAAATTTATTTATTTATATTTATTTATTTTGGGCTGCGTTGGCTCTTCGTTGCTGCTCTCGGGCTTTCTCTAGTTGCTGCGAGCAGGGGGGGCTACTCTTCATTGCGGTGTGCGGGCTTTTCATTGCAGTGGTTTCTTTTGTTGCGGAGCACAGGCTCTAGGCACACGGGCTTCAGTAGTTGCGGCACGTGGGCTCAGTATTTGTGGCTCGAGATTTCTAGAGCGCAGGCTCAGTAGTTGCGGTGCATAGGCTTAGTTGCTCTGCGGCATGTGGGATCTTCCCGGACCAGGGAGCGAACCCATGTCCCCTGCATTGGCAGGAGGATTCTTAACCACTGCACCACCAGGGAAGTCCCATATTTATCTATATTTTTGCTCTTTCTGTTGACTTTTTCTTCCTTCCTGATGTTTTAAGATTTTCTGCTTTTCATTTTCTTTCTGTGTAGAGAATTTACTTTTGTCATTCTTGAAGGGCACACTTGCTCGTGAAAAATTATCTTAGTTTTCCTTCATCTGAGAATGTCTTGATTTCCTGAAGGATATTTTGCTGTGTATAGAATTATGGGATGATAGCTCTTTTCTTTCAGCCATTGAGAAATGTTGTGGCACTTCCTTCTGACCTTCAGGGTATCTGATGAGAAAAATAAAATCTGTACTCAAAAGTTTTTTTCCTACTGTAAATAATCCATCATTTCCCTCTGGATGCTTTCAGGATCTTTTCCTTTTGGCTTTTAGAAGTTGGACTGTGATGCATCAGTATGAATTTCTTTGGGTTTATGCTATTTGGGGATGTCTCATATTCTTGAATCTGTAGATTTATGTCTTTTGACAAATTTGGGAAATTCTTTGAACATTTTTTTAGCCCCCCCATATTTTCTGTCTCTGGAACTAGAAGACAAGCATGTTATATCTTTTGTTGTAGTCCTACATGTCCCTGAGGCTGTTTTCAACTTTTAATCTTTATAGCCTTATTTTATTACATATACTTCTAGTTTTTTATTTGGAAAATATATTTAACATAAAATTTACCATTTTAATCATTTTTGAGTGTACATTTCAATGACATTAAATATACTCACAGTATTGTGCAACTATCACTACCACCTATTTTCTGAACATTTTCATCACCCAAACAGAAACTCTGTACCTATCTATTAAGCAATAGTTCTCCTTCTCCCTTCTCCTCAGCCCCTGGAATTCTATATTAATCTACTTTCTGTTTCTGTGATTTACCTACTCTTGGTATCCTGTGTAAGTGGAATCATGCAATATTTGTTCTTTGATGGCTGCCTTATTTCACTTGGCATGATGTTTTCAAAGTTCATTCCCTCATAGTATATATCAGACATTTATTCATTTTTAAAGTTGACTAATATTCTATTCTTTGTGTGAACTACATTTTGTTTATCCATTCATCTTTTAATGGACACTTGGCTGGTTCTACCTTTTGGCTACTTTGAATAACACTGAAGAGAACATGAGTATACAAATATTTGGTCACTTCCTTGCTTTCCTTTCTTTAAGGTATATATCTAAGAATGGAATTGCCAGGTCATATGGTAATTCTTTGTTTAACTTTTTGAGTAACAGACAAACTTTGTTCTTATTTTTAGGCCTGTTTTCTCTCTTTTGTTCAGATTGGGTAATTTTTACTGTTCTGTCTTCCTGTTCATTGATTCTTTCTTTTGTCCTCTCCATTCTGTTGTTTTTTTTTTTTTTTTTTTTTTTTTTGTTAATGGAGGCACGAACCCGTGTCCCCTGCATCGGCAGGCGGACTCTCAACCACTGCGCCACCAGGGAAGCCCTCCATTCTGTTGTTGAGCCTATCCTTTGACATTTTTGTTTTGCTTATTATATTCTTCAGATCTAAAATTTCCATTTGGCTTTCTTTATATCTTCTCTTTATTTTTCAATACCTTCTACTTTCTCATTTGTTTTAAATGTGCTTATAATTTCATGTGGAAGCACATGATGGCTGTTTGCAAATCCTTAGAAGATAATTCTAAAATCTTTGTCATCTCACTGTTAACATCTGTTAACATCAGTTGTCTTTTCTCATACAAGTTGATATTTTTTTTGGGTCTTTGTACGATGAGTGACTTTCTTATGAAACATGGCCATTTTAGGTATTATATTATGAGACTCAGGATCTTACTTAAATATTTTGTTTTAGCAGACCTTCTCTGGCATTGCTCAGGTAGGGAAAGTGGAGACCACCTTTGTTACTACTGGGTGTGGGTAAGAGTTCAGCCTCCTCACTTGGCTCTTGCTGATACCACTTTGGCTGGGGAAGGAAGGAGCATCTTGTTGCTGTTCCCACAGAGTCTCCACTGATACCTCAGGAGTAGGGATGTTGAAAATTTGATGAGCTGGTTGTGAAAAACCTGAATCTCCAGCAGGCCTCCTCTGACACCACCCCAGTGAGGGGGAGGGATGCCTGATTACCCCTGGGTGTGGAAGCCTTAACTTCAGTGATACAGTAGAATGGGGGTAGTGGTGGCTTGTTACCACTGGGTGGAGGTGAATCTTGGCTTCCCAGGCAGCATTTACACCACCCTGGTATTACCCTAGGGGATGAAAAGTAGAGGAGTTTGGGGCACAGGTAAAAGTCTAGGATCTCCTAGCGTGGGTGGGATTAGATCCACAGTTTTTCAGTGGAGTTTGGCTGTAGGAGAGCAGTTATCTCAAAGTTTTCTATTTTGCTAATCTGCATCTTTCATGGCATTTTAGCTAGAGAAAGCAAGCTTTTCTTGGGGCTTCTTTTGTCTTTTGTGCCTGTTGCTGTCCCAGGTTCCCTGTTTCTCTAGTGCTCAGCCTGGAATTTATGAGACAAGAAGAAAATTGTCACTGTGATATTCCTCATTTCCCAAGTTGCCTAGCCATTCTGCCTCTTCTCTCACCTTCCAGGGTCATCTTATGTTTGTTTTATAGATTAATATCTAAGGCTTTTCACTGTACTTATCAGAAGTAATAGGGGAAAGTCCATCTATTGCACCTGGAACTATTTATTTTTAAAATATTAATCATAATTATTAGTGTACCTACATGTCTGTTACCATGATGTTTAAGTGAGTTAAGAGTGAAAGAGGTTTAGATAATTAAATTCTGTTTGAACATCAGTTATTCCTAAGTGACATATGGAAGTCATCTTGTTCTAGAGCAAGAATTACATGTTTTATGAGGTTCCCACAAAGGAATGAAAATTCATATATACTCTCTTTTTCTCCCTGACACCATCCTACCTACTTATCCTTTCCTCCCTCTCTAGAATATTACATAAAGAGATTTTACTCAAACTTGTGGTTTGCAGTTGGAATACCCTAATAACAATTGTAAGTACTGTGAACCATTTATTAAGCACTTGTAATTGCCAGGCACTGTGCTAAGTGCCTTTCAGTGATTTTCTGAATTCATCCTACTAGATGCTGTTACTCTATTTTGCAGCTGTGGAAATAGAGGCTTAGAGAGGTCAAATAATTTGCTAAGCTCACTTAGGTAGTGAGTGGTAGAGCTGGAATCTGAACACAGGTCTTAGAGTTTAAAGTTCATGCTCTTCTACATTCTACTTCTTTTCTATAGTCTCTCTTGTACTTAATCATGCAACTGTTTAGAGCTTTCTGTTCTGTTGGTGAAGGCCTAGTCAGAATTCTTAAACATCTTATTATTTTTGTTTGTTTCAATAAAAGGTAAAAAATACTACCTAGATTTTATCTAGTATTAATTTCTTAGAATGTCATAGTGGTTTTATCTGCAAGTGTGTTTGCGCGTTTCTTAATGTTTCTGGCAAAATTTAAGATGTGATCAAGTGACTGTGTTCTCCCAATTGATTCATCTTTAGTGTCACTTTAAATTCTGAAAGATTAAGTAGTTATTTTTCTCACTTCTCTGAGAGTGATTCATTCAGCAATTATTTATTGAGTGACTACTTTGTGATAATCACTGTGCTAGGTGCTGGGGATATTCAGTAATGATGTTTCTCTTTATTCTTGAGATTGTTATGTGACTTTAATTTTATCTTTCCTAGGAATCTTTCAATTCACAAATAATCAGTAAGATTTTATCCTTTTTTAAATTTCTAGAGGGCGGTGTTATAGAGAGCATATGTGTTTGTGAGGAAGAGTTTGGTTTAATTTTTAGGAAGATACTGATACTCCTAAAATTATTTATGCCAGTGTCTACCTTGTATTTTTCAATGCAAATAGAGACTTTTTAGATGAACGCTTTGCCTCTCAAGCCCATGATTGTTTTGAGAATGTAAAAGATCTGTAGGAAAAAAATCACTTTACCCCTAATGTTGAATGCTGAGAAAAAGGAAAATTCTGGTTAGGAACATTACTTATGATTCCCACAGTGTGTCTGGTATACCTAGTCTGTGTAAAATAAAACTTCCAAAAAATAGAAGAAAATGGCTTCAAACATAAATTAAAGCTGCTTAAAATTCATGGGTAAGCTAAGTACTAATACTAAACTAACCTTGCTGTTGGGAAATTAATATTTTCTGTTTTATTGCAATGGAATCGTATAATTTTATTATTGGATAGGCCCTTATGCATTTGCCCAACCCACTTTAGATATGAAACTTGAAACTGTAGAGGTGAGGTGATTTCTACTGCCTTTTTTGAAAGAGGCAGGACTAGAATTTGGCCTCCTAACCTGAAGTCCTGGACCCCTTCTAGTGTATCACCCGAACACATATTAATCAAATTTATGTTGATATCTGGTGTGAATAATAGCAGTATTCATTTTCTTAAATTTTGTCATTTCATACTAATCCTGTATATATCCAATGTTCTTCCTGCTCAGGATTTCAGTTTTCTCAACTCAGGATCATAGGCAAAGCACTTACCATAGTTCATCCCTTGTTGAACTCTGTAAAGTTTTACGGATTGATTCATTAATCCACATTGCTTTGTTTCTTAGCTTTCTAGACTTCACATGTTGGTCATAGTCTATATAACAGCCATACTTACAACAAATGCCTTCAGGTAGGTGGATAATATTTTGTTTTGCTTTTCATGAAAAGGAAACTAAGGGGCTGGGGATTATGACTCTTGCTGTGAGGACCTTGCTGTGAGGCTCTTACCCTTTGCTTCTTCACTCTTATGAGCTTTGTCAACCAGCTTCTGTTTCAGGTCTTCAGGGATAGTGAGTCCTGGGGACCCTTGTTTGGCTCATTTCACTGTTGGATGGCTTTCATTAAAAAAAAAATATTTCCTTGGATTGAGACACAGTTAGCTTGTATGTAGCTTCTCCACTATGATTCGTCTGACTAGATGGAATAAATCAAATTTCTCTGTTTCCTGCCTAAATGTTCCGGGTTGTTTGAGCCATTCCTTACTTTGTAGGTTTTAGATAATTCACAATTCTATATGCTTCTTTTTCTTGTTGTCCCCCGTAAAGTGAGCCCCAACCCTTAAACGGGTGCTTCAGGAATAGGTCAGGTCCCAAGGGGACAAGCCAGACTCTCTTGTCCAGGGCTCAGTCTGGGGACTTCTTCCCTCAGCCTGGACCCCACCAGGGGGAAAGTGATCTCCAAGCCTGGCGCCTGGGGGCTGTGCTTTGAGAAGCATACTTTAAATAATACATTGCCTGTGTCCTCTCCTTGGTTTCTAGCTGATCTCTTGAATCTTTATTATTAACTATTAATGCCTTAACTGGTCATCTTGATTCCTGCTGCCCCTTTCCCTGTATTTCACCTCTGCACTGGTCACTCCTTTTTTGTACTATGTGGGAGATCTTCTAGACCCTTTGGTTTCTGGTTTTGATTGTCCTTCATCTTTTGCTCCCTCGTCTCATTACAGACTTGAGTTGGATGCACTAACTAGTTGCATGGCCTTGGACAAGTCGCTTAACTACTGCCAGCCTTAGTTTTCTCAATTTTGTAAAGAGTCATAGCACACCTCGTCATGTAAGAAATCAGTGAAATAGCGTGTATGAGAATGCTTTTGTTTTTTGGGGTTTTTTTGTTTTGGCTCAGCTGTGTAAGTGCTAGCCCTGGAATTTTTCACAGGTTCCCTTGGTGGTTGTTGCCTTTGACTGGTAGTATATTGGGACATTTGTACAAGTGGACATGGACTAACAAGCATTTGAGCGCTCACATTTTTTGTTCTTCAGGGAACTGCTGTTTCCCTTTAAAAAGCTAGGACTTTGACAGCTTCAGAGGAAGGGATGAGCTATTCTTTTTCCTGTTAAATTAGTTCAGTGAGACTCTGTGTGAATAGTAGTCCTTAAGTTCTTTGCTTAGATCCTTTGGCCCTAGGCACTTGGAGTGATGGATTTGTCGAGAATCAGACATGTGCAGTCTATTCAGACGTCAGCTGACAAGGCTCCTCCTCTCCTCCCCCAAGCTGGGCAGCCCCTTTTAAATGTCTAATGAAACCCATGCGCGCGCATGCTGCACTAAAACAAAGCAGGGGGCTTCCCTGGTGGCGCAGTGGTTGAGAGTTCGCCTGCCGATGCAGGGGATGTGGGTTCGTGCCCCAGTCCGGGAAGATCCCACATGCCGCGGAGCGGCTGGGACCATGAGCCATGGCCGCTGAGCATGCGCGTCTGGAGCCTGTGCTCCGCAGCGGGAGAGGCCACAACAGTGAGAGGCCCGCGTACCAAAAACCTGGAATGAGCCCTACAAGGTAGTATTACTATATGTTAGGTTTTATTTGCCTGTTTTGACAATGCTGGGCAACTGAGGGCTCTGCTGATGCAGCTGAATCACAGTGAGCTGTCTTTGTTGTCTAACTTCTTCTCCCTCATGGGTCTTGGCATTAGTCCTGCCTGCCAAACACTCTTTGAGACAACAAAATGACAGAACATTGTCTTCTTGCTGATAATAGGGCAGGTTGTAATTGATTTACTTAGTACTTTGAATGGTGGAAAGTAGGGTCTTGAGGAGCACCTGAAATTTTGTTTATTTATTGTCCTGGAGATATAGATCATTAGTTTATTATATGCAAGTTCACCTAGCAGACTCTGAGATGAAAGATGTAGTAGCTGAAATGGATCTGATTTTTAAGATAGCCATAGAAATGGTCTGTATTACACAAATAACATAAGTGGATGTTTCTCAATAGCTGGAATTTAATTTGTACTTTCGGACTGCGGTTTGATAAGACATTTCTCCTGGGTAATGAATAGCACCAGTGTCCTAAGGAATTTTTCTCTTTGTCTCTGACTAAGGGGAAATCAAGCTGCTAGCTGCAACAAGCTCAGGAGTGAATTCTTGGCCAGCCCCAGAGCTATACATTGCCTTGTGGACTGTTTGGTGGCACCTTGGACATTTTATTGATGTCATGAGCACAGCTGTTAGAGATGTGGGGTCTGATGAGCCATGCTATGCTCTCCATTCACAGTCTCCTCCCCACCACCTCTCATAGAGGAAGCCAAACAAGGAACTAGTGTGTTGATAGATCAGTGAAAATGTATTACTACTTCTGGGAAAGAAGCACAGAGTTGCATTTTCTGCGTGTGGTTGGTCAAGAATATCATCTTTATATGTCAGGGTAGCAGAAGCTTTGTTTGTTGCTGCTCGTGTCAGGACAATCACCTGAATATCAATTCATTGGGGTGTAGTTATCAATAATGGTAAAAGAAAAAATGTGAGGTTGGAGCTTAAAAATTCTAAGACCTAGTTGGTCTTGCACTGCTCTTCAAATTAAGTCAGAGTTGAAACTCCCCTATCCTGCTACTGAGATGGTCACTTCCTCTGGGCTTTCCTTGACTTTAGAAAGAAGTTGACTTGGTGACCTTCAAGGTCTTTTCTCTCTGACTTCCTGTTTAACTCCAGGGTAAGTCTTAACTCTTGTTTTAGTCATTAGTTTCAAATGCCTCCCCTGCTGGGCTTCTTTGTGCTGAGAACAGAATGGATGGAGTTGCACCTTCTCTTTCCTCCTTTCCCCTGTGGTGCTCTCATTATGTGCTGAGGGGATGGTGGCCAGAAGGCCATGCAGCCTAGGAAGGAGGAAGAGAAATGAAGGTACTAAATTAAAGCACTGTCAACGCTAGGGCGAGAGCCCTTGAATTAAAAAGACTTCACAGAGTAGTTACCCGGTCTGCCTTACTCTTTGGAGTCAAGGGGGATTGGTCTTCATACCTACTATAAGCCTTATGTGGCCAGAGAGTGAGTCTTAGATTAATTGTTTGCCCTGACAGTGCCTTATATAGAACTGGACATCAAGTAGGTATTAATTATTTCTGCTTTGCTTAACTTCTGGAAATCATTGCAGTTGTCAAGTGAACAGGACTATTAAATATTACATAGGAAGGGTTCATGCTTGTAGCATTTTCATCATTCCAAATATTGTGTTTATTGAAGCAGAGAACTTTGTCAAGACAGCCATTACCAACATTTACAGAATGAAAGCAAGAGCTATTAACTCCTGGATAAGAATTGAGGATATTGTGCTTTCAAAAGAAACAAAGGGAGTTTTAAAATATTTCAATGGGATATCTCTTTAGACTTATGTAATTTAAAAATAGAAGTAGAAATAAAGAAGTGAGTAGAGGGGAAAAGACAGTGTTGTAAAAGCTTTAGGTCATGGTCATATTAAGGTTCATTGTTAAGTTAAAACAAAAAAATTGTTACCTGCTATGTATCCTCTTTTTTTTTTTTTTTTTTTTTTTTTTTTTAACTGGCAGGTGGACTCCCAACCACTGTGCCACCAGGGAAGCCCTATGTATCCTCTTTTGCAGGATAATTTTCTTTTATTGCATCCTGAAAACTGACCTGAGAATTTGATGAAATGTCAGACGAGCTGACAAACTGAGAGAGGCTATCGTAGTAACTAGTCCTTGTTCTTACACCCATATTCATCTATTTGTGGCTGTTGATTCTAGTCACCTCCATCCTCATCTTCATCCAAATAGAAGCATTAAAACTTAATCATGTGTGGATGCCTGCTTTGTAGATTTAGGAGAACAAGAACATGTGAACATGCCTGGTTAGCCATCTAAAGAATTTGTCACCAGCTAGTTGATTTCAAGAGCCAGCCAGCTAGGTTGTGCAGGGTACTTGTTACTGGATAATTCCACATCAAATACATGCTCTAAATGTTACTCTGTTAGATTTCTGTATTCCATTAAGCCTGTCAGGGCCAGAGTGGGAAAAAAAAAATCCTAGTGAAGTATCTAAACTTCAAATCATAGAGTTTCAGGCTAGAAGTGACTCTGAGGGTCTAAGACAAGTGCTCTAAAATTCACATATTTCCTGAGGTTGGACAGGTAGCATAAGTGAATGAATTGGACAGGTGTAAGCAGGGAGCAATGGGGCGGGGACATTGAGAGGCTGCAGAGGCATTCAAATTCAGAAATTTTAGAGGACATTATTCCTACCTAGCCAACAGTTCTAAGGGCTGATTCAGCTGGCATTTGGGAAACCCTGGACCCTATGTTTCAGGTCACCTATCTTTTTTTCCAGTATGATGACCTGCATAAAGATAGGAAAAGGCACTTACCCAAGGACAGACAGCTAGTGAGGGCCAGAGCCTGATGTTCTGAGTCTCAGTCTGATGGTCTTTCCACTGCATCATAGTGATATCTAAGTGGTAAGGTGGGAGCACCCTGATTTAAATTAACAATTAAGATTTTTTTTCTGAGCCATTTACTTTTTTAGAGAGGTGTAACTAACATATGATTACATGCACTGATCTTAAAGGATAGCTTGATAGATTTTTATATATGTATAGCTTCATGTCTGTATACCACGCAGATCACCCCTGGAGTTCCTCATGGCTTTTTCCACTCCTTACCCCCCTCCACCCTCTCCATGCACCATAATCACAATTCACCATGGAACCAAGGCAGTTCTACTTACAGAGCTGTCACTGGCTCTGTTCTTCCCCACTCCTCCCTCCTCACTACTTCCTGCTTTAGATTCAGTTGTAAAGAGCTATAGCAAACACAAGGGTGTATGTTGCTTACATTTTTTTCCCCATGTAAACCCAGCAGGATGTCTCCCTTCAGAGGGTTTTGGAGGTGCTGCTTCTTGCAGTGTCAACTGCTTTATACAACAGCATATTTAGGACACATGATATTAATTACTTGGAGGCCACTTTTCCTTTGGGAGAACTTCAGAAGTTTTTTATTTCATGACTTTATTGAATCAAAGATCCATATTTCATTGCAGTGAGCCTAGTGCTCAAAACCTTGGTGATTGACGGACTGAAAATATAGCTAAGGCAACACCCAAAACAAAACCCACCTCACAGGCAATGCAGCTCATTAAAAAAAAAAAAAAAAAAAAAAAAAACAATTTAAAAAAAAAAAAAAAAAAAAAAGCTGGTTCCCAGGCTGAAGCTGTTAAGCAGATTTTTATGCAGGGCTTCAAGTTACTAAAAAAGCAGGATTCAATATATCCTTTCCTTTGATTTGTAGGAGAGGGTGAGAAGTAATGCTGTTGCTTTTCTCCCCCCTTCAGGGTTTTATCATATTCTGAAAGCAATGCTTGAAGGACCTATAAATGGATTTGGGCTGTCTCCTAGTGCAGGGATTAACATAGAATTACAGGAGTGCTCTGCATGGTGGTTGGGAAAATAAGGAGGATGCTGTTCTCTGTTTTGGACAGACATGGTGCTCCTTTCTCTAGTCTGCTGATGTTCCTTATAAAGCAGCCTGTCACTTTGAAAAATGCACACACTGTACCATCTTGCAGTTATAAAGGTTAAGTAAGCATCTTGAGCAGTGCCCCACTGCTTTTGTACTTTCCTTAATGTCAGCCGATAAAGGATTATTGAAAAAAGCTTGCAAGGAGATAAAAGGCTTGCAAGTTGAGGTTGAACAATTGAAATTTTCTGTTCCCAGTGTAGTAAATTACCAATGGCAGATTTAATGTTTGTTAATTATCAGAGCAAAGTACTAAGGATTGTTTTCTTTTGCCTAATTAATTACCTCATCTGGAGTGGAATGTTAATTCAGATAAATGATTATTTCTTAATACCTCTGAAGCTTCCCTTGGAGTCTCCTAGAATTGCCAGTCCTGAATTATGTGGGATAAGAGACCAACATGGCTGCTTTCCTAGCTTTCTTCCGTGTGAGAAGATGGCAGGATAACTCGTTTATCTTGACTGACGTGGTTTTCTGGGTGCTATTTAGGGGAACATGGCTTTGCTTCCTTGAATCATGTGCCTTACAATCAAGTTTTTTAGTTAGTTTCTCACGTGATTCTGAACTTAACACTGGACCTCTTTATTTATTTATTTAAAATTTATTTTATTTATGTATTTATATTTGGCTGCGTTGGGTCTTTGTTGCTGTGCGCGGGCTTTCTCTAGTTGTGGTCAGCGGGGGCTACTCTTCATTGCGGTGCACGGGCTTCTCATTGCGGTGGCTTCTCTTGTTGCAGAGCACGGGCTCTAGGCGCACGGGCTTCAGTAGTTGTGACACGCAGGCTCAGTAGTTGTGGCGCATGGGCTTAATTGCTCTGTGGCATGTGGGATCTTCCTGGAGCAGGGCTCGAACCCGTGTCCCCTGCATTGGCAGGTGGATTCTTAACCACTGTGCCACCAGGGAAGTCCCCTGGACCTCTTTTTTAAAAAATCCTTTAGAGAAATTCATTTTGGGGTTCTGTGAACATTAAACATGATGTCCTTTGGAAAGGACACTCTAGTTTCTTTCACTCACTTTTCATCTTCAAGTCACATTACCTCCTCATGTTTATTGCTGGGGAAAAAAAGTATCCTTTAGAATTCAGAATCCTAGAGACAGGTTTTTCTTCTTTCTTGGACCCAAGTTTTATCACTTCTAATAGCTAAAAGAATAATATTCAAAAAAAAGCTAAAACCATGACTCATATAGATATAAAATGTTATACATGTCACAGATTTTATTTCACTTATTATTAAATGAGGGAACGAGGCTGATGTTACACCAGGTAAAAAGAAGTCAAAGAATCACAAATTTATATGGAGTAATGTTAAAAAGAATGTTAGATGGACATAAAACTGACTTTTTTCAGGGGGAGGGCAGGTGGTTCTCCTAGAGTATAGATATTATTTGCATCTCTTTAGACAGTTTATGGAATTATGAAATAGCCTAGTCATGACAGAAGTACTGTCTCTGTAGGATGAGACTCCCTGGGGGCTTCAGTTTTCCCTGAAAGTAGGTCTGGTGATCTCTCTTGTCTTTTTTTTTTTTTTTTTTTTTTTTTTCTGGTGATCTCTTTTACCTATTTCAGGGCGAGAAGTTTCCCTTGACACAGTTTTGCTTGAGATTTTGGTCCAGTTCTGTAGAATGATACTGACTCTTCAAAGTAGATTAGAGATAAAAAATATGTGACTTATTTTTCTTTCTAGAAGAGAGGTTAAATCACTGGTGAGAAGGACTGGTGGATCTAAGCCACTGCCCTGGTGAGCCCCAGCCTCATGTGACTGGTCACCTCTCACCGTCTCCTCCTGATAGGTATTTATGAGCACTTTTTTTCATAAAGATGTGAAAAGGCAGCAGTAGTCTAAGATTGTCTGGAGCCTGGCATTAAATGGATAGTCCTGTTTTCTTCTGGTGTTGCCAAGCTGAGCTGTTTAGGATAATGCTTAGAAAAACACCTCTTGAGCCAGGAAGTTGTCTGATTAGTGAAGGGACTTCTAAGACACTCTGTTCAGACAGCACCCAGGTCTAGAACAAATATTCACCCGAGTCTTCCAAAGACATTAGAGCTCAGGAGGTGTGTGTGTGTTTATCTTGTGATAAACCATAGTGGAGAAGAATATGAAAAAGAATGTATGTATATATGTATGATGGAATCACTTTGCTATATAGTAGAAATAAACACAACATTGTAAATCAACTATACTTGAATAAAATAAATTTTTAAAAAATTAAGAAAAAAAAGGAGTCTAGATTAAGATTCCACCTAATTATAGAGTCTACTGTGGTAAGCCACAGCTGGATTGAGTAGTGTGGTAGCCTTGCCCAAGAGCTGGGAGGCTGTGTGCCTGCCCCTCCACACGAAGAAGTCCAGGGTATTGAGGGTGCGTTAAAATGAAGCCACAGAGACATAAAAAGCACCATAATACCACTAAGTCCAGTAGCCTCTGGAGGAGAGGCTGACCAAATAGCCTTCTGGCTTCTGCATTGTGTTTGATGCTCTGGGTATCTCAGGCTAGCAATCTGCTGACCTGTGTCTCTGACTGACATTTGACTTGGACTGTGGTTCTTGATGCCAGGAAGTAGTGTTGACATAGGAGTCTTTGTCCCAAGCAAAATAAGTTACTGTTCCCACTAAATGTTAAGTTCTTTTTTTCTTTTTCATTTCATTTTATTTTTTCTGCCTGTGTCGTGTCTTAGTTGTAGCATAAGGGATCTTCATTCTGGCACAGTGGTTCTTCTTTGCGGCACGCGAGCTTCTCTCTAGTTGTGGCGTGAGGGTTTTCTCTCTTTAGCTGTGGTGCACGGGCTCTGTAATTTTGCGGCAAGCGGGCTCTCTCGTTGAGGTGTGCGAGCTCAGTAGTGTGGCGCATGGCATGTGGGATCTTAGTTTCCCGACCAGGGATCGAAGCTGCGCCCTCTGCGTGGGAAGGCGGATTCTTTACAGTGGACCACCAGGGAAGTCCCAGACATTAAGTTTTTAAACCCAAATATGTCTTACTGCCTTCAAAACCAGGGTTTAGAGTATATCAAACTGGTGCTATGTCTCCAATAACTCTTTGTTCCAACATTGGGTAGATTACTGTGAGATTTTAAATTCAAATACTCCCATATTCACTTCGTTTACAAAATGACTGTAATAAAGCATATTGTTTCCTCTTCCCTTTTTTTTTTTTTTTTCCCTTCCACAGTGCAGCCAAGTGAGAGCAAATCATTCACAGTCAATTTTTTGTTGCGGTTTTCCTTCATGCTGGAGAAGGGATGATGCCACTCTTCCTTGCTGTAGCCCTGTGCTGGGGTGTGGCTCCCTCGCCTTAATTTGTCATCTGAAAGCAATTTTGTTCAATTAAAGATTAGAATTAAATTTCAGTTGTAGAGCTTCTGTGCAGAGGAAATGATGCATTAATGAACGCACAGATGTCATCTTGCAGCCATGCTGTTTGCAGAACAGTTTCTACAGCATTCAAATAATAACAGGAACCCACAGCAGCAGGAGCATTGTTTACTCGTTGACATACAAAGTGGAGACTTCTCAGCTATTTGCAAACCATTTATCATTCTGTATACTGAGAGGGAAAACATACTTTATCTAAAATATTTGAAATAATGACTCCTAAAATCAGATAACATGAGCCTTGATGCCAGGTGCCATGCAGTAAATTGCATAATGCTGTTGGGTTGGAACTGAAGCCATGATTTGTGATGATGCTAATGATCTGTCCAAATAGATGGGAGTTGAGTATAAAAAGAGAATATTCCTAGAAAAAGATAAGGCAACTAGTGAATTAAAAGAATGGTAGGAGAGGGATTGTATTTCACTATTGGAAGACCCATCTGCTCTTCTGTACACATTATGTAAGTTTCACTCTCTGTATTACAAATATCCCACAGGATGGATAGGAAGTTCATATATCTGCCTTCAACTAGTTTTTTACTAACAGACATGAATGAACAGAAAGATTTGTCTCATGTGTAGAATATTTCAGGATGGTAGGCTTTTTTTTTTTTTTTTTTAAGGGAATTGTATATTTAGACTGTGATATTCTCTGCACTCCTTTGCCTGATGACTGTGACTTCTAGGGAGGAGAAGGCAGCAAGTGGGGAGTGAGGGTATGGGGAGGTGGACAGGGTTTCTGTGAGATAGCATTGGTTGGTATGGTCTCCAGGCCTGGGCCATGCCATGTGCTTTGGCACTCATGGTTACTGTGCATATTTCCAGATGCTGCCCAGACCTGTGTCCAGTGTGTCCCAAGTCACTGTTAGGTTTTTTATATAATCTCTGTGCTGCACAGAATTTCTTAAATGTGTTTTGAATGCAGAGGGCTCTCAGTATCAGGTGGCATCCACCCTGGTCATTGATGTCGATATGGATGAAATCTCACTTGATACTTTTTAATCTCCTAGTTCAGGGACTTTTCTCATTCCTCTTCCTGTGTTACAAAAAGTCTCTGTAACGTTTGACAGGGGTTAATGGTTTCTTTCCTTGAAATGTTTTCTTTTCTGTACCTTCTGTGACATCACATTTTTCTTTTTCTTTATCCATGTCTCATGCCAAGGCTATTTCTCTTCTGTTCTCATTTCCTTATCTAAACCCCTAGCTGTGCACACTGCCCTGAGTTCTATTTTTCTGACTCTTCTCATTAGCACATCATCCATGATCAAAATGCCATTAATGTCCCAATTTTCATTTCCAGTCAGAATTTACCTTCCCAACTCCATATCTCTGGGTCTGTATCTGGAAATTCCATTAGAATCCCAGTGCGTCTATGATAAAATGTACACACTCTCTTGTCAACTCTTTTTCATTCTTTCTTTTCAGTAATACCTACGCCTACGCTTTCTGGTTAAATTTTTTTTGGGTATTTGTAGCTTTCTCCCCCGCCCCCCCCCCCCACACACACAGACTTTTTTTTTTTTTTTGCCTCTCATAAATACTTCCTGTTCCTTGTCACCTGTAAGTCCTTTTTCCTTTTCACTTGTTTTTGCTCCCTGCTTTGTTCAGGTGCTCATTACACATCATCTGCACAGTCTCAGCAACCTCATAGTTGGTCTTGTGGTTCTGGCGTCTCTTGCCCGCAAACCTTCCCGTAGTTGTCTGTCTGTCTGCTTATTTCAACATACTGTTCCAAAGCCTTCCATGGTTTCCTGTTCCCTGACAGATGAAGTTCAAATTTCCTAAGCCTGGTGATTAAGTAGCCCATTCCCTCCCTTAACAACCCAGCTCTATCTTTTACTAACTTTCCCTCATAGGTGCTCATTCTGTTCTCCTTATTCTCCCATATCTGCTTTTCAAAATCTTGCCCTTGCTAAAGCCCAGCTTAGATGCCTCTTCCAGGAAACCGTCCATGATTACCCACTGGAGTGTACTCTCCTGCTTCAGGAGCAAATGGGTGCTACACTTCTATTAGGCCACCTGCCACATACTGCAGGTATTTACTTAAGGATCTTATCGCCCTGCTGGGTTATAATTGCTGTGATAGCAGGGATCATCTTATTCCTTTTGTATTTTCAATAGAACTTGGTCTGTTAGCTTTGGATTCAGTGTGTTGTTGGAAGTACTTGTTGGAAAAATAAGTTGTAAAGCAAGTCGTTTCACATCACAAGCGCTAGAGCATCTTTAGTTAGAGACACCTAGGTGAGATGAGGTTCTGGTATATATCTTACAGGCCTTTTCAGTCCTCTTGTCATAATATGTCATACCCCTGTGGTAAGACAAGGCTGGTTAGAAAGGTTAAGAGCACAGGATCTGGCTTCAACTATGATTGAGAACTAAGATAGGAGTATTTGCTTCCGTCCTCCCAGAGGTTTCCTGGTATAGTCAGGATTGTGATTTGCTTAGAGGTGCCTTAATCTAGTCACATGTATCTAATGAGTGTGTAGATGCTGGTTAGCGGGCTGGGGGTCAGGACTGCTGGCCTTTCTTCCAGTTGCTTGATGATTCACGTGGCAGGGTTATTGTCAGCCTGGAAAAGGAACCCATGTGTCACTCAGTGATTCTTTAGCCAACTTGAGCAAGATAAACAAGCCCTGGAGACAGGGGTCTTCTGCCAGGCTTAGCCTTCAGGATGTACTGCCAGGTTGTCTGGGGCCTGTTCTCATCTGCCTTTAAAAGAGGACGAAGGAGCAGTGGGAGCTGCTTGACGGGCAGTATCCTTCCCTCTGCTTTGCTGTGGGCCGTCTTAGGTTGTCTGAAGGTCAGGTGACATTTCTCTGCTGTTCAAGGAGACTCCTGACTCCCTGAGCTGATTGTTGAGCTGGAGTCTAGGAGGCAGGCAGGCCTTCAGGACTTGGTGGGAGATTGTAATCTGAGAACCATTGTTCCTGGGCTGCCTGGCTGAGTTAATCTTTCACAGTTAAAAAAATGTTATAAAGAAGTAAATCCAAGTTTCTTGCATGTTAAGCAACCCCTAAAGTTTCCCTTGCTCTGGACAAATTAGAAAACAGTTTATGTGTAAAGTTCGTAAGTCAGGTAGATGCTGTACACCACTGAGCTATAAGCTTCTGCTGCCTATTGGAATCGTTCACTTATGCTAGTATTTACCTTGACCTTGTTGCTCCCTGAGAAGATGGTGTCATTTCTGAGATGAGAACATTTGGCTCAAGTGGTAGATACATCAGATGCATCTCCTTGTTGCGCGTGACATATCATAAAGCATGTATCGAAGGTGAATGTTAAAGTTCTTGAGTAGAACTTTTCTTCATTTAAATTGTGACCGGTCCACATGTTTAACACAATATCTTCCTGTGTGACGATCCTTAACACCAACGTTTGGGTGATGAAGACAGTCAATTCTTGGTTGACTGAAGTTTTTATCCGAGGCTGGGTTCACTCTGCCAACCAGCTTATGTGCAGGAACACAAGCTAATTATGAAGCTAAATCTTCCTCAAAGCACATAAGACTACTCCAGAGCTTGATAATGAATGTGTGACGTTTGCTCCATGCTTTGCTTTTTACCACGCTGTGCACACATTCTGACTTGAATCTCACAACAACCTGCAAGGGAGCTGTGATGGTCTGTCCTCCTATTTTATAAGTGAGAAATTTGAATTTCCAATAGATGAAATAGCTTGTATAAGATCAAGCATGACTTAAAATTTGATCTTAGGCCTCTAGGCCATTGCTCTTTCCACTACCCATATTGACTTTTGAATATAAGTGATACGGGGATTAGGCAATTTAGGAGTAATTGTACCAGTGTTCTCCTCTGCTAGCTTGGAAAATGAAGAGCTGTCCTCATACCTATGCATTGTGCTGGAAGAGGTATTTACCTTTGGTTCAGCGCATGCCTATAATACACCTTGGTCCTTCTTGTGAGTAACAGTCACTGCCCCTGTACAACCACTCCTTCTGAATGAAGCAGATCAGTCACTACTGACATGTGAGTTTGAAGCAGTGTGCTGTTAATGCTTGGGTAGGAGCTGTTGGAACGTAGGGTTTTACCTATGAATTATCTAAGCAAAAGACTCTGGAAAATGACATTCTGAACAACTGTAGGGGAAATTATGGAAGGCTGGCAAGAGAGAGAGTTCCACCAGCTTTCATTAAACATATGTAACATGTTTTCTTGTACTATATAATGTAAAAGGCAAAAGGTCTGTTGAGTCTTATTCAAGAACCCGTTCTACCTTGATATCTTTGCTAGTCTTCGCTTCTAAGCGCTGTCTCATTTTTGGATATATATTTTAATTCTGACTTGAGTGTGACATTGCTTCCTTTATTTTGTAAAATTTCCCATTTGTGTGTATTTTTTTTCCAAAAGGAGTATGAACTCTTTAGGTCCAAGTTCTTCTAACACCCTTGCCTCCTTTTTATGTTAAACCAAATTCTGGTTCCAAGGGAAACTATGGTCTCCAAGGCTGTTAGGATCTTCTCTTACTCCATCATAGATGTAATTTGCTTACCTTGTATTCTGCTTAAGTCTTACTGAACTCTTATGTTCATTGCATTCTGTGTTCTTGGGACATTGTGAATGCTGTGTGCAAACAGAGCGGCAGAGAATGGCAGGCATGCCTATTACGTAAATTTCCTCTACTTGTGCATGTGTTCCACTGTCTCATCATACTTCACTTACCAAACACAAGTTCAAAGATAATATTACAGAGCATTAGACCAAGAGATGAGCCTTTCTGAGTTCAGCTCCCTGGGTGATTGCACAGGTCGCTCACCCAGGAGGCTGGCCCTGAACTTAATAGATAAGAATGCATGGCAGAGACATATATGCCCATCCTAATGTTCTTTTTGTTTTCACATTGAGGAAAGCACGGATAAGCTCTTACTTTCTTTGTTTGAAGCTCAGGCTTCAGAAATAGGAAAGGTTAGAACATCAATCCATTGTACTGTTCGCCCCTTTATCTATAATTTGCTTAAATGTTTTCTTCCATCTACTTCCTTTCTTGTCATGTTGGGTATGTCCGTAATATATGTGTCAGGTGTTATATCTGCATGTGAGCCTAAATTCTATTCTAAGCACCAAAATGAAAACAGAATGCTTCTGTGTTTAGTTTCTAACACATTTGGGATACTGGAGTATCTCGAACATCATTTTAAGGTAGGCTTCTAAAATTTTAGCCTCCCACACCAATTATATAACTCATTTGTCTTCTTTTGGCTTGTCCTATCTGGTGGAAATCTGGGCTTCTTGTGCCTCCTGAGAAAATGGGTTCTTTTTTTTCTTAATTAAATGGTGGTGGACTAACATCCTGTGGTCCAGTGGCTGCTGGGAAGTAGAATTTGTAGAAGATACTGTTATGAGAATTGCTATTAAATTAGCAAAGAGCCCTCTTTGCTGTCTCCGATGAGAACCATGAAGTTGACTTATACATTCAGGGTGGCACTTGATATAATCTATATTCTCAAGAGACTCTCCTTTTACTAATCAAGAGGCTATCACCTGCTCATACTTTGAAGAGAAAGGATAAATGTTCCAGGACTTATAAATTCAGAGAAATAGCTTAAAAGAGTGTAATGGTTTAAAAGATATGTCTGGCTCTGGAATCAGACTGACTTCAGGTTGTCTGCATAGACACTGGAGAAATTTAGGCACATTTAAGGAACTTAAAAAAAAAGCCCCCAGGGCTTGGGATTTAGTTGCATTTGGGTGGGGGTCAGGCATTATTTTTGTGTGTGTGTGTTTTAAAGTTTCTTAGAAGATTCAGTAAACAGCCAGAGTTGAGAATTACTTAACATTTCTAAACCTCAATTTCCTCATCTGTATTGTGGGAGAAACAGAGTTCCTAATGTATAGGGTTGTCGAGAGGATTAGGTAAATGAGCATACCATCTGGCCAGTAGTTAAGTATATAGTAAATGTGAGCTGCTATTATTATTACCACCCCTACTGAGTCTTTGTTGAGTATGGAAGCTAAAGTATATTTCTTAAGCTTAAAACATGTGCTGATTTGTTAGAAATGCTGCTGGGAATAGAAATTCCCTTAGGTACCTGCCCTAAGGGAATGACTTCTTGGGTGGGATTTGAATATCGTGCATAGCTTCTTGCCTCCTGCCTCCCAGAGAGTGTGTGTCAGAGAATGGCTGGAACCACCTACTTTATGTACAGAGTCATCCCTGGATTAAATACTTCTTTGAGGAAAAAGTTGATTTATTAGATGCTGGGGATATGGTAGCACATCAGGCCCAGTCCCTGCCTCAAGGGGTTCATAGACTGGTAACGGTATGGAAAAGTAAATGGAAATTATAATACAAGAGGAATAAGTGTTTTGTTAAGGATAATGGAGAACTTAAAGCTCAGTTGGAGATAGCCAAGCAGAGAGGGTTGAGTGAGCTAGGAGGAAATAATATTACTGGCAGAGGAAATTGTGTTTTAAAGAGACTTAAAAGACTCTTGGCACAACTGGGGAACTGGGGAGGTGGGTGGAGTCCAGGAGATGGTGACAAGAAATGAGGTTAGAACTGTAAGCAAGAGCCTAGGTAATTGAAATATGTGTGGACCAAAAGGAGTCCACAAAGGAGATTAGAATTGATCATAAATTGAAAGTTTCATGCAAGGAAGTGACTCACTTAGACTTGCAGCAGGGTGAAAGACTGTAGACGTGGATACCAATTAGGATGTTGGTAATGGAAGTCCAGATGAGGAGGTCTGAATTCAGGTAGTGACAATGGAGTCACAGAGAGGTGGACAGATGGCAGAGGGATTAAGAAGGTGGAACCAATAGGAGTCAGCCCAGGCCTTGTGTCTATTGGATGGTGGGCATCTAGGATGGACGTTCTGCTTGTCTACTCTAAACTCATCATGCTTCCCCTTAAAAACCTTTAATGGCTCTATATTGAGTATAATCTGCCCTAAACATTTTGTTTTTCATCTTTATCTCTTACTAGACTCTTCTGTGAATCCATTGTGATCGTGATTTGCATATTTATCCCTCCCCCTCTTTCCCCCAATCCTTCCTGGATGAGCTTTTTACTCTATCTGTTCTAAAACTATTGCGCTGAGTGTCTAGGCATTTGGCAGTATATCAAGTAAATATATGCATTTGAAAGTCTAGGTCAGCTTTTCTCAAGCACTAGAGAGAATCTTGATGCTCACTCTAAGGCATCATTGAATATAAAGAATTCACTTGTCTCCTATGCATCTAAATGGTACTAGTTTGCTACTTTACTGAAGAGAATAGCCACTTCAATCATTTTTTTTGTTCTGTGGATCAGAATAGAATTTGTTTCTTGCTCCTGCCCCAGTTAGATTGTAAACTTAGTGCTAAGGTTTCTGGCATTAATGTTATTATTATTATTGCTAAATTGACTGTGATGGTCTTCATCAGATTATTAACACAAAAGCCAAGAGGCTAAAAAGATTTATTATGCCCAGTTCTGGTTCTGTTTTTGTGTAGAGCTTGCGGGGTAGAAATGGCTTATAGGTTTCTGTGTGGCACAAATAGTTTGATAGATGCCCTATAGTTCATGTCTAGAAAATGTTGGAGACTTTAGACTTATTTTAGCATATCTTAGGAAGCTCAGAACAGGTTACCCAGTTGAACCTTACAGAGAGAACAGCGTTAACTCTCCATCAGAGGTACAGACTTTAGGGCCCCAGGACTCTGGAACTGAGCCTCTTTTCAGTGATTATAGCCTTCATGCACCCTGTGAACCAACCCGCTGTATGTACAGGAAGGGAAGAACATTGTGACCATTCTGATCATTCCCATAGGAATGCCTAAGAGTACATCAATGAACAGTTATTCACAACTAGGTGTTCATATGGACTGATAATTTCTGATTTCATATTGTTTTTTGGATGTATGTATAAGCTGACCTTCTGCCTTTTTGATACAGTCAAGAATTCACTTGATCAGTACTTTCTTGAAGTAACAGAAAGAGTTGTGATCCAAAATACTGAATTTTAAGCTTTAAAACTACTTTTTTCAGTATTTATACAACACATTTCTATTGAGTGACTACCAAGGACCAGACATGGTATTGAGAGAGATTTGATGTGATGTAAGAGTCTTCTCCCTCAAGAGATTAATATTCTAGAACAAGCAGTGGTGATAACTAAGCCACCCAGTTGATCTGGAATTGCATAAAACTTTTACCACAAGCATTGAAATAAGGATTTATCCCCTTTCCAGTAAGCATCTACCCAGTATCCACAAGGCTGTTGCAGCTTCGAGCTTATCCAGTGAAATGGCAGGTCATGCAGACCGATTTGACTTTGGGTGTTGCCGTGACTGGATGAAGTTGGATTTATTTTATCTCCTGAGGAAAATGTGTTGGTGAGCAAGTATTACCACATCTTCCCTTGCTTTTCTGTTTCAACACAGTATCCTATTCAAAGAAGCAAATCCCTGATGTTTTGTTAAAGGAAATCTGTGGGCCAGATCACATAATACTTGGTGTGTTTGATGGCTGCCGGCTGATTAGCTTGGGACTTGCTCCTAGATGTGTAGTACCCCTCCGAAGTCTTCATTGCATTGTTAATACCAAAAGATGATCCCCTGTCACTTTCTTTTTTTCTTTTCTTTTTAAAAATTGAGGTATAGTTGACATATAACATTATATTAGCTTCAGGTGTACAACAAAATGATTTGGTATTTGTATACATGATCACCACAGTAAGTCTAGTTAACATCTGTCACCATACATCATTACAGAATTTTTTTGTTGTTGTGGTAAGAACTTTTAAGATCTATTCTCTTAGCAACCTTTAAATATGCAATATGGTATTATTAACAATACAGTTGACCCTTGAACAATATGGGGTTAAGGGCATCGACCCTCCACACAGTTGAAAATCCTCCTGTAACTTTATAGTCGGCTCTCCGTATCTGCGATTCCCCATCCACAGATTCAACCAACTGCGGATTGTGTAGTACTGTAGTACGTATTTAGTGAAAGAAGTCCACGTATAAGTGGACTTGTGCAGTTCAAACCCATGTTGATCGAGGGTTAATTGTAGTCACTAAATGTGGTTATTTCTTGTAGCTTAATGATTTATTTGCCAAATACTGCCAAATAGAACAGCACGCTGTTCTACACAGGTATGTAAGCTGTGATTTGTAATGTGTATTTATTATACCAATAAATCACTTTAAAAGGAGTACAGGAAAAGGTACCATCAAGATGCTTGCTTCCCTCTGTGTAGTCTAAACCAGAAGTGTCCAAACTTTTTGGATTGTATACCCCTATTGGCAAAAACGTTTAGAATAAGCACCTCTGTTACCTATGTATACATACACATATAAAAATTGTATGTACTACTGGACAGTATATTTTAGAGATCATAAAACACACAAAATTAGAAATTATTAAAGAATGAGGTGAAAAGCATTTACAAATATACATTTTACTGTAGTCTTTATCCTGGTAGACATCTTACAGATCACTGGTATAGACAGAAAGTGCTAAGGGTGCTTGGGGAGTAGATATCATCCCTAAGGCACATGGATGGAGAGGGAGTTACAGGCGAGACATAACCAGTAAGTCATGGCAGGGCATGCGGAAAGACAGAGTCGCTACCGTGGGGTTGGTGCAAGCAGTAGGGAGCCATGGGCTTCTTACAGGAAGTCCTGAGCTAGAAGTGGACTTGTAGAAGGCGAGTGGATGGGATAGAGGATGGGGGTGTATTTGTGGAGAGAACGTGAAGAGACAGGCTAGGGTGCCATTCCCACAGAGAAACTGAGGTGAGAAAGGCAAACAAGGGTGGTGGCAGGTAGGGTGGGGAACTGGTGAATATTTTGGAACTGCTGTGGAGTCAGCAATTTTTTTTTTCTCTTTAGACTTTAAAAAATTTTACTAGGGATACAGAGGTGCATTACATAATGGTAAAATATACAATTCTAAACTTATGTGCATCTTATAGATTCAGAAGTACAGAGCAAAATTTGACAAAACTGGAAGGAGAAATTCACAAATCCACCATCAGTGTAGGTGAGTTTAATAATATCTCATTAGTAATCAGCAACTTACTTTTAATGATCAGACTGCTGAGGAGGAAGTGAGTCTTGAAGGCTGCAGGAGAACAGTGGTGTGTATCAGGGGAAACTCAGGGTAGGGAGGCATACGGGGAGACCTGGCCACATCCCAGAGCCTTATTATGCCCAGTTCCACTTCACCTTTTTAAGGACTCCAACAGTGTTTTCAGGAAATGGTTTATTTACTCCCTCCCCTTCTTCTTTCAGATTAAATAACAGGAACCAGTTTTCACCACTAGGGTCAAAGCTAAGTTATTAGGGGGCAGGAAATACTTTCCCAGTTCTGTTATCTACTTTCAGACTTTCTGCTCTTTTACTCCTCTGTTGGAGGAGATAGATGTGTAGCTACTGCCTATGCAGCCCCTGTGAAAGTGATGGATCTGAGGCTTCCAGAGATCAATCTGGCACAAGAAGTAAAGAAGCAGCCACATGGCTCTCTCTTAGAGGCAGAGTTTTCTTCCCTTGGACAGGATAGAGCTTTAATTGAATCCAAATCACATCTAATCCCATGAATGCTGGAGAGCAGTACATTTTTAACTAGAAGAGCATCAATTATTTATTAGCCATGATACTAATTTACCCTGAGTGTGTGTCTTAGAGCTGGCTCTTCATCCCTGTGTGGCCACTGATGTAATGCCATTGTGCTCCTGTACTCAACCAAGATCTCTGAATTTTCTAGCCTTGTGTTTTCCTGAAGCTATTATTTTTTTAATGTGTATTAAAATATTTACTCACTGATATCATCTTGCACTGCTCTGAAAAGAGGAGGAGAAGGTGGGGATTCCTGTTGCTGTGGCTCTTCTTTGCTTTTACACCTGAGGGCTATTTGGGAGGTCATCTCTGGGGGAGCCTTCACTCAACACTGGGCTCTGGGAAGTGGAGTGGGGCTTGCCAGCTGTACTTTGATGCTGCTGCTTTATCTGTTATTTGGTACTGTTGGGTTCCAGGATAAGTCTCTGGATCTCACAGTTACAGATGTTTGAGACTGCCCCTAGAAAATGCCCGCAGGTTTTGGTGTCCCTTATAACATCCCCCTCACCTCCTTGCCAGGTTAGTTGACCCTTCAACAACATGGGTTTGAAGTGTGCTGGTCTACTTACACATGGATTTCTTTCAGTAGTAAATACTGCAGTGCTACATGCCCTGATTGGTTGAATCTGCAGATGCGGAGCTGTGGATAAGGAGGGCCGAGTGTAAATTATAAGCTGATGTTTTACAGTGATAAGTGTAGGGCACCCCCAGTTCCTGCTTTATTCAAGGGCAAACTGTATATCCATATTCTACCTGTTCGTAGAGTAGTAATTGTGATGATGGCTAACAGGGACTCGGCATCACTTAAGTCCAGATACTATTCTAAGCACTTCGTGTGCATTAACGTATTTAACTCCCACCACAATCCTATGAGGTAAACAATAGGATAACAATCCTATTGTTATCTCTAAGTTACAGGTGAGGAGAACATTAAGTTACAAGTAGTAAGTATCAATAACTCGTGTGGTGAGCCTAGTACGGGCTATGGAGTGAAAAGCTGAACTGATACACATGCCTTGCCACGTAACCAATCACAGCCTTTAGTCTCTTCATCTGAAAATTGGTTATTAGTGGTACCTGCTCACCGGATCTTGGAGGGTGTGCAATTCTGCACATAGTAAACTTTTAAAAAGCATCAGCCACCACCACGACCACCCACCATCACCACACCCTCATCTGCACCATCATAGCCACCTGTCCAATCATATGAGATACTTCAAACCCCTAAGGCAGTCTCAAAGGATCATTTGCTTTGGATGTCAAAGAACTGTTGAGCTTTACTCCCTCCTTCCTTGAAAATACAATGGCAGGAAAGTTGGAAATGCTAAGTCTTCTTCCAAGCTGGAAGTCAGGTAGGACATTTTCAGATAGAAAGGTAATTTTTTTTTTTCCTGTTCTCTTCTCTCCTCCCCCATCTACCCCTGCTCACCTCTAGGGGGTAGGGATGAGGGTAGATGGACTGGAGGAGAGGGTGGTGAGAATATTGGTAAAAGAAAAAAGTAACCACCAAAAACATGTGTGCAGAATCACTCCAACATTTAATTAAGGCCTGCAGCCCTTTGTCAGCCAGAAACTCTTCATGGTGAGAGAGGCAGAGAACCTTGCCACTGTCTCTAGAATTATTTGTATAATTCAGCAGCTCTTTTCCTCAGATGCTTACCACACGGGGTTGGGGTATAAAGACGTACGAGTAGAATTGCTGAGGTTCAGACACTTGTGTTCACTGTTCAGCTGACAGCCACTTAGGCTGTTCTTGTACAAATGCATTAGATTATGGTTAAGCAGCTTATGGACATAAAAACACATTAGAACTTTACAGCACTCTATAAATTATAGTTTTTGCAGCATTCACAGCCACAATGCTAGGTAATTACATTCATTAATCTACTACTAAGAGCACATAAAGTTGCCTCCCAAACGGTACTGTATGTGTCAGTGCTCAGCTGGGAAGAGAGCTTTTCCCCCCGCCTCCTTCTTTGTTCCATCTCCCCCTGTTCCATTAAGTCTTACGCAGGAAGGTTTTGGATGGTACATTGAGGGATTCCCTAATAGAGTCCAAGAAACCCATTTCTTTCTAGGTTAGGCTCCAGCAGGAAGCCTTGTAGGTAATCTTTTTATGTTGAACTACATCTAGTAGCTATTCTCAATGCATATATTTTCTTTTTGGAAATGGACAAGTGTCTCATTTGGAAAACCAGCAGGGGTAAAGCAGTTGAAAAGAGATTTATGATGGAATCAGTAGCAAATGCTTTTTCATGACTTCTTTTTGCCTGTCTCTAGGAATGGTTTACATGGTGGTCTTTTAAAATTTTGGATGTATCGTGAGTACAAAGGATTGCTCTCTTCCCATGCCAAACTTTCCTGAAGTTTCCATCTTTCCATTCCATGTGTTGATGGGAAATGCATTTCTTTTCTTTCTTTCTTTTTCTGGCAACTTTTGCACTTCTCATAAATTATGGAAGGCAGATTTGGGAGAAAAAAACAGATGAAAATTTATGTGGTGTTGTTATTCCAAAGAGCAAATTGTGGGTTTTTTGGCATTATTTTACAGGTTAAATAGACCAAGTGATGTGCTTATTAAAAAAAAAAAAAAAAAAGGAAAAGAGATGGATGGAAAGGTTGAGTCCCAAACCACAGTGTAAATCCTGGGCAGTGCTCAGACTACATACATCCCAGGCTTCTGCATTCGGTTCCGTGCATGTGTTATGATGGCATGAGCTCTAGAGCCACACAGCTCTGCATTGAATCCTGGCGTTGCCTTCAAGCTTTGTGACCTTGGTCAAGTTAATTCATAGTAATAGAATAGCTAACTTTAGTATATTCCAGAAACTGTATTAATTTATTAATTTGAGTAGCTACTTTGTAAGTTAGGTGCCATAATTAGCCCCCATTGTATAGAAATGAGAAAAACTGAAGCTTCACAGGGTGTTGTGATAATTAAAAGAGGTATTATAAATATAATATACAGTACCTCACTCTGTATACTGAAAGATACTCAGTACACACAATCTTGAGGATATATGGAAAACAGGTCCCACCATCTATCCTCCATTGCCAGATATAACCTTTTATAATGACTAACGGTTTCCCTTTGTAATGACTAAAAACTTGATTGCATTAGCTAGGAAGAGGAATTCCTCAGTTAGCATTTATTATCTACTTTATGCTAGGAAATATCCCAGGCACTTCCCACAGATTTTATTGAGCCTCATAACTCTATCCCTGTATTTGAGGAGTAGAAATGGAGGCCTAAACAAGCTGGAGATTTGCTAAAGGTCACAAAGCCACAAAGTGGCAACACCAGTGCTCAAACCCAGATCTAACTGCCACCAGAGAGGGCACCTGCTTGTGTCAGTCCTAGATAGAGCAAAAACACAAAGGAGGAAATGGGAAATGAATAAAGAGGATGGGCGGCAGTGAAGTGCAGTAGTTTTCTTAGAAGGAATTTTCTGTTGTGGGAAGTAATCTAAGAAAATGGTATGATAGGCTCTCTATCAGTGAAAGAGTTTGATGTAAGCAGCTTTGGCTTCATGTCCTTCAAAGCAGCCCCCGTTTTTAGGGTGGGGTGCAGAGTCCCTTTCTTCAGCAGGCAGGATGGCATTCTTGTTCCCTGAGGAACTGAGAAATATTTGGGACTCCCCATAACACTAAATGGTATTGTAACACTGGATAACTGCTGAGAAGAAAAATGGTTGCTCTGGTGTAAATCAGTGTGCCGACGAGGGAGTGACAGAATTGCAGGGTGGGATCAGCCTCAGCATCTTATTTCCAACCCAGCTCTTCCCGCTCTTACGAAACAGCTGCCATATTGGATTACAGTTGAAATCACCGGAGCCTGCTGCTCATCAGGGCAGGGCTGATGCTATTTGTGGCATGGAGTGTCCTAGCAATATGATAGCAACTGGACAAGCGAGAAAGGGAAGCCTCCCTCTGGCACGCTGCCATCCAAGTTATAGTTTAAACCACAGGCTCAATTTTTGCCCCATAACTGATTTCCCTACCAACCTATCTGCTTATGCCCATACCCTCCCAACCTCAGACAGCAGGCCTGGCCTTTATCATTTCAGGTCCTGCAGAGCTGTTCTCTCTTACTGTGGTACTGATGTCAGTTTTAACAGCCATCGTGTATATCGACACCTCCACTGATTGCAAGTGTATATGCTGTTTCCAGTTTGTATAGGCAGTGGTTACCTCTCACAGGCTATGAAGGGGATTTCACCTTTATGAATGTAATTTGCTGAGCTTATGGTGGCATCAGTAAATCCTCCCAGGATGTGGAAGGGTTGATTTTCCTACATCTAGATGACATTTTCCAGCCCCCTTTCCTCATGGGATCAAGGGCCAATGTTACATCTGTGTGAGAGAAGTGAACGAAATTGTTTAAAGAGAAGGAAGTTGTTTAACGTATGTCTTGCAGACACAGTTTCTAAGATATATGCCTGTGAGGATGTACAGGTTTCTCCCACTATCTGAAAGTCGGGCATTCCTATGAAACCTTTCATAAGCCAAAATGGCATAAAGCCAAGAAGCAATTACCTTAGGACACAATCTTGCTAAAGGATACACAAAATAAATTGAGATAAAGCACAGATGCTTACAGACACAGTTCAAAGCTATGGCAACTTGATGCTGAGTGTAGTTCCCAGGAAGGAGCTTGGTGGTGCCACTCTTGCTGCTTGGGGTGGATGCTGCCCTCTATAACACCTCTTTGCAAAACAGACACTGAATGCTATTTTTGCTTTAAACCTCTTTCCATAAAAGTGAAAGTCCTCTTCGGATTTCTTTTGGTTAGGGAAGACAGATGCTGATACAGGTTTTTTGTAAAAGTCAAGTGGTATGTAGGGGACTTTGGAAAAGTGGGGGATGCCTGTATGTGTGTGCCTTAGGCATGGGCAGAATGGGTTATGTGTCAATACTTAGTAACTCAGAACTCTACTGAGTTAACTGTGGACAGCACTTATAGAAAAATTAAAGTGCTGCTTCTTAAAAATGGGAGAACATTTTCAGAAGGGACTTTCAATGCTTTCAGCAAATCTCTTTGGCTTATGTTTTTATGTAGAAGTCATTTTCTCAAGTCAGACATCCCAATTGCCTATTAGGTAAACACAGAAAGCGTAGATTATGAGTTAAAGTATCGACAGCATTTCAAGTGCTATCAGAGAACATTTAATTCAGTTTAATTTTGTGATAAATCTTGTGTTTAATCCTCTGGTTACTCTGTAATCATGTCTCTATTGATCTTTTCTGAATGACTGCCTGCAGTTTAATAAACTTTGCCATTAACCCAGAGCTTCTAAAGGGAGAGATTGATTCCATTATCAAACCTGATAGACCCAATAAGTACCTAAACATCACTAAGTCTATCTATAGGAAGCTTTGGTATAGAGACAAGCCTGTGGCTTGTTCAGCAAACTGAGTAAAAATGTGGACAACTTGGCATGACATAATTGCCTCAGAATCAGTATCCAAGTCTCTTATGCAAACTGACACTGCCTTTCATTTCTCCAGTCAATGTAGTAACCAGTGGAAAGGACAGTCTCCTTTCTTCCCTCAACTATAATTACAGTATGTAATTTTTTTCTTATTGCAGAAATAGCTTTAGAAGTTTATTTGGTCTGTGTCTCGGGTCAGTGGGTACACCTTAAATGTACACCTTAAAAACACTTTTCTGTGTTCTGGAAAAGCCTGCAGGATAGTTCATTTTATTTTCACCCATATGATGCTAAAGGAAAGAAAATGCTTCTGGCTAAAACCTGAAATAGAAGATGAGGGGTCGGTGATAGGAAAGAGAGTGGAAAGGGAGTGTGCATTCATAGGCTGGAACTGTGTGAACAAGCTCCCAGACTGGGAAGACTTTCCATGAAACTTGTGTACATGTCTCATTTAGTGACAGAGCATTTGCAATATGCGCTAAACAAGAATTTGTTTTTTTGCACCTGTGGGTATTTATAGCTGCTGTCATTATCCATTAATATTTATTGAGCCACAAAGGCAGAACATGTGGAATTCAGGAACTGGAGCATTTGTATAGCTTATTTTTTTAAGGTCAGAAAGGTGTCATTCTCTGCCACTTTTCACCCCTGAAATAAAATGGTGAAAATTGTAAGTTTTAGAGAAAAGCCAAAGCTTTTATTTCTGTCTGGATTTTTATTGCTGATTTGAATCCTTCAGAAAGAGTTCAAACATTTGACGTCAGTGGCATAGCCTTTCCCTAATTATGCTTTGGAGGGGAAATGGAGGTGAGTAGAGGATTTTATAATGAGACAGTACTAAACTATAATTTAAAATTTTCTTCAAACAAAAGGTCATAATCCTGACACTTACAAATAAGGCTGTAATGACTTGGTGTTAGGGAAAGAGAGTAGGATTAGAACCAAGGGACTCCAAGTTTGTTGACAATAGCTGACTGTCTGACTTTGGGATGTCATTTGTTTACCAAGCCTCGGTTTCCTAATTTAGAAAGTGAAAATGATGGTGCCTGCTATATAAGGGTATTAGGAAATCAAGTGAAATGATGATTTTACCTTGTAAACTCTCAACTCCCAGTTGCTATACTAATATTAGTGGTTATAAAAGTCCTTATAAATTAGTCCTTACTTTATACTCAGAAATTGTCTGACCTTTTATTCAATGTCTAGTTCTCAAATCAAAGTCAAGTTGGGACAGAAGAACTCGAAGGGTGCTTTCCTGTAAGAGAAATCTCACAGAGATATTTAAAGGTCTGGGAAATATGATCTGGAAGAAAAACTTCTATTGAATCAGTGAACTCTAAGCTACATTGGTTGAATGTTTTATATGTGCTAAATAGCCTCCCAGGATAATAATAACATCAGGGAATTTAATGGAACCTAAGAGATTATCTCATGGAGGACACTGAATTTATAGATACTGAAATAGGTTGGTCTATGCCCTTGGCAAGCCAATTAAAATTAGTTTGAGAAAGGCTGTAACAGTTGTTCGTGGAGTACAAGGAGGTGTGTATACACATGGGCATGTTGGTTCTCTGCATCACTGCTCTGTAAATGAAGGAATGCTTCCTCATTTCCAATGGGAAGTTGACTACAGTTTCTGGGAAGTTGGGAGAAAGTTAGAATTGTTACTCAAGTAATAATTATTTCATAGTTCTCTTAGAATTATTACTCAAGTAATAATTATTTCATAGTTCTCTAAACACCTATCTGAACCACTTGAAAAACTTGAGCCATAAAGGGATTGTCTGTCATCCACGTACCCTTCCCAATATGCTGTGTAAACTATTTATATTCAGGGCCCACATAATGTGAATTTTGCCAGAAGTTGCTTTTCCTGTTACTAAATATTCCCAAACATTAAATTACCTTTTGTGAAATTGCTTTCTGTCTGCTGAGTGGAATGTGCCTCTTGTGCGTGCATGTGAGTGTGTGAGGGTGTGTGTGAGTATGTGAGAGAGAGAGGGATTGAGAGATTTTGTTCTACTAAATGAGCCTCTCCTAGAGCTGGTTACTTTTACCCATCCGCGACCTCTGTAGCCCTAAGTAAAGTCAAATATCAAGGTGCTCTCTGCCGCCTGTTAATGGAGGTTTGACTTCTTAATAGCCAGAGCTAGAAGGACATATTAGTGGTCTTCCCTTTTGTCCCACTTCGTAAGATTCGGAGTCACATCAGGATTTTTTTTTCTTATTCTCTTCTGGGGAAGATTAAAGGATCAGAGCTGGTAGAGCATTATGGCAGGAAAGAATGGAGGACTCTTCCATGGCTCAGAATCCCAGTCTTTATTTTGCTTTCTATTTCTCCTCTGGTTCATTATTTCACTCTGTTGGAAAACTGAAATGAAAGGATGCACTGTATCTTTCCTTAAGTAATTAAAGATTCATTGGTCGCTTAAAGTGAAGATGTGGTAGTATGTGGGTATCTGGGGAAGAGAAGAAATTGGGAACATTTTAAGCGAAGAAAACAAAAGTCTGTACCTTATTACTAATCTGGATATGGAGAGGTCTCCACTGGCTAATCAGGGTCCTTGTCTCGAATATCTGGATGATAGTATCAACCACTCTTGATTTTTCTGTGAATAGGGAGGTATTGAGACTCAGTAAGGTAATTTAGCCACGAAATCAAGCCACAAAGATGATGGCAAGACCTGACATTTTTCCCTATAAGTCTCCTTTATCGTTTTGTTTTCTCTTGGGTTGAATAAGGTAACTTACGTTATCTCTTGAGGATCTGTTCACTCCCTCTTAATACATAGGGGAATAATAATGGCTTTACCAAGTATGTGGTGGAGGATAATGAGTTTGAAAGTTCTTGGTTAGAAATGTGAGGAAGGAGGAGGGAGGGACTAGTAGATTCATAGGGTGCGGGCACAGCCTCTAGAGTAAGAGGAGCATTCGTGGTGTCCTCCTTTCTCTGATTCACTTGTTCAGACACAGCTCGCTGTGTGCCTCATTCTGTGTTCTCTGCTAGGAATTCAGGGATGATGAAGTTATAGCCTCTCTCCCTGTGGAGCTAAACCTGAGTATTACAGGGAAGGCCCAGTTACTAACTGTCTTGCTGCAGTGTAGTAAGTACATTAATTAACCCTTTCCCCATCTTTTGCGTAGAATGCCTGGTCAGAAATGAGTAATGGCTAATTAAAAGGGGTATCATCAGCACTACACGTCCTCTCGAGTGTGTGTGTGACCTCAGTGAATTAGATTTGAGTGGATGAGAAAGCAGTAGAAATTTGCATCTGCTCGCCTCTCTCGAGGCAGCAAACCAGACTCCTGCCCTCCGAAAAGCCTGAGAATTGTGTGGTGGTCACTTTCTCTTCTGGCTTCCATTATGCTCTCCTCTGTTGTGTGGGTTCCCTTCCCCTTTTTTGGACTCACCCTTTGTGTACGTTATTGCCCTTAAGCCCTCGCTGATGAGATTTTCTGCCTCAGTCATGCTGTGCTCAGCTCTCAGAATGCTGCTGTTATGGAGGAGTTAATTTTTTTTTAAGGTTTCCTTTTTGTCATGCTGTATTTCTCAGATTATCTGGAGGGACTGTAATCCAATTTTAGGAATCCTTCAGGGCTAAGAGCCTAAACTGTTTTAAGCAATAGCATCTGGTTGCCAGGGACTCAACCACTTTGAGCATGTTAAGGTCTAACAGCAGCCAACTCTCAATTATCTATGGGAATGGGAGACTGCTGGGACTCTTTCAATTCACAGAGTGCACAAAAATCTCCCTTAAGCTGATAGTTGTGATCTCATCCCATAATTTAGGAAAGCTTCTCAGCGGCCAGGGTTTGAGGTTTTTCTTTTTGCTCCTCACTTCTGCCTCTGACAGTGGCACCACACCTTTGACAGGTGTTTTCACATGCTGAATTTGTCTGTGCTTGTGCTCTCTCTTCTTTTTAAACCTTTTTTTCCTCTCTCCATTTGGATTCCCTTATGTCATATGCATCATTATGTATCACATATAGTATTTTAATAAGCTGCCTCTTTGTTTTTACATTTAGGAAAGGTAAAAATTTATCTGTGTTTTCTTTCTTTGCTCTTTGATTAATGTGTTCACGAGAGAGGATGTGGCCAAACAGTAACCAACGTACTTGAAGGAAAGATAGGAAAAGCTCTACAAAAGGTTAGCCTCGGAATACCTGAGAGAGGTGAAGAAAAAAAAGGCACAGTGTGAACTCCACCTTATCGCTGACAGTGATGTGAAGACCGGGCACTGCTCCTCGGTCTGACTGAGACTTTCCGTCCACAGCTGAGTTGTCTTCAGTGGAACGTTCATGGCCACATTATAGGCTAAAGCTAGTCCTTTCAGAATGTGGCCCTCCTGTTGTTTCAGGAATCTGAAGGATGAGTTCCTTTTGATGGACACCCAATGTCATCTAGTAATTGGTAATAACAATATGTCAGTTGTGCATGATGGCCAGGGGTGCCATTTAAAAAACAGTTCTATTGAGGTATAATTGACATACCAGTAAATTGCATGAATTAAAAGTGTAAAATTTTAAAAGTTTTGACACGTGTATACACCCATGAAACCATTGCCACAATCAAGACATTGAAAATGCTCATCACCCCAGAAGTTTCCTCATGTCCTCATATAATCTCCTTTTCCTGTACCTCTAAGGGAACTATTGATTATTTTACATTTCTGTCACTATTGATTATTTTACATTTCTTAGAATTTATTGTAAGTGGATTCATATAGAATGTATTCTTTTTTGTTTGATTTCTTTTACTCAGCTTAATTGTTTTGAGATTTATTCATGCTGTAGCATGCATAAATAGGTTATTCCTTTTTATTGCTGAGTAATAATATTCCATTGAATGGTTATATCACAGTTCATTCATCTGTTGATGTACATTTTGTTTTTCCAGTTTTAGGCTATAACAAAGCTGATATGAGCCTTCATGGGCAAATCTTTATGTGGGCATGCATTTTTATTTCCTTGGGGAAATACCTGAGAGTAGAATGGTTGGAGCATATGGTAGGTATACTTTGAACTTTTAAAGAAACAGCCAAACTATTTTTTTAAGTGGCTGTACCATTTTACATTTCTACCAGGAGTATATGAAAGTTCCTCAACATCCTTGTCCATACTTGAGATGGTCATGCTTTTTCATTTTAGCCATTCTAATATGTATGTAGCGGTTATAATTTGCACTTCCCTAATGATGACTGTTGCTAAGCATCTTTTCATATGTTTATTTGTCACCCATATATCTTCTTTCGTTAAGTATTGGTTTACATTTTTTGTCCTTTTAAAAAATTGGGTTGTTTTCTTTTAATGTAGTTTGGAGAATTTAAAAGAATATATTCTAGATACAAAACTTTTATCAGATATACACTTTGGAAATATTTTTTTCTGTTCTGTGGCTTGTATCTTCATTTTCTTAACAGTGTCTTTTGAAGAGCAGAAGTTTTCATTTTTGATGAGGTATAATTTATCAATTTGTTCATTTATGGATTGTGCTTGTGGTATCTTATCTGAAAAATCTTTGCCTAACCCAGGGTTACAAAAGTTTTCTTCTAGACATTTTTTAGTTTTACACCTAGGTTAATGATACATTTTGAGTTAATGTTGCTAATTAGATTGAGATATGGATCAAATTATACATATCTGTTTTGCATATGGATATCTACTTGTTCCATCAACATTTGTTAAAAAGATTATAATTTCTCCACAGAATTGTTTTTGCACTTTTGCTGAAAACCAGTTGTCCATATATCAATAGGTCTATTTCTGGACTCTCTATTCTGTTGATCTGTTTCTTTATTTTTATGACAATACAGGGCTGCAATTTTAATCCAACGTGAAGTATAGCAATAGGAAGCACCTTACTTGCTTCTTGCCTAACCCATTTTAGAGTAATAGCTCACCGATTTGCACGAGTTCTGGGATCCTTTCTTAGATAATCTAACAGGTGGCAAAATGCCTGGCATATAGTAGGTATTTCGATTTTTGTTTTTAAAAGATGAAAACATGAGGGATTATTTTCTTGAATGCCATGTTATTTGTAAATTCCTATAAGTCTTCTGTACTTACTAAAAAGTTTAGGCCCTGAAAGTCTGTTCATAAGTCCATTTGTTCAAAACTCCAAAGTGGGGGACCACTGTGAACATATCCATATAGAGTTAAGTTTTAAAAGCGCTGTTATGTTTTGTTTCTCTAATTTTCACTTCTTATTATCACTGTAAACCCTTTTACTTCTTTTGCACTTAAGAGAAGTATTGGAATCAGTGTTTGTAAAGCCATTCAAAAACAGATACAAATGCAATATAATAAACCAAGAAAGGACTTGACAGACTAAAATGACAGCACACAGCTGATAATGTCTCGTGATGGTAACAGAGAAAGCACTTTTTCTTTTTCTCCGGGCGTCTTTGTTATTTTCTTTGCAAATCCCTAAGATCAAAGAACTAATAGAAGAGGTTCTGCTTAGATTGCACCCCTCTTTCACACATGTACGTCCACTTGGGCACATGCAGGCACACATATTTGTAAGTGATGGGCTGCCCTCACACTAGTTTGGCTGGAAATCAGATGGAGGCTCTCTTTCTAAAACCTATTTCATGCAAGGCAAGCGAATCGTGCCCTCATTTGCTGTTGTCTCTGACTTCACCTCTAATCAGCAAATGGAGCTGTGCAGCCTACACAGGGTTCATCTGCAATTCGCTGCTCTCCCTTAGTTGGTGCAACACGGAACCATTTCATTTTGAACTTTTAAGAGTGGCAGAGGAAGCCTTTAGTGGAAGATTGTAATTTGGGAGAAAGGAAAGCCAAGAGCAAGATCGCCTATTTTGAAGAAAGGCTGGGTGTTGGAGGAGATTGCCTTGGTTAGTCGGTCTCTGAGCCTCCCTCTCAGCATATGCACTGCTGTGGCCATGCCCTCCATCACCAGTGACCTAAAAAATCACATAATTTTAACTATTCAAGAAACCTGTTCCCCGCCTGTTGTACATAGCTTGTGCACTTACCCCCTCTATTGCCAGAAAATATGTCTAAATCATTTTCCTCCCAGCTAGCCTTCTGTTGTTGGCTGGTTGGCTTTCTTACTTCTTCTGTGATTGTCAAATGAATGCCTTAAAGCATTTTTTCCAGATCTCTTCCTTATCCTCCTGCCCCCATCCCTTGCTAGTGTGCTAAATGCTTCCCTTGCTGAGTATGGGGCATAGTCATCTTATTTTCAAAAACCACTGTAGATAGTTCTGATAGACATTAATTTTCTTTGGGAACCATGGTAATGACTCAACAGGCCTTTGAAAATTGCCATTCATCGATCCTAAAAAGTTATTGTATAAACCAGACAATCTTTCTTCTTATATTGAAGCAGTACTTTATAGGCTGCCCAAGTTTCTTTAAGGAAGTTCTTAAATTAGTTGCTGATAATTTGTTGGTGGATGGATATATGCACATATACACATGTATATAATCATGTGTGCAACTCTTTAGAATGTTATAAGGTGAGTAGTTTATAAGCTATTTGTCTTTGAGTCTCATTGCTTACAATGGACAGTTTTTGTCATTTCACCCCCCGCAAGACAGCCATTGAGAAATGAAGTGATTATTTTACTTGATACACAGTAAACAGTCTGTATAGGTTTATAGAGGAAACAAACAAATAGCAGCCTGTTTTTTTAAGGAACTGTTCCAAAGGGTCTATGCAGTAATTTTATAAAGAAAACTGTATCTTTGAAAGTATAAAGATACTCTCTAAAGATAATCTTTGAAAACCTCTTATGTAATAAAAACTTTAAAAAGACTACATTCTTTACCTCTTAAGCTACCACCTCTATACACATATTGATCCTCTCTTTCTTCCCCTCTTCCCCTCAGACAGTCTCCAGAGTTGAAAATCTCAATATTAATTGCAGCTGAGATGATTGTATTGCTGCTGCTAAGACTTCAGCAGGTCTCTTACAAGCTAATGTCACGGCATGGGGTCCATTTGCTCTGTGTAGCTATTCTGTGGTGCAGTGAGAATGCCTTGATTAATATGCTACATGAAAATAAAATGGATTTAGAAAAAATTATACCATGCTCTCATAAATATTAATTCACATTTGTATGGAATTGCACATATTTTTCAATATACTTTGGAGCACCTTCAGTATGAAAAAAAGATTTGGTCTCCGAAGAGAATGGCATAATTTTTTTCTAAAAGCACAGCTGATACATTATTAAATATCATTTGTTGATTAACCCTATACTCTACATCCATATGATGTAGGGCAGTAGGTGGACAGTGTGACAAAGAAAGGTGTTTTTTTCAGCCTGTCGGGAGTTTATGTATTACCCTTAGAAGCGGTACAATTTAATCGTATTATATAGAAGCAGTCCCCAGTGGGACTCACCTGGCTGCTTCTGCTAGTGTTGCCATTATACCTGAGTGTTTTTTCATGATAGCTGACTAAATTGCTTACATTTGAGGCCAGATTCTGAGCAGATGTCTGACTTAGCTGACTGTGGTAGTGGACATTGGACAAAGCAATAAACAGCAGATATTTGTTGAACATTTGTCGAACATTTGTCATCGGTTAGGCATAGTGTGCGAGGTTCTGAGACTGGAATGAATGGCTACGTGTACTTGCTTCGATCTCACCTTGTCCTCTGAACACTTCCTCACCACATCTTCATTGCCTTGGGAGACCTGCCTCTTCAGTGGCAGAGAGTAAATCATCTGCAGTAGAAGCAGCTAGAAGTTAGACCAGAAGCTACTCATTTGCCTTGTAGGATTATTATTTTTGATATATTCTTGCCCCAAAGATAAGGCCCTTCTCCTTTTCTGGGGCTTCTTGCTATTTGCTGTGATCCTTCCTGTGTGCCAGCAGTGCCTGCTTATTTGGGTTTCTTGGTTTCTTGCTTCTATCAGCATTTCTAGCTTGCTTCACTCACTCTATGTTAGAGACAGCTTGCGATATGATTAAATCACTATTGTGGTTTATAGATTTGGATATTTTAGTTGTATTATTTATTTAGCAAGCATAATTTGACCATCTATTACTTGCCTGGCTCTGTAAGTGAAGCACTGGGGTTACCGATACTTAGTACCGACCTTATTCTTTCAAAGAATCATGCTACCAGCTGCCTCAGGGCTTTTGCACAAGCTGTTCTCTCTGCCCAGACTTTCAGATCTAGGTCAAATGGCAGTCATCTCCTCAGCAACAACCCCCTCCTCTGGACTAGACCATTTCCCTCAGTTTTAGCACCCTGTTAGCTTTCCTTTAGAGCAGTTAGTTCAGTTTGCAATTATATATTTGTGTGATTTGATTAGTATCTGTCCCCTAAATTCTAAGTTCCATGATGTGGGGATTTTTCTCCCACACAATTGTTTTCCCAGTGCCTGCAGGGCAGTGCTAAGTTTGTACTTGGAATATACTGGGTGCACAAAAAACATTTGTTGAGTGAGTGGAGACCTGAGAACAGTGCTTTGCATTACAGAATAGTCTCCCTGAACTGGCAGCCACTGGGAAGGGTTCTTGAACTAGAAAAGGGAGGGGAGTAGAAGGGTGGGCTTTTGAGGCCAAGGCAAAGCAGATGTAAAGGTCCAAGGTCCCCAATAATGGCCGTGGCTGAATTGGGAAAGACATCAAGGAGCACCTTGTGTGTCAAGTCGGAAGTGCTGAGGTATTAGGAAGAGGTAGAATAGATAGATAACTGCTCCAAGAATACTGGCTATGAAGGAGAGGAAAGAGAGAGTGGTATTTTGAGAATGAGAAATGGATGAAGGGGAATGTTTGTTTTTGTTTTTATTTTTTATTTTAATTAAAAAATACATTATTTTATTTTGGGCTGCGTCGGGTCTTAGTTGCGGCAAGCGGGATCTTTCATTGCAGCACGCATGCTCAGTAGTTGCGGTGTGTGGGCTCCAGAGCGCATGGGCTCTGTAGTTGCAGCACGTGGGCTCTCTAGTTGTGGCATGCGGGCTCAGTAGTTGCGGTGCGTGGGCTTAGTTGCCCCACGGCACGTGGGATCTTAGTTCCCCGACCAGGGGTCAAACCCGTGTCCCCTGTGTTGGAAGGCAGATTCTTAACCACTGGACTGCTAGGGGAGTCCCTGGTTTTACTTTATTTTTATTATTTTTTTTTAATTTTTATTTATTTATTTTTATTTATTTATTTTTTTAAACATCTTTATTGGGGACTTTATTTTTATATGTGTGTTTAGGACCACAGAAGCTGAGAAATTGTGTGCAGATGAGGCTCCAGGAAGGAACATTTTCAGTGTAAAGAGGAACATATCTATTCATTAACAAATGATTGAGTGCCAAATCATTTTAATGTTATTGCTTAATGTGTACATTTCTCAGGGTTCTAAGGACTTTCACACATATTGTATCAGGTCATATCTGAGTCCATTTTGCATATGGGCTCAGAGTTGCAGTGACTTACTCCAAGTTTCATAATGAATAATGTCAGCGTCAGAGCTCAAACCCAGGTCTTTTGGTATCTCAGGATGTCCTGACCTGCCTCAAGGTACAGAACTCACCTATGTCATGTGGCCTGAAATGCTTGCCTGTAGTTCCTACAGGTGCTGCTCCCTATTCCAGAACATCCATGATCCTTCTCCCACCCTCCCCCATCCCCCAGCCACACACAGGAATAAATGAAAAGTTGCTGTTGATCTTGGTGATAATACGGTTGTTACATTTTGCAAAGAAGATGAGAATTAAGGATGCTCAGAGGAACTTGTGGTAAAAATATAGTGCATTAAGGAAACATTTTAATCATGTGAATTGACAGTTTCTTGCTGGCTCACAGCCACCTGGCCCTGGCATGCTCAGTCTTGTGCTGATTTTTTTGAATTGCACATGCACTTAGTGCTCCTTTTCTGAAACGTAATTGATGTACCATCTTGGGAAGTGAGTGTATTAAGCCTCCTCAGGGAGTAGCATGCGCTGGACCTAGTGCAGAGCCAGATGGAAAGCTACTATCCCAGGCGGCAGTGAAAGCACTTTTAATGGACAGATACTTTGTGCTTTGTTGAGCTTTTTTTTTCCCCAACAAGAATAGAAAGGATATATTTGTGGCATTAAGGAGTCAGAAAAATTGAGAGCCATGTTTCTTAGTTTTAGGTAGTCTCATACCGCACTTTCTTGCCTTTATTTACTCCTTCCCTTCTAGAAACCCCATTTAGCCTCTGTTTTGGGTGTGACGCTAACTACCTATGTAACCACCACTTTCATTTCTTTCTCTTTTTTTCTACAGAAAGATGTAGCACTTAAGCCTCAGGAACGCGTGGAGAAACGCCAGACCCCTCTGACCAAGAAGAAACGGGAAGCACTTACCAACGGCTTGTCCTTTCACTCCAAGAAGAGCAGACTCAGCCACCCACACCACTACAGCTCAGACCGGGAAAATGACCGCAATCTCTGCCAGCACCTCGGGAAGAGAAAGAAAATGCCGAAGGGACTCAGACAGGTGAGGAAGCTTAGGGTTTGTTCATTCCTGTGGCTGCTCTTCCTCAGGTGCCTGCTTCTCTGTGATTCTTCCTAACAGGTGGAGAAGATATTATCCTTGCTGGGTGCCGGAGGGCTGCCCTGCAGAGCTGTGTGTTTGCTTCTAAAAGAATATACCAAACCAAGCTCATTGTTTTTATCACAGTTTGAAACTTTAGCACAGTACCCTTTCAGTCACATGTGCTCCGTGTAACAAAGCCTGTTGCTGGCGCTACTGGCGTTGAGGGCAGACTAACGGAAGTCTTGGTGATGGTCCAGGTAGACTGGCTTGCAGGGACAGATCCTCTGAGGTAAAACAAAGGAAACAGGCAGATTTGTTCAAATACACTGTGTATCTCAAGGTTCTGAGGTGCTAAAAGTGGTTATCTGCATGCAGGCAGTACCCTGCATAAGGTTTATATTTTCCAGGGAAGCCCAAATACTGTGGCATGTGGGAGAGCACTGGAAGTAATGAGTTTGCCTTTTGGTTCTTCAGGTGTCCTCCACAGCCTATAATTCAGGACTGTCTTTTTGATCTGCTGATTGTATGAAAGTCTGGTAGTGGGGCTTACTGGGCTGTTTAATAATTAGGTTTCAATGATCCACAAGAAAATACAGCTCTTGGCATTTGGGGAGCCTTTCTGCCTGTGGAAATCCCCATGTGAGATAGATTAATAATGAGAAATGAAGCTGTTTATAGCAATTTTTCAGCACAAATCCGGAGGCTTTAGCACCTGCTGAGTTACCTGTGTCCTGTGTTTTGTTTGTTTTTGGAGGGACCTCTGGGTGGGATTGACTATCACTTGAAGGAAGCACAGGAAGGGAGTGTGGTTCACAGGGCAGGTGCTGCTAATTAGAAGCTGAACAGGTAATTCCTAGTTTGCCGATGTTTCTCTGCAGAGGGCAGAGATCTAGGATCAGACAAAACAGTGGTTCTAAAACCTCACAGATCATTAGAATCATATCATGAGCCTTATTAAACACATACTCTAGCTCTACCCTAGAACCTGATGAACTAGAATCACTAGGGGTTTAGGCACAGAAGTTTGTCATCTCAAATTTCCTATTTGATAATGGTCAAGCCAGTTTGGAAATTTTTCTTAGAAAGAATCAAGAATATATTTTTGGTGATGAATTTCAGTTAGAGGACTTGAAAGATCAAAGTCCTTAATAAGATTTAGTGGGCAGTTTGGTGTCAGAGTGGAACTTGATGGGTAACCTTCTGAGAAAATACCTACAGTGATGGATTTCAGCATGCACTCAGGAGGATCTCAGGGAAGTATCCCCAACTCTGACACACATGGCGGTTTTTCTTTGTCCTGAAATGAAATGCCAGGTTAGAGTTATAATGGTTATCATTAACATTTATCTGTGCACAGCACGGTATAGTCGTTCAGTGAGGGAGTTTGTGTAGTATAATCTACAATTTTTACAACAACCCTGGTTAGTAGATGATATTATGGTTACTTTACAGATGGGAAAACTGGGGCTTAAAGTGACTTGTCTGAGGCCACTTAATAGTGAGGTACAGAGCTAGGGTTTAGACCCAGATTTCTCTGCCTTTCTCTATTTTCCCTGTATATTCTGCTTCCCTTGTTTGAGATAAGGACTCCAAGTCGTGGGATGCAGGGAGTCTACAAGTATTTTTAGAAACTACATGAGTTGGTTTGGTTGGAGGGAGTGATTGTGGTCATATAAATGGCCTATGAAAGCTCAAGAAGAAAACAGGGTAAACTATCAAGTACAGAGAGCAGAGAAAGAGCTCGGAAAGTTGAAGGCAACCACATTTGGATGAAGATTTAAAAAAAAAAAAACTTTTTGTTTTTTTTTTTTTTGACAGAGAAGGGGGAGGGGGGGGAAAGAGCTCGGAAAGTTGAAGGCAACCACATTTGGATGAAAATTTAAAAAAAAAAAAAACTTTTTGTTTTTTTTTTTTTTGACAGAGAGTGGGGTGAGGGAGGAAGGGCTGGGTTCTATAGAAGATAGTTTTCCTGTGGTATTTGTGACTTCCAACTCATGCCTCTCCATGTGAGATATGTAGCAAATGGAGAGAGCTTGGAGTGTAACCACTGCCTCTCCAACAGGGTGGGAGGAGGGCTTCTTATCCTTTCAGACAAGAAATCAATTTAATTCTGAGCTTACACACAGCTGTGGTTCCTCATCCTTGACTCTCTTACTCCCATACTTGATCTGACTTTTCTGTTCTCTGTCTTCGAAATCCTTCTTTCTACTCTGTCCTCTAGTGAAAGAGTTTATGATCTTACAAGGCAAGGACTTGTATGTCTCAAATTCGAGTAGCTTTTTGGTCTTAATTATCCATCTTCTGGTACTAATGATATTTGAAATCAGAGCTATCCTTATTTCAGGGAAAATATTTGAAAAGCAATTAGTTTGACTTACTTTTTATGAATCATGGAGAAGGGAAGAATGAATCGTATCTTTGGCCTATGTAAGAGTTTTAAAAATAAGTGGTGTTTTCTTATCTTCAGTGTTGATGCCAGAGTATACTATCCAAGTGGTTTTTTTTTAGTAGGAAGGGAAACAGAAGTTGATAATTGAGGTAAAGCTGTAATACTTTCATTTATAGTATTCCTAGCATCATATGTGCTATTATGAAACCCTGAACAAATCACTGTCTGTTGCTGCCCATCTGTAAAATGAGAGATTTGGATTAGAAGGTTTCTCAGTTCCATGATTCTTTAAGTTTTTGAATAACACAGATATATAGTGTTGCTGAGGTCTGTAAAGGAAGACCATAGTAGGTCTGAAAGTATTTAGTTTTGGAGTCTGTAGCTGGTTGCCTCTGTGAAGACATTAAAGGAGAGTGCAAAAAAGAAGCTCCAGCTGAGCTTGCACCCATCCCAATGAAGCAGTATATTTTGCCCGTGCTCTTCTCTGTTTCCATACTGTTAAAAGAAAGTGTTCTAAGTAGTAACCACCCCAATGGAACTTACTTGTTGGATTATGTTTTTAAGTATAAATACATACTGACTTAGAAGATGCTGAGCTAGCAACTGTCTTGTAAAATGGTTGCACTTTTTTATATGGCAAATTTGAATTTTCATCTTAATTTCCAAAGGGGTTTTAAAAAATGAAGAAAGGAGTACAAAGGAGTACATGTCTTTCTGACCCCCTATGCTTATGTTTGTCCTACACAGAACTATTTGCCCATGATATGAGTACTCAAACATTATATTAAAAAGTTTTGGCTCTCACTAATAAGGATATGGTAGGTTGTTTTTTTGTTGTTGTTGTTGTTTTTTCCTACTTTGACTTGGGAGCGGGAAAATCGAAACAGAGGTTGATAGGTCCTCTGCATAATGATCTTTACTCTCTAACTGGGAAACTACTGAAGAGCATATTGAAGTCATGTGCTGCCAAACCTTCCAACCGACCGAGCCTTTACTTCCGCAGAAGGGTTTTGGGAAAACTTAACTCCCCTGAGGAGTTTGAGTTTAGTTTTCTTTCAGTATGTCTAACTTCTAGACCACAGGGGATGCTTTAAAAATTTAGTACTTTGTAGTTGAAAACACTGAGCAGAGGGGTTTTAAAAATAGAAAAGAGATGAGGAAAAGTTGATAAGGGTTCAGAGAACTCTCAGATTGGGCTCTGAATGGATATTCCTAAATCTTCATTTAGTCCATTAGTCTGTCCCGTCTTTCTCTAGTATGAACTGAACCAGAGGAAATAGGCTTAAGTGAGCTAGGAGGAATTTTTAGGTTATATGAACTCTTCTAACTAACAGACACAAGGATGGATCATCAAAATAAATTCCAGAGTCTCCCTTCTAACTGAATTTTAAGTGCCAAAAAGCCATTCATGTAAGGACAGAATTTCCCAGAGAGAGGCAACCTATTGAGATAGCTTCCAGCCATAGGAGAACACTATTTGGGAGGAAAATAAAGGAATTCGGGAATATTTCAGGAGCCTGGCAGTTAGACTCTAACCTTGTTGGTGAGAATGGCTTATGTGGGAATGCCTTACGTGGTTTAAAAATCTTCATACAAATTGATCTGGGTAGGTGTTGCTTGTAAGGAATGGAAATTTGCTCCTCTCTCTGAAAGTCTAGTATGGTGGAGTCAAACTTGGTGGAGGATTAATAGCTGACATTGTAGATATCAAAGATGTATACTGATTTCTAGGAAGAGGAGGGATTGATCCCAGTGCCAAGTCTTTAGAATTAGAGCTCTTGTTTAAAGCTTTGTGTGGTGGCTGTGTCTGCTTTGTGTATTGGCGTTGCATGTTCACCTTATTTGGAGTAAGTGGTTGTGTTGGTCAAGGGCCCAGGTGACTAAGCCACCAGCTGAGCTTGCACCCATCCTGATGAAGCAGTATATCTTGCCCGTGCTCTTCTCCTTTGAGAGCATTTACTACCAGAGGCGGATCCTTTATTTCAGTGGACTCACTCAGATTGTCAGAAGGCTTCTTGGTGACATTTGTTACTAGTAGAAATTAACTTGTGAAGGAGGATTTATAATGGAAAACTTTGATTAAGCAGACCCAGTTCAAGTCACATTGCTGAAGACCTTCTAATTAGTTCTGGGTGGAAATCTAGGCTGAAATCACACAGGTATTCATCCAGTTTGACGCTAGAGCCTACAGGTTTCTGGAAATCAGAGCATTTGAAACACTAATGTAATTAGGTGTTATACTTTAGTAATGAAAAGGCATGCACTTTGCTAGGTGCTCTTTCATAAATGCATTTGTTATAATGGTTAAATGACTGAAGGTATATTGAGCTGGTATCAAGAAATGTGAGCTGCAGTTAAATCGTTTTTACTTCATACTTCAGAGTTTCAAGTTTAATGTGTTAATTGGGATTTCATTTGCTTTTAAAAAATTGTGTAATCATGAGAAGGTTACAAATTGAGGTATTAAAGAAAATTCTTTATTTTTCCTGCTGATGCATTTAAGTTGCACACTACTTCTCTCCCTTTGCCAAAACGACAGAAATAAGAATAAAAACATATAAGGAAAGACTGGGAGCAGGAGTGGGGAAGGAGATGGGCTTATAATTACTCTTGGAATCTTGATTGACTTGAAATAAGGATAAGATGCCACTTTTTAACATCTGGTTTTTGAGAAACCTCCAACCCAGGCTGATCTCTTTTCAGAATTAGTTGTGTATTATATTGGAGGTATTTGTTTGGTATTTGGAAACCTGTGACTATTATAACAACAGATTATGTGAAGGTTTTTGGTGTTTTTTTCCCCCCCTTGGGCTTTAGAAGCAGTGAGTTTATTTTTTGAGTTATAGAATTTTTGTTTTGTGTCTTTTTTTTTTTAATTAATTAATTAATTTATTTTTGGCTGTGTTGGGTCTTCGTTTCTGTACGTGGGCCTTCTTTAGTTGCGGCGAGCGGGGGCCACCCTTCATTGCAGCGCGCAGGCCTCTCACTGTCGCAGCCTCTCTTGTTGCGGAGCACAGGCTCCAGACGTGCAGGCTCAGTAGTTGTGGCTCACGGGCCCAGTTGCTCCACGGCATGTGGGATCCTCCCAGACCAGGGCTCGAACCCGTGTCCCCTGCATTGGCAGGCAGACTCTCAACCACTGCGCCACCAGGGAAGCCCCTGTTTTGTGTCTTTTGACCCCGTACATTGTTGTCTGGGATATATTCTATTGGCCCTGCATGTTGGTAAGAGTGAGCATAAATATCACTTGACTTCTGTGAGACAGATGTTTGAAGTGAGGTGGCCAGTAATACATTTTATCCCAAGTGATGTATATAACTCTTAATTAAAATTTAGTAAAAATTGACCAAAAAGAGGACATAGCACATTGACTACCACCTCATAAAATAAAACCCATAGAGAGAAAATAGGCTGAATTGGAAAAGGAACTGCAATTAAAAGAATGGGCAGTAACTCAGCTCCAATGATCCTGAGACCTCTAGAAATTGTTTAATAAAACAGTGACATTCACTAATCCCAAAGTAGGAATTTGTTATACATATGTGTGTGTGGAGTTTTATTAAGGGCCATTTAAATATACTAAATATACTATGTATTCTTAGAGGAGTAAGATGGGCAGTGACAGAAATCATTCTCAACTCTACCTACTGTAAATTCCTACAATACTGGTGATTGAAGGGTGAGGCAGCATGTTTTTCTCTTTACAAGATTTAGACACTACACTTTGGATATTTGATGAAGGTAGACAGACTCCCTTTATTTACATTAAAACTGCATTCTGTGTTAATTTAATGGTAGTTTTTCCCTCTTCTGAAGATACAGTGTTGTCTGCATGTGGCCAGATCTTAGCTACAGAACGTGAAATAAGCCTCCATGTTTTCTGCATTCTAATCTCCACTTACAGCAGTCCCATCTCCACACAAGTCTGTACATGACAGGTAATGAGTGGGAGGTGGGAGTGGGTAGGTGGCTGTGTGGTTTGCAGTGGTGTCAGTTGGGGAGCTGAACAGATGGTTGTGATAGCCACGTGTTGCGAGATTCCCGTGGGAGTTGATGGTGGTGACAGGCGACTCACAATGTGCTATTTACAGTTTGGGTTTACAGTCTTTCAGTGACATCTGAATGCTCTTTAGCAACTGCTTTCATTACTGCCTTTCGAGGAGCTGCTAATTGAAAATGAAATTGTGGGTGGGCTTTAAGGCAGGCCCAGGCAAATCTGTGTGGTAAATGTTACTTGAGAACTGTTGGATATTTTAAGGCCCAATTTGTAATTCTTCTTCCAAGGAGGAAAAGCTAAAGGTGCGTCTGAAGATTCGGTATGTGCATATAGGCAGAGCCGAATGCCTCATCCTGCCCAGAGAGCCAAATGTGGACTCACTGGGCTGGAAAACAAGCCATCTGCCCAGGGCTCACCTTTGTATGGTTTCCTTTAAATGTGTCTAACCGTGTAAGGTTCTTATTTTAAACCTGCTAACACCTTGTAATTGCCATGGGGTTTTTTTGTAGGACAGCATCCTTCTTTCTTCCTCTGCTGTTTGTATAGTTACTGTGCAGGAGAAAATGATGATCTGATCTCTTGAACTTTGAGATATTATATTCAGGGTCTTGCATACAACTTTTCTTCTTGTAAACCTTTTCCTATCATACAATTCTGTCGAAGGCGGTTGGGGCCTCCAAGAACAATGAGGGCAGAGGAGTATAGAGGATTGGATTGGACTTTGTGGATGATGTTCTTGATTCTCGTACGGCTGCCTCCAGCTGCGGGATTGTCATTTGTACCTTCATCTTCAGAGTTTGTTAGCTAAAGCATCAGTAGCATTTCTGAAATGGTAGCTTTTGTAAGTGTTTACATGTTGAATTGTTTTATTGCCCATACTCAAAATAGCTTTGCACGGAGAAATCTTGTGCTGAACAAGGAATGACCTCCCTCTTGGAAGTGCTGTTAGCTTTCTTTTTAATTAGATATGAAGATAGTTACAACATTACTGCATTCATTTTAGCTTTCCCTTGAACATTTCAGTGAATACTGTGAGACAAAACCATACTGAATTATATGCTTTGTTTGAGTAGGGCCGATATTTGCTTTTAGAGTCCCTGAGGGACTGAGGTGACCTTGATGACACACCCCTTGCTGTACTTAACCCTCAGTCCCATTAGACCTGCTTTGCCACAGGAACCCAACTGTTTTAATGTGCTTGAGTTACTGCTGGGTCCTAATGATGTTTAAAAGACCCTAATTGGGTATTCTAAATGAATTCTGGAGCATTTTGTCTCTTGATGCAAGCCGCGATGATTTTGTACCAAGCAATATAACAGAGTTCTTTCGGGAGCTCAGGGTCTTTTCACACCTAGAGGTGTGTGTCCTTATACTAGTGCTCACAAACACACACACAGGAGCAGACACCAAAATGGCTCACAAACTCGGGCCAGGTCCTGTCCGGGCCTGCCTGGTGTCTTGCAGGAGGCCCGACAAGCTCTGCCACGGGGCCTGCAGAAACACTTGACCTGCATTCATTGATCACAGCTCTGCAGAAGCTGCCACTTCTCCTCTGCCTCTGCCTACAGTGATGCTGTTATTGCTGGTCATTCTGTGACCACTGTGCACCTGCGATTGCTCAGGAAGCACTCACGTCACTACATGTCTTGAAATCATGCAGTGCAAGGCTGGACGGTTCTAATTGCTAGTAATGGTTCTGAGTGGCTGAGATTGGCTGTGATTAGATTGAGAAGCAATTAGCTGCGTTTTATGGGTGGGAACATACAGAATAATGTTTCTCAAAGGGTGGTCTTCAGACCACCTATGTCAGAACAACCCTGGGGCTTTTATTAACATGCAGATTTCCAGACAGCACCTCTGACTGGTGGAGCCACAGTCCCTGGGATGGGGGTCACAGTGTGACACCAAGTTCCTTAAGCAACTCCAGTGCAGGTGCTGCAAGAATCATACTTTTAGTAAACTGAATCGTGGTTTTTTGTTTTTTGTTTTTTTTTTAGAAAAGAGAAAGGGAACATTACTGAGCTATTTGCAAAACTTGTAACAAATCTTAAAGTTTTTAAACCATATCCTGTTTGAAATAATTTTATCAATACTAGGACTATATTCTCGTTCTGTATATTTACTAATTGAGTTCTGTTTCAAAATATTATTGGAAAAAAAACCCGAAATGTTTCTTCCGAATACTATAGACATTACATTATAAAAAATGTTTTCAAAATGGCTGCTTTTTGGTAGCTTACTAGAATGTAGCCTCAGTAGAATAATTATGTTGTATTCTTCTCCCTTATACCCACAAGCTCCCTCAAAGCACACAGCTTTTTATACATCTGGTAACTGGAGTTTATTCATTACTCTTTCTTTTAGTTTCCTTGTTTTTTGGCTACACCATGCAGCATGCGGGATCTTAGTTCCCTGACCAGGGATCAGACCTGTGCCCCCTGCAGTGGAAGCGCGTAGTCTTAACCACTGGACTGCCGGGGATGTCCCTTTTAGGTTCCTCTTATCGCTTTCTTCTTTCAGCACCACAGTGGTATTTCGCTCTTAAGGTTTATAAATTTTATGAATCCTCCATATTCTAAAAATTGGTGGTATTCGGTGGCAGTATTGGGGGGCAGGTGTGAATTAAATCTGAAAATACTGCCTAGGTATCAGTTGAGCCTAAAGACCATTAACTGTTTTCTTCATTAGTAAGAAAGTTTCAATATAATAAAAATTTATACTTGAATTTCTGGTTTGGGTTCCACAAATTCAAAAGGAAATATTTTCCTTCTAAAACCAGACAAAACAAAAGCCCTCAGAAGAAATTTTGTTTACGTAGCAAAATGTAGATTTAGGATTTAACAATTGCCTGAGGTGTGTCAACAGTGGGTAGCATTTGTTTTTAATGCATTGCTATGAGACCAGAAATACTGTTCCCCTGGAGATGAGTGCAAAATGATCTCCTGAACAGTTGCTAATGAAATTATCACACTGTATGATTAAGACTGTTGATAACAACTTCTGATGTAAAAAAATACTGTCATCAAATTTCTCTAAGAAATAATGAGGATGATGGGAAAAGCCCCTGCCTCTCAGGTGAAATACAAAGCTGGGTAATGGGCCCAGCTCACATTGCTAGAAGGCTGAATGGTACTTTCTGAAACTTAAGCAGCCCACTTGCATAATTTATCATCACCTGCCTTCTACCTCCTCGTGTTAAAACTCTAAATTTATATTTCTCAAATGAATATGGCAGTGGGGAGGATTAGGGCGAGGCATTCGGGGGCTGTGATTATGTAGCTGTGTGTGAAGGGGGATATATTGGGATCATGTAGGGAGTCTATGCCAGCTGTCCCCTTGGTTCTCTAGGTAGAGTGAGGAGACAACTTGACATACCAGAATACTGAGAGAGAAGGATATGGAGTTTAAAAAGCCTTTCCCTGATGATTCTGACCCCGCTCTTTTCTGCCTCCTCTTAAACCTGATGGCCCATCTTTCTTCTTCCTTCTCTATCTTGGGGCTTGTCTTCAGGCTAGACTTTCAGCTTTTGGGCTTTCATCTCACTCTCTCCTTCCCTTCACATTGTCTTGCTTGCTTCTCCACCCAGTCAGGATTGCATGGGAAGCCACTTAGATCTGCTCTTCAAGTTACAAAATGCCTTTGCCACCTGGTTCCTTGCTCCCTTGACCATGCTGGTCCTTTCCCCTCAACATTTATACTGACCATCTTACCTGGATTCTTAGCATAGTTCAGCATTGTTTTGCTCATTGCTGTTTACTCTCTTGTTCAAAAAGTTTCAGTGACCCTCCACAGCCAGTGAAATAAAATCAAAGCCCCCTTAGTGTAGGACCTCCTGGATCCCAAGTTTGCTTCAAATGCCTCTGCAGCCTCGTCTCCCTCTTTCTGCTCTCCGCAAACACCGAACCGCTGCTGCAGTTGCTTCCTCCACACTGCTAAGCCTGTGCTTATGCTGTTCCCTTCATTTGGGATGGCCTTCTTCAATAGTCCTATTTATCTTTCAATGACTACTTCAAATCTACTTCTTCCTTGAAGCTTTTATCATCTTTTCTCTCCGAATTTCTCTCCGCACTTTCTTCAGAACTCCCATGATCCTCTGTTTATAACTAGGGTGACCCCAGAGTTTATCACCTCATGTAGGACACTTCTGAGAGTGAAAGGAGGCACTATGAATAATTACCTTGGAACAATAAGCATAAATCAGGACTTCCTGGAAAACTAGGATTACATGGTCACTGTCTTTATAATTCACTTTTGACCTTTTTCATTTTGTACCCGGTTTTAGAGTTGGTGGAATACACATCCTTCTCCCCACCTAAAGTCAAGCTTCCTGAGGACATTACTCTGTGACACAACAAGGGGCCCAGGCTTGTGCTGCATGTAGGAAGTAAAACCCTTGAAACCCGTTTCAAGGCTATCCCTGCCTGGAAAACCTGAGATACCTTTCGTGTTTCCCGTTTCTTTTGTCGAGCCCTTGCAATCCATTCTCCATACAACCACCAGCGTGAGCTTTTAAAAATATGCATTTGATCATATTATTCCCAGATGTGAATCCGCTCAGTGTCTTCAAATTAAAATTCAGATTCCTATGGGCTCTAGTGCCTGGCTCTCCAGCACTCTTTCTTCAGCTTCATGTCTTGCTCACTGGATCCTGTCCCTCTGTCCTTCCTTCATTTCCTCCAACATGTCAAGCTGTCTTCCGCCTCAGGTACTTACACATGTTGTTCTCTCCACCCAAAGGCCTTTTCCCACTGCTCTTTGCATCGTGGGCTCCTTCTCGTCTTTTAGGCTTGAGCTGAAATGTGAACTTCTCAGAGGGGCTTTTCCTGACCATAATGTTCACTCCAGGGTCTCCCTTTAGTCCCTTCTCCTTTGCACCCACCTTTTTAGTTTCCTAACACTTAGCACAATTTATAATTACAGACTTTTCCATTCTGTATCCTTCTTTCTGCCCCTTCTGCTGGACTCCAGGCTCTGCTGAGGCAAAGTACCATAGCCATTTTCTCCACCATAGTGTTTCTAGCACATTGCCTGGCACATAGAAGGTGCTTCATAAATTAAGGTTGAATGATTGGAGGTTGGAATAATAATTATTTTTGCAATTGATGACATTGCTAATTGCACGCTCTTGTTGCATTCCAACGTTAATCGCTTACAGCAGAAAAAAAAGCCAATACAGTATGACCTTTGTTTTCCCTCTCTGGGGATATGAATGTAAAATGAGATACTGATGATCAGCAGATACACACCAGGCAAAGATTTAATCCAAGAAGTCACTGCCCTTCTGGTGGATGGCGTCTGCTGTTCTCCCATGGAATGTATCAGCAGTCTGTCGTCCCAGTGTCCTGCCCATCAGTATGGTGAAATTGCTACTGCAGCCAAGAAAAGCTGGCCCAGGGAAACTGCAGCATTCCATTTTTCAGAGATCATCCGAAAGAGACTAGACAAGCAGCAGAGACAGAGGGGATGGTGGGTGGGAGTGAGGTGGAATTTACTGAGTCCTCTTTTACATGCAAATATTTTGTGTGGGGTTCTCCTTTTTACCATAAAAGTACAAACTATTTTTAGTATCAAAGCATGAATAGCATGTCTTTGCACTGTAAAATTGTCCCACATGCCCTGTGTCTAAAATATTTTGACTTTAGAAAACAGTTTTGTGTCATTTCCTTGTTAATTGGCCTAATTAATCCATTCTCCCCATAGCTGCTCTTTCGGCAAACACTGACTGAGCATTCTTCGTGTGCAAACCTTATATAAGAGACTCTGACATAACGCAAGGGATGTATAACCATGATAACTCTGCGCTTGATGCGTTCACAGCTTAGTAGATCCATCCTGACCTCATGGAGAGCTCTCAATGTAAGTGAGGCTGAGACTGGTGCGTTAAGTGTAATTCAAAGGGAGACACGATTGAGCATCTCTTAGAGAATGAATACCTTCAGACACGTGTACTAAAGTCCTTTTCGTTTCTTTCCTGCCATGCCATTCCCCTCTGCCTTTTTAAGAAACTCACGAGAATAATGCTCTATCCTACTGAAGGCATTAGTAACTGTTAGAAACAGCACTGTGTTGTTTATCAGTTCTCTTGGGCTCTTAGTTTTACAAATAAAGGCTTTGGCATTCTCACACTTTTACTTCAGGTGCAGTTTACTAGGAATTACCTGGCCCAGTAATTTTATTAAAATCTTAATGGCTTGCCAGTGTTTCCAGAAGCTGCCATTGTTTTTGACATGGACCACAAAAATAGGTGGTCCTATTCTAGATTATTTCTAAAAATAATCTAAATTATTCAAAAAAATATTTTCTAGAAGTGGTTTTGCTGTGTTTATAAGCCCAGTTGTAACTTCTTACTCTTGGAACTCCTGGTATGGGAAAGTCATGTTTCTGTCAAAAGATGGAGCTTTTTATGCTAATCTGCACAAAACAGAAACTCTCTCTCATTTTCTGTCATTTCTGTTTACTGGAGGTAGACAGTTATTTTCAATGCAGGCAGAACTTCAAAAATTCTTAAATATTTAAAAGGAATGTTTGTATAGGTATTTAAGTCTCAAATTTATAGGGAGAATACTGATGGGAGATTGTACAATTAGTGATCCCAGGAGTAGATTATGAAGCAGTTACAAATTTACTAGCAAGTTATTTTTTCGTCTAGAAGATAATTTGTAAATTGCTTTTTTTTGTTTTGTTTTTGGAAACACTAGCTTTCTTAGAAAGTGTTAGAAATGGTGGGTTTCCTGGTGAATTTCTCAAAAAACTATTCTATAAAGTTCACTCCTCCTCTCACACTACTCGCTTTCCCTTGGCGTCCATTCATTAAATATTTATTGACCATATACTCCCGTAGGCAGACATAATTTTAGCTGCACATAGCAAACAAAATGACAAAAGTCTCTGCCTTGGAGGAAGTTACATTCTGGTGGTTTCAGTCTTTTTAGCTGCAAATTCCATTTAAATGTCCAACCCAGACCTTTCTTCTCAGCTTCCAGTTTCATAAATTAAGGTGCTTATCACTTTTTTTTTCCCAACATGGATCATTCATAAGCATTTCAAATTCAGCATTTTTCACATTGAACTCTACAATAGTTGTCCTAAGTTTGCTCTTCCTCTTCGATTTCCTCACTTAGTTAATGTGCACAGCGTCTGCTAAACATCCGAGCCATAAATCTTCTCCTGCTAGAAACCTGGAAGTCATACTCTTTTTCTCTTCACTCCTCATATTCGTACATCCTCTAGATTTATGTCCTATGTATTTCTCATCGGTCCCTCTCCATTTACCACTTTCTACCCTGCCTGCCAGTGCATTGGTTCAGGTCCTCCTTCTCTTGGCTACATTAATAGCTTCTTTCCTGGCTTCTCAGCCTCTAATCTCACCATTCTTCAGTCTGTCCTCCAAATTCCTTCTAATGTAATCGTGACAACATACAAATTAAATCATGTTACTTGCTTGAAGAGTCTTCATTGACTTGACTTGACTTACAGGCTAAACTAAAACTTCTTTGTATAAGTGTAGAACTGCACACATTTTTATGCCTTTAGGAATTCCCCCATCTTGCTCTTGGTGTGCTTCTTGACCCCATTAGGTACCCTTATCACATCAGCCTTATCTATTTCCTAAAATGTCTTCTACCCCCCTCTCCCCCACAAATCGGAGTTCACTTTGCCTTAGTGAGTATGATGTGAGTTACATGTGAGAAGCGCAGTCCTACTAAGTCAGAGATGGATGATTCCACTTGTTAGAATAACATATTTTGAAAGGACATATTTTTAACTGAGAAAGTTTTCAATTAGGTAGAATTTAATATGGTGCAGGAGAAGTAAAATGAAAAAAATTTAGAGGACCATGGGAACAGATTTTAAGGGGAATAGTCCAAAAGCATTAAAAAGACAAACTTTTTTTCATGGTGGTCATTGCTGGGCACTTACGTTGGGGTAGCAGTTGGGGATGACTGAAGACTTTTGTTAATGCAAGTGTTTTTCAGGCTTAGGAGTTATAAGTCAAGGACTGCCTTTACTGAGAACTCTTTGGGGGTTTTTCATCTCTAGAAGAGGAGACTGTGCTTCTCTGTGAGTGAATTCTTTAGGGGTTCAAACCAAGGAACACGAGACTTGATCTGAACCTTTTTATTCTTTTAAGTTAATGTTGAAATGAAAACTTTTATAGATACAAGGGCATTTCTGTTACGAATCAGGTGTATAAACTTGGTGAGGATTTAAAAATGTGATCTATGTTGGCTTATTTTTAAATAAGGTACCTGAAAAAGTGACCACAAATATGCTAAAAGGTTTATTTGAAGTAAACACAGTATTATAGCTCCCCTGGCATAATTATTCCATATTCTGTCTTGGTGAGTCAAGGCACAAAGCGAGGATAATCACAGTGTCTGTAGAAAACAGCCCTTTGAGCTGGGCTCCTATGATTTTAACTTTGGCTCTTTTACTTGCTCCAGCTTCCACTTTCTTTTTTTGTAAAGCTTTGATAGAAATGCTATTTTTTTTAAGGCAGCTTATTGTCTTTATTATTTCTACCAAAGATTTTAGATCAGCATAGTTTTTAAGGCATTTTTATGTCATAGATGAACTGTTGTAGCAGAATGAAGCAGTCATTTTAGAAAGCTGTGTTTTTCTACCCATTTCCACATTTCTTTTAAAAGGCTACTCTTGGAGGTAGAAATAAAACTGTTGATGAAAAGAGTGAGATAAGGAATAACTTCTCTCTTACACTCCTATGGTGGGGTCCTTCACTATTCTTGTGCGTGTCAACCTAATACATCTTCTTTCCTTGACAACCAGTAAGAGACAACGTGTAAAATTGATTGGACTGTGATTCAGAGAGTGGGAAACAACCAAAAAGTGTATCAGAACACTTCTACGTTAGAGAGGCCCCTTCTACACTTTTCCTTTGTTGGTTTAGGCAATGTGAAATATTGTGTTGATATGTAGGTAATTGAGGACAGATTGTGGCTATTGATATGAGAAATGCTCTTTAGGTTTTTCTTTCAACAATTTAGGGGATCTTCATTCAGGGCAGTGAAATTATTTCTCCTAGACGTTACATGCAGGCAGCTGGAAGAAGAGGAAGTGGTCTTCACATTGTCTTATGGCTGTGACTTTCAGCTCACTTACCAAGATATTTTAAGCACTATAGCTAATTAGAAGGAAAGAGAGCAGTTGTGAACATATTCAGTGAAGAATAGGATGTCAGTGTTTGCTGTTGTACTGTTCAGGCTGTATGAATACTTTATCGGAGAAAGTACCTGGAAATCAGGAGTCTTGGGTTACAGGTTCTGTCTTGCTGTTGACACGTTGTCTGTCCTTCACTGAGTTATTGACTGTCTTTGACACTCAGTTTTTGTGATTGAACAGTAATGCAAATGGTGTATACTTCTAACACTGGGAACCTCTAATATGTGTGAAGTTATAAGTGCTGGAATACTTAAAATTTCCTTTTCCTTAAAAGTGTTAATAGGCAGATTTTAAAAATCATGAATTACCTGGACTTTGGTAGTATTAACATAGTTTAGATGAACCTGCACTTAAACATGTACTAAGTACAAAGAACGACACCTAAGAGTTTCTGCTTTGCAGTAATGACTCACTTTGGTTAAAGTTATGATGTGCATATGGTTATTAGACTACTATAGATCCCAGTGGGTACATTAGATTGAAAATCCTTAAACGGAATGGGCTCATGCATACTGTTTTTAGCAGATGATAAAAGCCTTTTGCTGAGAAGAGATTAATATGAAATGGTAAGACATCTTTGTTTAGGGGCCATACCTGTTGGCAGCTATCTGAGAATTGTAATTTTAGATCTTTCAAATTGAAATCATGGAAATCTGTTTCTTGTGGAATAATTCATAGTGAAGTAATGCAGTGAAATTATTTCTGAATTTTACTTTTTTAACCATTAATCCATATTCTTGGACACATCAGGTTTTAGTTTAGTTTTTTTAATTTTGCAGAAAGTAAATTTTGGGGCACATGTATTGATTCTTCTGGTTTAGAAAATTCTTCCCTGTACCTCATTTATATAGAGTGAATGAAATTTGTAGGAAACACTGTCACCTCACTGGCACTGCTCAACAGTCATTTGGCTGAAGTGGTCATTGTATTGGGTTTCCTTTCCTGCTCTTTTGCAAATGAGCTCTCTTCCTTCAGGAAATGGTTTATGTGCATTCCACATGTCCCAAACCCTGTTGTTATCATAGAGACATGAGAGGAATATAAGAGATGGATCTCTGTTTTCCAGGGCTTCATCCTTGGGTTACCTAATTACTTTGAAACAGTTTAAAGTAAATAAACTGTGAAAAATACTCTTTGAAAAGTTGTTGAATGATAGACATGCTCTTAGTTTCTCACTAATCTCTCTTGTGGTTTTTCTACTGCCATATATTTTTCTTGGGAGAGTTTTCTTACAGCTGTATTTGTGATCTTGGGCTAGGATTTATGAGCTGCCACCATTAAGGTCTCCCTCTGGCTTTGTCATCAGAGATGGAGGGTTGTGTCTGGTTTGTTTTCTTATTGTTAATATGTGAGAATTTTTCCTAATAAAAATAAATGCATAAATGTTTTTCTTGACATTGTGTTTTTAGGATTGACTTATTAAGAGAAATGTGTCAATTGTGAAAATTTCTTCCTGAGATTAAAAGCAAAATTTCTGAAGTAGTATGCATTGTGGTTGTCTGAAGAAATGTGTATCTTCTGATTTTAGCATTAGACTTGGGATTTTTTTCTTAATTTAATTGTTATAACTAGGGCCAGTAGAAAAGTTAAATGAAACCAAAAACATTGTGGTGGGAAGTAGAAGGAGGAAATTTAGGACATGTAAGAAAATCTTTTTGGATCTTCCTGATGGTTGTTAAGATTAGTAAATATTGACAACCCCAAGGATTTTTGAGTGGCACTCTGCAGGCTGCCCTGCATTTGTAGAATTCAAGCACATCAAACTGCATCATCTTTGGTTTTTTGACCTTCTGCACTTAGTCTGTGAAAAGCTTGGATCTCTGACTAAGCCAGCCTTGTGGTTAAATATAAACTATTACCAACTAGCTCTCTCCTCTTTGGGCTTCTAGAGAGATTCAGTGGGGCAGTTCAAATCTGTTTGCATTATTAATTCAGCTAGCATAAGCTAACCCTTTATTTCACTGTCCTTAAGAAATATGTATTTTAATTTGGGGACACAGGTAGAACGAATTGACCTAACTATTAACTCAGACTTCTCCAAGACTTTAGAAATTACCTATTTAAGCTGTGCCTCTTTCTTAGCACTTTTAATATACAGGCCCTGATATGCAATATTGACATATACAATAAGCATTAATGTGGGAACAAAACGGCATTTCATGCTCTTACATAACCCATAACTGTTTCACTTCTCAGACTGATTTTTGGTTGTGGCCAGCTTAGAAACTCCCAATTTAATTAAGACTGTCATGTTATGTGCCAGAAAAAGCGCTTCTCTCCTTACAGATTTCACCACTTTTTAATGAAGACCATTTACCTGTAGACAGGATATGTTATATTAGGATACGATCTGGGTTAACCCTGGGCTTATGGAAAAGGGTATCGGCAGCATCGGTGGCAGTATTATCTCTCAGTTGATTTTGTACCCTGTTTTCAATATTTTCTATATATTCCGTTCCCTCAGGTGTTGGTTTCTTATTCTTGTATTAAAGGGAAACCAATGTTGATGTTGTTTCCCTGAGGATTTATATAATAAGCAAAAAAGAAATGAAAGAAGTGAATTTTTATTTTACATGTTTGAAAGTGCTTAACCAGTTGTTAGACTATCAGTTACTACAGGATGGTAGACACTGGGCCTGTACTAAGTGTTTGCCTGAATCAAATCTATGAATAGTTAGCCAAGCCACCTCCTCTTCCTGCCTTTCCTATTTTTTTAAAGCAGTATAATTGACATAAACTAGACAGTAAATGTTCCATTTTGAGTTAATTTATGTATATGATGAGCAGTATAGATCAAAACTAATTTCATTTGTATTTGGACATACAGTTTTTCCAGTCATTTTGAAAAAGCTATCCATTCTCCACTGCATTGCCTTTTTCACCTTTGTATAAAAAAATCTGTTATCCATATTGTGTGGATTTATTTCTGTACTGTCTGTTGTGTTCCATTGATCTATTTGCCTTTTTGCCAATACTGTAGCTTTATAATAAGTTCTGAAATCAAGTAGTGTTAGGCCTCCAACTTTGTTCTTCTTTTTCAAAGTTGTGGCTTTTCTAGGTCCTTAGTATTTGCATACGAATTTTAGAGTCAGCTTGTTAGCTTCTACAAAGCGTCCTGCTTGGATGTATGTTGAGATTATGTTGATGCTATAGATTTATTTGGGGAGAATTAACAATTTAAAAAGAGTAGAGTTTCTAACTCTTGAATAATGTATATTATCTCTGTTTATTTAGTTCTTATTTAATTTCTCTTAGCAATATTTTATAGTTTTCAGTATACAAGTCTTTCACATCTTTTGTCAGATTTATTCCTAAGTATTTCATATTTTTAGTGTAATAAATTATATTGTCTTAAAAATTTAATTTCCATTTGTTCATTGTTAGAACTATATAGAAACATGTTGACTTTTCTATATTCATCCTGCAACCTTGCTAAATCACTTTAGTAGTTTTTGTAGATTCTATCTGATTTTCTACACAGAGGGTCATATTTTTAGTGAATAGGTACAGTTTGTTTGTTTGTTTGTTTTAATTCCTAGCCTAGATGTCTTTTTTTCTTTCCTAAGTTCACTGGCTGGAACCTCCAACATCATGTTTAATAGAAGTGGTAAGAGCACACGTCCCTGCCTTGTCCCTGATCTTACGAGAGCAAAGTAGCTAGTCTTTCACCATGAAGTCTGATGTTCGCTGTATGTTTTTTATAGATGTCCATTATTAGGTTGAAAATGTTTTGTTATATTCTTAGTTTATAAGACGTTTTATCAGTAGAGGATGCTAGATTTTTATCAAATGCCTTTTCTGTGTCTATTAGGATGATCATGTGAATTTTTATTTTATTTTATTTTTTTAAAAAAACTTTTATTTTTTATTGGAGTATAGGTGGTTAACGATGTTGTGTTAGTTTCATGTGTACAGCAAAAAAGTGATTCACTTTATACATATACATGTAGCTGTGCTTTTTCAAATTCTTTTCCCATTTAGGTTATTACATAATACTGAGCAGAGTTACCTGTGCTATACAGTAGATCCTTGTTGGTTATCCATTTTAACTACAGCAGATCATGTCAATTTTTTTGTTTTATTTTGTTAATATGGGGATTCACACTGATCTATTTTTGAATATTGAACCTTGTGTTTCTGGGTAAACCCCACTTGGTCATGATCTGTTACTTTTTAAATATATTGTTTGATTTGATTTGCTAACATTTTTTAAATGAATCTTTGCATTTATGTTTGAAAACAAAATTGACCTGTAGTTTTCTTGTGATGTCTTTGTCTGGTTTTGGTATCAGAGTGATGACCTCATGATGGATAAGGAAATATTCCCCCCTTTTCAATTTTTTGAAAGAGTTTATATAGAATTGTTATTATTTCTTCACTTTATTTTATTTTTTAAATAAATTTATTTATTTTTGGCTACGTTGGGTCTTCGTTGCTGCACACGGGCTTTCTCTAGTTGCGGAGAGCGAGGGCTATTCTTTGTTGCTGTGTGCGGGCTTCTTATTGCGGTGGCTTCTCTTGTTGCAGAGCACGGGCTCTAGGCTTGTGGGCTTCGGTAGTTGTGGCATGGGGGCTCAGCAGTTGTGGCGCATGGGCTTCGTTGCTCCGCGGCATACGGAATCTTCCTGGACCAGGGATTGAAACTGTATCCCCTGCATTGGCAGGCAGATTCTTAACCACTGCGCCACCAGGGAAGTCCCTATTTCTTCTTTAAATGTTAGGTAGAATTTATCGTTGAAGCCATCTGAGCCTGGAGTTTTCTTTTGGTGGGAAGATTTTAAATTAAATATTCAATTTCTTTTCCAGAAATTGGACTATTCATGTTATTTATTTCTTCTTGAGTCAGTTTTGGTAATTTTCATCGTTTCAAGGAATTTTTCCATTTCATCTCAGTTGTTGAATTTATTGGCATAAATTTGTTTAATAATATTCTCTTATAATCCTAGTATCTGTAGAATCTGTAGTAGTTCTGTATCCCTTTTTGGTGCTCTCTCTCTCTCTCTCTCTCTCTCTCTCATTTATATCAGTATGACTGGGGACTTACTAATTTATAGAACTTTTTAAAGAACGAGCTTTGGTTACATTGGTGTTTTCTGTTTGTTTGTTTGTCCTGTATTAGACTTCACTAATTTCCTCCTTTCTGCATACTTTGCATGTTTTTCTAGTTTTGTAAGGTTGACACTGAGGTCATTGGTTTAAGATCTTCCTTAGAACATCTTAGAAAAATATGGACATTTAATGTTATAAATTTCCCTGTAAATACTACTTTAGCGGAACCCCATTAATTCTGATGTGTTGTGTTTTCATTTTCATTTAGTTCAAAATACTTTCTAATTTCCTTTGTGATTACTTCTTTGATTCATGGTTTACTTAGAAGTGTATTATTTACTTTCTAAATATTGGGGTATTTTCAAGAGATCTTTCTGGTATTGATTACTAATTTAACTCTATTGTGATTAATAAAAAATTCTTTGTATGACTTAAATACTTAAAAAATCTTTGGGGGACTTCCCTGGTGGTGCAGTGGTTAAGAACCCACCTGCCAGTGCAGGGGATACGGGTTTGATCTCTGATCTGGGAGGATCCCACATGCTGTGGAGCAACTAGACCTGTGCGCCACAGCTACTGAGCCTGCATGCCACAACCACTGAAGCCCATGTGCCTAGAGCCTGTACTCTGCAACAAGAGAAGCCACCACAATGAGAAGCCCGCGCACTGCGACAAAGAATAGCCCCCACTCCCCACAACTAGAGAAAGCCCTTGCGCAACAATGAAGACACAACGCAGCCAAAAATAAAAAAAAATAAAAAATCTTTTGACACTTGTTTTATGGCCCAGAATATGGCATATCTTTGTAGATGTTCCCTGTGCACTTGCAAATAATATAATTTCTTCTGTGGTTGGGTGGAGTGTTCTATAAATGTTAATCAGGTCAAGTTGGTTTATAGTGTTTTTCAGTTCAATTATAGCCTTGCTAATTTTTTGCCTACTTGTTCTATCTAGAGAGGTATGTTGAAATCTCTTACTACAATTGTGGTTTGGTCTCTCTCCCCTTATTCTATCGCTTTTTCAAAGCTCCATTATTAGATACATAAACATTTAGGAATGTTATATTTCCTTGATTAGTCACTTTATTGTTATGAAATGACCATTTCTATCTCTGATTATAGTTTTTCCTCTGAGTCCTGCTTTGTCTGATATTAATACGTGCACACATACTCCAGTTTGCTTTTGAGTAGTGTTAGGAAGTTTTTGTTTGTTTGTTTACATTTAACATATTTGTATCTTTATATTTAAAGTGCATTTCTTGTAGACCACATGTCAAGGGATTTGCTTTTTAAATCCAATCTGATAATCTCTGCCTGTTCATTGGAATGTTCACCATTTACATTTAATAAGGTTACTTATATGATCAGGATTGAGTCTATCATGTTACTGTTACCATTTGTTTTCCATTTGTCATATCTTGTTTCCTTTTCTCTCTTTCCTTCTGTCTCTTGGATTAATAAGGTACTTTTTAAGATTATATTTTATTGGGACTTCCCTGGTGGTGCAGTGGTTAAGAATCTGCCTACCAATGCAGGGGACATGGGTTCGATCCCTGGTCCAGGAGGATCCCACATGCCGTGGAACAACTAAGCCCGTGAGCCACAACAACTGAGCCCGCGTGCCTACAGCCCGTGCTCTGCAACAAGAGAAGCCACCACAATGAGAAGCCTGCACACCGCAACGAAGAATAGCCCCCGCTCGTCGCAACTAGAGAAGACCCACGCACAGCAATGAAGACCCACCACAGCCAAAAATAAATAAATAAATAAAAATAAATAAAATAAAAAGATTACATTTTATTTCCTTTGTTGCTTTTTAGCTATATTTCTTCATTCCACTTTTTTTTAGGAGTTGTTTTAGGGTAAATATTACATATCTTCAGTCTGTCACAGTCTATCTTCAAGTGATATATCATTTCATGCTTAGTGTAAGAATGTTACAGTTTCTATTCCATTTACTTCCATATCCTCCTTTCCAGCCTTTATGCTGATGGTGACATGAATTTTACTTTTACATATATTAAAAATTCTACAACACATTGCTATTATTTTTGTTTCAACAATGAGTTAACGTTTTAAAGAGGTTTAAATAACAAGAAAAAATCCTACATTTTTCCTCATGTGGTTACTGTTTCCAGTGTCCTTCTTTCCTTTGCATAGATCTGATTTATAGCTGAACATTCTCCTTTTGCCTGAAGGACTTCCTTTACATTTCTTGCTGAGGGAGGCCTACTGGTAATGAAATCTTTCAGCTTTTATATGCCGGGAAACATCTTTATTTGCCTTTGTTTTTGAATTCTTTTTTTTTTTCTCACTCTAGAATTTTAGGTGTGCAGTTTTTTATCTTTCAGTACCTTAAAGATGTTGCTCTACTACCTTTCATTGTTTGCCATGAGAAATTTAACGTCACTCTTAACTTATTTTCTCTTAGTGTAACATGTCTTTTGGGGTGTGCTTTTAACACTTTCTCTTTTTCCATGATTTTGAGCATTTGGTTATGTATGCCTTGGCATAGTATTCTTCACATTCTTTTTCTTTAGATTTGTTGAGTTTCTTTGATCTGTGAATTCATAGTTTTCATCAAGTTTGAAAATTTGGGGCCATTATTCCTTCACGTTCCCCGCCCTCCTCCATTTTTGCCTATTCCAGTTACTGAGGTATTAGGTAGTTTGAAGTCTTCCCACAGTTTGCTGATGCTCTTTTCAGTTGTCTTCATTCTTTTTCCTCTTTGTGTTTCATTTTGGATAATAGCTAATGCTGTGCCTTTAAGTTTCCCTATTTTTATTCTGCTGTGTCTAATCTGTTATTAATCCCATCTGGTGTATTTCTCATCTCAGATATTGTGGTTTCATTTCTAGATGTTTTATTTGAGTATTTCCATATCTCTAGTTAACTATTTGAACATATGGAATATAGGTATAATAATTCTCTTAATGTCCGTGTTTGCAGTTAACTTTTGTGCCAGTTCTGGGTCGATTTCAATTTATTGACTCTTCTTCTCATTTTAGGTCATGTTTTTCTGTCTTTTTGTGTGGCTGGTCATTTTTCACTGGATGCCAAAATTGTGAACTTTACCTTATTGAGTGCTAGATATTTTTGTATTTCTATCAGTCTTCCTGAGCTTTATTCTGGGGTGCAGGAAAATTACTTGGAAATGGTTTGATCCTTTTGAGTTTTTCTGTTATGATTTGTTAAAGGGGATCTGGAAAAGAGCTCAGTCTAGGGTTGATTATGCCCCATTATTCTTGCAAGGCCTTCCAGAGTAATCTGTCCAGTCCTTGAAGTATGAATTTTCCAGTTTTCCAATAGGAGCAGGCACTGGTGATAGTCTTTGTGAATGTGAGGAATGTTCCTTCTAATCCTTTTGTGTGTATGTTTTTCCCCTAGCATTGCAAAGTTTTCTCCTACTTAAGCATTGGTCTATAATCTGCTGCCTACTCAGGGGACCTCTCTGTAGATCTCTGGGGTTCTTGTGCTGTGTAGTCCTCTCTCTTGTGAGCTGTAGTTGCCTTGTTCTCCTTGCACTTTCAACTCTGTCTCCTTAACTCACGGAGTCTGCTTAGTTCTGCCTCGTTTTCTGCTCCTTGCGTTGTACCCTGGAAACTCCAGGCAGTAAGTCGGGGCATTCGTAGAGCTCTCCTCATTTGTTTCCTGTATCTCAGGGATCATTGTTCTTAGTTGCCTCATGGCCAGTGTCTTGGAAACCATTGTTTCCTATATTTTGGTAGATTATTTTTTGGTTGTGTCAGGCAAGAGGGTATATCTGGTCTCTGTTATAACATCTTGACCAGAAATGGCCAATCCTGTATTTCTTTTAATGATGTCACCATCCCTTTTTTTCCCCAGCCTAGTTCAAGACCATAATTCATTCTTCCCAGCCTTCTCTTTTGGTCCAATCATTCTTTCAAGAAAGAAAGCAAGTCCTTTTTTACTCCCTAATATTTTCTTTTGTACTTGATACTAACAGTCTTCAGAGAAATATCATCATAATTAACTTATACCAAAAAAATAAGAAACATCATTAGAGTGGAGGGAATATTGTCAGAATAATCTAAAATTCTGTTACCCTACTTCTCTGCCACCTTAATACATTTTAATTAAGTGTAAAATGTTCATGTCTTGTATGTTGAATTATACAATTTAGAGCAGAATTATTTCATAATGAGTATATTTGCTTAAGTATTTTGAAGAAAGTATCTTTTGGGGGTGGTGTTATACTTTCCCAGGCTCAGCCTTTGCCCCTGCTACATGTTGAATTGTGGTTCTAACTCTGTCCTACCACCTTCATTACAAGTTATGTGTGTGTGTGTGTGTATTTTGCTTTCCTGTTTCCTCCACCACCTGATATGCTACTTTAAACCAGACTTGTCATTCCTGGATCTCTACAGTTCCTGGCATAGGGGTGTTCAATTAATGTTTGATGATTTGGACTGAGTAGGCTAGAGTTTTAGGCATTTAGTGTGTTGTTAAGGCTTTACCTAGAATTTCTACATTACACAGATTCTCAACTGTATATTACACTATAAACCACATCTACATCATTGTAGCTTGTTATTATATGCCTCTGGTATGTTGTGAAAGAGCTGTCAGAGAATGAGCTCTTTATTACTTGGAATTACTAGTTAACTATTGTTTTGCCGTTGATCAGAATGTCTTTTTCATTCTGCTGTATTCATTGTGGTATTTTATTATAATTTGAGGTACTCTTGAGGTACAAGGCTTTCTGGATCTCCCTTTGTGACCTTGTGGCAACATCACTTACTTGGTAGGGATCAATCAGGATTTTCTTCCTTCTATTTTTGTCTTGCCATTCTTTTTGTGAACATGTGCTACCTTCTCTGTGCCACCCCCTCTCCTCCTCATCTGCATCCTGACCCAGTACTATGTTTTAGAGGGAAGAAGAACATAGGGTCCAGCTTTTCTTAAACCATGTTCCAGAAAAATTGCCTGAAGAGCTCTTGAAGATAAAAGGCTATATCCCCCTTTGTCAGACAGCCTGCCAGTTTGAGTGTTGACTACTTACCTTGGCTGGGGACTCTTGGAATAGATGACTCCCTTTAAAATTCATTCTCGTTTCACTTGGTAGAACAAATAGCTTTGTTTTCCTTTTATTGCTCGTCTTCTCCTCACAAAATAAAGTATATGATGTTTCCTCTCTGAGTACACGAAATATTCTTTCAGAATTTCCTCAGGTCTAAGGTCTGGATGGGTGTGTGTCTGTCCTGTGTGTGTGGTGTCTGTGATGTGTGTGTGTTTATATTTTTCAGTGTCACTGGATTCATCTAGTTCTAGAAAAACTTGCAATTTGCTCACATTGCATGGTTCTGGCTCCCTCTGCAGCTCCAAATGGAAAAGTGCTTTGTTGTCTTTTGTTGCTGAAAAATCCAACCCTTAGCCTTCTTTCTTTGAATAGAGCATCCCAGCTGGTATGCAAGTACAGATTGAGATTTTAAACTTAGGAATGCAATTTTTTTTTTTTTTTTGGCAAGGCTTTTTGAAGACTTGAAATCGCATTTCAGGAGAGCTCCAAGGGGTGAGAAAATGGTGAGGAGGGTAGGGAGAGAAGGGAGAAAAGGCAGAAAGGACAAAAGCCCAATTGCAAAATTAGTTTGGTAAGTAGAAGGTTAATTTACTTAAAGATATTTACTGTGAACCTTTATTAAGAAATCAGAGAGTTGCAGAGTAGAAGCCTAGAGCTATTGTAGAATTTCCAGGCCTATTCTATTGGATTACACACCTAGGACCTTACTGCACTTCTCAGTCGCATTGATGAGGAGAGTGATTTGGCCTCCAGTGTTGGCTTGGTTGTTGAATCAGGATGACTTGGCTATGGCTTGACATCTTAGCTTTAATTATTGACTTTTAAAGTACCCTGGAAAAGTTGGTTCTCTCCTGAAATATAGACCTGCTGTTAGTTGCAGCAAAATGATCCCTGGGTCCCAGAATAAGAGTTCGGTAGGAGCAGTCAACCAGGTTGACCTGTAATGATAAGTAAGGGCAGAATTTCTAGATACATTTTGCCCCAGTGAAGTACAGCTGGGTACATTCAAGGGTGGCTTTTGGGATGCTGGTATGTTCTGTTCGTTGATTTGGGTGCCCGTTACACAAACGTGTTCATTGTGTAAACATTACACTTCCATGGCTTTTTGTTATTGTTGTTTGCATGTTATACATCAGTAAAAAGTTTATTTAAAATATCTCATACATTAAGTGCTTTTAAAGGACATTCATCAAAGTACTACTTATACAACTAATGGCACACGTGAGTGCGCCGATGCCTGTTCTGTGAAATAGTCCCTGTTTTAATCATACCACATTGAATCTTGTCTCCTTTAAGGGAGTCAGTACAGATATGTACATACCTAGATATGTAAGATGACTTTTTTTTTTTCAGCCGTGCCGTGCGGCTTGTGGAATCTTAGTTCTCCGACCAGGGATTGAACCCAGGCCCTCAGCAGTGAGAGCACGGAGTCCTAACCACTGGACCACCAGGGAATTCCCTAAGATGACTTTTATTTAATAGTTAATGAGAATGCTTACATAATAAATTCATGCTTCTAGAGTTCTTTCATATTTATAAAGTAAGTTTTGGCCCTTTGAAACATGACTTTCAGCATCATTCATGTGTGTGTGTGTGTGTGTGTGTGTGTGTGTGTGTGTGTGTGTGTTTCTTTCTTGATTGTATAATTCTTTCTAAGACTTAGGGTCCCTATGAAATGTTAACCTCTGTTCCTTATTAAACCAAATAACATTTGTTAATTTTCTTGTCACGGTGATGTTGGTTCTGTTTGAAATTAAGTATTATAAATTTTTAGAATCCAAAAGGTAAGGAAGTATTATGACCAGTTTTATTATCCACTCCTCACTTTCCCCTCTCAAATTCTGTACTTGACTCGTATAAATATCAACTTTCTTTTCTTGAAACCTTTGTGCTTTCCCCCCCGTGTTGTTGCTAAACCTCTTATACACTTTTTAGTGTAAAGCCAGACATTTTTACTTGAAAATGTAGTGAACAGTTGTTAAAATTCAGCGCTGGTTTGTGCTGCTCTACAATTTGAGAGTAGAGGTCTAGTTTTTAGAAATTTATTATTTTTGCTGTTTAGACTTAAAAAGAAAAACAATTAGCTATATCACCTAGTTTTTAATCCTTGAGTGAAACTCATGAGCCCTGTTGATTTTGATAGATATTATAATGCAAGCTCAAACTTTTCTCTAGAGGTCTCCCCAAACTGTCTGCCTGGCTTTATGTTGAAAGGACTGTAATCTACTGTAAAGAAGTAGACGTGACAGTGAGAAGGGCAGGATATTCTCAGAGTAGTGTCTGATGTGGAGCTCTGTAGAGAGAGTGGGATTCCATGGTGGTGTGTTTCTGTCGTAGCTCTTGTGTAGCAGTCACAGACCCTGAACCCAAGGACTGTATTTCTATTTGGAGCAGACATTGACCTCTTTTTCTGGGCTGAAAACAGTGAAGTATATCAGTTTTGGTAGCTCCGGTTGTAAGAAACTTAAATTAGTTTGAAGTGGAATTATCCTGATGAAAGGGCAGTTGAAAGCCCTTGACACTGGACAGAGGATTGTCTAGTGTCTAATCTTGGCTCAAAACGCACCAGACATAATGAGAGTCATTATGAACTGCTGATCTCTTACCCCTCCCCTCAGCAGACCCTATTAGACTTGCAAAAATAGCAAACACTGTGTGTGTTTGGCATGGTGCCCACTGTGTACTAGAAGAAGAAAGCGTACCTTGTTTGCACTCCAACCAGATACTGGTGCATCGTGTTACAGCTCTGCTTGGTTCTGAGCTCCTCTGTTCAGGCTTGTCCTGACAGATGCTGTCGTTGCCACCCCTTAGCAAGACAAATGCAGCCACTCTGCGGGAGTTGGCTTTTTCCCAGCTGTGCTTGCCAGTGCCCTAAACTGATGTGCTTGTGTACCTGTGGAAAGGCAACAGCCTGTGGGCCTGTTATCTGCTGCCATGATGGGCATTACCTTTTGAGTTTTTGCCATTTCTGAAGGAGAAGTTTCAGTTCTCTTTGGTCAGATAAATATGTGAACCCTGAATTTCTCTTCCTGCTTTTTTAAAAAAACAGATGTTTGTTAAGCACCCACTAAAGATGCCCAAGTAAGGTCCCTGCCCTCCAGGAATCCACTGTTTCTGTAAGTAGAAATATATGCAAATAATCAAAATAATCAGGACCTTAGTAACTGTGTCCCTAAAGGACTCTGGGAACAAAGAGGAAGGGGAGATCTCTGGGGATGTGTGTCAGGCAGAGAGTCCTCTCATGTGGGCTATGAGGTTAAATAGAGCTTAGAGAGTATGACTTATGTGTCGCTGGGGTCCAAGGTCAAGGAGTAGATGTGGCTTGAATTGAGCTTGATGGACCTAGACTGGGCCCTGGTTTTGGAGGCTGCAGGAAATGAGGAATCATCATAGAATTTTAAAACAGGCCTCTTCAGATTGTTGTTTTTAAGAAGCATTACTCTGGCAGCAGTCTGCAGACTGGGATTATACAAAAAGTGATGGGAGTTGGGGGAATGCAAGATTATTAAGTTGGGAGATTTGAGGCATGGAGGGTTTTTGGACTTAAAAAGAAAGATGAGGTCCTGAGTTCGGATAGAGAGAGTGGTTAAGGGCAGGAAGGGGCTTAGAGATATTTAGGAATCTTAAAGATAAGACTTGGCTAACAACTGTGATTAAGTGAGTGAGAACAGAGAGTAAGGATGGAGGGTCTAAGGTTTTCAGTTAAGACTCCTGAAGGACATTATAAATACTTTTACAAAGGAAATAGGGAGGGCAGAGCACGTTTGAAGGATGCATGATGCTTCAGTTTGGGGAAGCTGAGTTTAAAGTACCTGTGGAAGTTGTAGGTATCAATAAGTAAATTTCAGTGTAAAATTTGGACCTAGAGTCCAGAAGAGAACAGGGCTGGGCACACAGATATCCTGGATCATTTGAGTATTATAAATTTTGGTCTGGTTTAGTCATTACAGCCATGAGACCCTCTAATCCAAGTTCGAATAAGCCCGTGTCCCATGGTAGTGTTGATGCAGGGTGGGACCAGCATTAAAGGCCAACTAATATCTGCTAAGAATAGCACTTACTGTATTTGGCTCTTGTGTCTAGAAAACCAGGTACCAAGAGCCCATCTGATTTGTAGAGCACAGAATAATGTAACATTAAATTCTGTGTATTCACCATTTGGGAGCCAATTCCACAGGACCACAGGGTGGAAATACTTGTCCTCCACTGAGACTGAGCTTTTCTGGAAAGAGCTTCACCTGGATTTTCTTCTTCCCACTAGATGAAGTAGTATTTCTTCTGCACATTCAGCCGACAGCATAACTTCTGTAGAAAGGAACAAAGGTTTCTCCTCGAAAGCTCCTGGTCTCTTTTCTTTCAGTTCCTCTCTGTAGGCCTCTGTCCCACGTTGGTCAGTCTGTCTGCTTTTTCCTCTGGACTTGCACCATCTGTGACATTTGTCCTTTGGGACCCACAATTATCTTTTTTTTTTTTTCCACAATTATCTTTTTGACTACTTATAGTTTTTGTTTTCCTAGGGGTTCTCTGGGTCAATTTAAATATGATTACATCCAACAACAAACTGACTACTTATAGAGTGGGTATCAGTGGTAAAAACACTAATGTGAGAATCTAATACGTGAGTCAAACTTCCACTTAAAAGATAGAAGTGTAGGTTAGATTAGTGAACTTGAGCATTCTGGTCATCTTTCTTCCTTTCCTTAGGAGCTGTGTGTGACATAACCACATGGCTTTTTGGGAGAAGACACGAGACAGTATACAGAGAGTCTCACAAGCCAGTCCCCTTCCAGGTTGTTCCTGACTCCAGAGAGGCTATTTCCCATCTTGGACTGCCGCAGAATTGGGGAGAAGTCTGGAAGTTGGAAATTGAAGATAGCTCAGTTAAACCACTTTGCCCACAGATGAACCTGTTACAGATAGAGATGAAGAAGCAGATGTACTGGGGGGAGAGGTTTGGTCTGGCACTTGGGGCCCTGTTTACACAGGCTGTTTCATGCTGCTGAGGGCTAGAGATCTCTTGCTTCCATTGTGCTGACTCATGGAACAGTGTGGATTAGCCGCCTTCCACATGTGTTTGGGGAGGATGTTTGTAAGGAGACATGACAGGGTCTATCTGGAATGAAAGGAAAAAAGAGTGCCTGTTAAATCTGGATACTTTTAAAGTACAAAGATTTAGATTATAGATGATAAAATCTCAGACCTTGAAGACACTCTTGAGGCTATTTGGGTGGGGGAATTCTGGAAGTTCTTTCTCTGGAGGACCTAGGAGTATGGGGTCTTCCAAACTGAGAAGAGAGGAAGGCTCAACCATCACTTTTCATGTTCCTGAATACAATTTTAGCCTTCTTTTTATTATCATCATTATTTCATCTGGTAACAGTGTTTCTGCCCGGAAATAGCTTTACCTCTCTGAAGAGAATGCTGTGATCCCATCTGCCAGTTTGCAGAATGCTTCAGGGTCCTCTCCTACCTGCTATTTCTGTGCCCTTTCCATGTGTCATGGTAAAGCCCCCACCTCTCCAGTCACATGGGTCCTTGTTTGCTGTATTTGTTCCTGCCTTCAGAAACTGAGTTTGGGATGTGGCAAGGAGAGGCAGCGTGCACTGGCAGAATCCCGTTACCATGATGTGATGGGAAGAGGGAATGATGAAGAGGTGTTATGGGGTAGGAAGTCCATGCTCCACGTCTCGAATAGTTCAGAAATTTCTTTGAAGGATTTTATGCCTCAGGCTTCTCCTGCTCAATGAATGTATTTTTCACTGCTTTAGGATTAATCTTCTTAAAGCCCTTCCTTGAACTCTTGAGCCTATAATGACTACCCATTACTTATAGATCCACATTCTGCAATGCAAGTCCTGATTAGCCTAATCATGCAAGATCTCTTGGTATCATCAAATAAGACTCATTCTCTCCAACATTCTTCTTCCTAGCGGTTACCTCCTTCTTCATCTCTCCACATGCCTCTCTCCACTGCTTTTCTGTAAAGCTCTAGATTCAATGCTTACACGTTACCGTGCTTCAGGAAGTTTCCTTGCCTCTTGTGGGTCATATAGATCTCTTCTTATTTTTGTTTCTGCTCTTGTAGGAGAAAAATATCATTTTTTAAAAAAAACCATTGACTCTTTTTTACTTTTACAGAAGAATATGGGTTAGTGAGTCATACATTTGATGCATGATTGTACTTAGCATTGTGGGAATATAGATAAATCTCAAGGCATGACCTTGTCCTGAAAGAGTCTGCAAGTACAGTGATGAACCCAAAACTAAACATGATGGAAACTGGGAATAACTGAATAACCTCTGTGTTATGGAGAGAGAAACAGTACAAGCTAACCCAGGGAAGTGCAGTGAGCATGGAGTGTGGCGGGAGTGTGTGTGAGGGGGTATGGTGTGGGAAACAGAAGGGCCCACTGGAGCGGAGGAGTAGGTCGATGGAGGCGTGTCTTAGCTAGATGGGGTGAAAGCAAATTGTATAGGGAATGCAGGTCAGGGAAAGGAGTTTAGGCTAAGAAACAGCGATCAATTTTATAGGTAGTTGAGTCGTTGAATGAGACAGAAATATGTGGGATGGTTAGAAGGGAGGGTTGCAAAGACTATACAGAAGAGACTGCTGAGATAAGCCTGCTGTGCTCACAGTGGGAAGGATGGGGAATGGTGACTTGGGAAGATGTATCAAAGAAAGAAATGACAGGGCTTGCTGACAGACGATTTCAAGGCTTATGGAAACTGCAGATCATGTTTTATACCGGAACATATTGCTATAGGTAAGTGAGATACGTAAATCCAATTTATAGATTTAGGTTTCATAGTGATATTTTATACTCTTTGCATAGCAAAAGGAACTTCCAAACATATTTGTATAACTATCACCTCATTTTATCTTCAACATCTGTGTCAACTTTCTTACCTGTAAATGCAGGTGACACCTACCAACCCTCTAGGCTTAATTTGTTGAAGGCTCATCCTGTGAAGAATGAATCTGGTGGACAATTCACGGACTAACTTCAATCTTCTTTTTTCCCATTCATTTTGGAAGACAGGAATCATTGCTTTAAAGAAACATTTAAAAAGAAGCTCCCTTAAATGGCAGGCTCTCTTTTGGCTTAATCTAACATAAGACCATGCTTCAGCAACTTTTCCTACCTAGTTAGGTCCCTGGCTGAACACACGTCCTTCCATCTTTGCCTGAGTCTCCCCAGTCTTGCTGCAGCTGCTGGGGCAGGTTTAGCCCACTTACATCCTGGCAAGGGATAAGCCCGATACCCTTTCCTTTCATGAAACACTATCTGTGTGAAGTGAGCTCTTTGGTCCATAGTGTTCCCTGCCAAAGCTAAGGGGAGATTAAGGAACACCTCTGAGCAGATGAATATTGGATGAGGTTTATATAATTGAAACTCACACTCCTGTTAAACCCTTTGACTCGGTGGAGAGACAGGAGAAACTTACACAATTATGGCTCCCACTTAGGAATAAAGTACTATGTCTTCTCTGGGTGCATTCTTCTCATTTACATAGGGCAGAGCTTGGGAATTAAGGAAATATTCATTGATGACTGTTCACTTTTTTTTTAGCTTCATAGAACCAATTTCTGTACCCCATTGTAACCATATGGAATGAAAATGCTGAAATGGAATTGGGATCAGTTGGTATCTATGTAAGCATCAGGGTTTGGGTGATGAACAAGGCTGTTATTGTCACAAACAATAACGGAAATAATAATAATACCACCAGTGGACATTTCTTGCGTGCTTATTTACTATATGCAATGTTCTTTTCTAAACACTCTTCATCCACTTTAATTCTCATAACAAACTTAAGAGGTCGATATTATTTTTATCCCTTTTAGAGATAAGGAAACTGAAGCACAGAGAGGTTAAATACCTTGCCCAAGGTCTTACAGCTTATAAATAGTAGAGTCAGGATTCAGACGTGAGCAGGCAGACCTCAGGTTTCTAACTTCTGTGCTGTACCCTTCATGGTGAGAAAGGCAGACAGTTGATAAATCCCTCAAAGTGGGATGAATTCTGTGGGAGCCTGTAAAAGGGTAAATTAACCCAGAGCAGGGGAAGGCTGGGAAGGCTTTGATGAGAAAAGCAAAATCATCCTTTAGGATGAGACATAAAGAGTGCATAGGTGCTCTCTAGGTGAGGTACAGTGGACCAGAATATTCCAGCATGCACAGTAGCCACCAGGCTGGAGAGAATATAGCAATTTTGAGGAACAGCTGTTAGAAGGGATGGAGAAGGTGAGAGAGAGTTTGTCATAGAGTGAGGCTGGCAGAGGCCAGGTCAAGAAGGGCTCTCTGTAGGTCCTACTTCAAGGAGTGGGGGTATAGAAACGTAGTGGATTAAGGGTCATTGTGATTTATAAGAAATACATATATTTGGTCTGTGTCCCATTCCTGGCCATAGAGCTCCTAAAACCCTAGAAATTTTTCTAAGGGCTGAGAGTGATAAAGGTATCTTGTTTGTGTTAATGGGGTGACTTTTGGAAAGCCCATAGGTAACCAAAGGATGGGGTTCCTTGCCAGGGGAGACAACCATATCATTAGAGGGTTGGAACTTTTAGTCCCACTCCAGGACCTCGGGAGGGGCTGGAGGTTGAGTTCATTCACGAAGGCCAGTGATTTACTCAATTGTGCCTACATAATGAAGCCGCCAGCCATAAAAACCCAAAGGATGGAGTTTCATAGAGCTTCTGGGCAGGTGAACATGTGGAGATGTGGGGAGAGTAGTGTGTCCAGAGAGGACATGGAAGCTCCGAGCCCCTTCCCACATACCTTGCCCTGTGTATCTGTTCATCTGGCTGTTAATCTGTATCCTTTATAATATCCTTTAAAATAAACAGATGTATGCAAGTAAATGTTTCTCGTGAGTTCTCTGAGCCACCCTAGCAATTTAATTGAACCTGAGGAGGAGTCATGAGAACCTCCAATCATAGCCAGTTAGTCAGAGCACAGGTAACATCCTGCACTTGCGACTGGCATCTAACATGAGGGCACTTTTGCAGGACTGAGCCCTTAACGTGTGGGATCTGACACTATCTCCAGGTAGTGTCAGAATTGAGCTAATTGCTTGATGGTGCTGATAAAAAACCCCACACATATTGGAGGGAGCATTAAATGTTAAGAATTAAGGGCAATCACTGTTGGTGGGAATGTAAATTGATACAGCCACTATGGAGAACAGTATGGGGGTTCCTTAAAAAACTAAAGATAGAACTAACATACGACACAGCAATCCCACTACTGGGCATATACCCTGAGAAAAACATAATTCAAAATGAGTCGTGTACCACAGTGTTCACTGCAGCACTATTTACAATAGCCAGGACATGGAAGCAACCTAAGTGTCCATCGACAGATGAATGGATAAAGAAGATGTAGCACATATATACAATGGAATATTACTCAGCCATAAAAAGAAACGAAATTGAGTTATTTGTAGTGAGGTGGGTGGACCTAGAGTCTGTCATACAGAGTGAAGTAAGTCAGAAAGAGAAAAACAAATACCGTATGCTAACACATATATATGGAATCTGAAAAAACAAATTGTTCTGATGAACCTAGGGGCAGGACAGGAATAAAGACACCGACGTAGAGAATGGACTTGAGGACGCGGAGAGGGGGAAGGGTAAGCTGAGACGAAGTGAGAGAGTAGCATTGACATATATACACTGCCGAATGTAAAATAGATAGCTAGTGGGAAGCAGCCACATAGCACAGGGAGATCAGCTCGGTGCTTTGTGACCACCTAGAGGGGTGGGATAGGGAGGGTGGGAGGGAGATGCAAGAGGGAGGAGATATGGAGATATATGTATACATATAGCTGATTCACTTTGTTATAAAGCAGAAACTAACACAACATTGTAAAGCAGCTATACTCCAATAAAGATGTTAAAGAAAGAAAAAGAAGGGCAAGACAGGCGTTAAAGGGATAGAACCATGGGACTGACGTGATAAGATGCGAGTTTTGAAAAGGTGTTTCTGACTACTGGTGTGTCTGATGAATCAGAGGGATAGAGTGGACGTAGAGAGTGCAGTCGGGAGGTGGTTGCTGTGGTCCAGCTGAGAGATGATGGTGGCCTGGACCAGCAGAGGAGCAATGAGGATGGAGAGCAGCTCAGGAGCTTCTTAGGAAGCTGAGCGTAGGCAGCTTTGATGTGGAAGATAAAGACAAGGAGGGAACCAATAACAATGCTCCAGTTAAGAGTAAGAAGAAACTTGCAGGCGAACCAGACAGGACCTTGAGGAAACTATCTACAACAGGCCTTATTTGGTCAAGAGAAGGAGTATGCAAGAGAAAACGGATGGCTTGTGTCATGGCCCAACCAGGGAATGACTCCTGTGAAGGGAATGGATACACACACACACTTTATATATACATATGCACACACACACACGTTTATACATGTTTATGTATTGGGTTGGCCAAAAAGTGCCTTCATTTTTTAAAATTTAATATTTATTTTTATTTTTTTGGCTGCATTGGGTCTTAGTTGCATGCGGACTCTTCGTTGTGGAGTGCGGGCTTCTCTCTAGTTGTGGCGAACGGGCTTTTCTCTAGTTGTGGTACGCAGGTTTTCTCTCTCAAGTTGTGACATGTGGGCTTCAGAGTGCGTGGGCTCTGTAGTTGTGGTGCATGGGCTCCAGAGTACGTGGGCTCTGTAGTTTGCGGCACACAGGCTCTCTAGTTGAGGCACATGAGCTCAGTAGTTGTGGCGCATGGGCTTAGTTGCCCTGTGGCATGTGGGATCTTAGTTCCCTGACCAGGGATTGAACCCTTGTCCCCTGCATTGGAAGGCAGATTCTTTACCACTGGACCACCAGGGAAGTCCTGTGCCTTTGGTTTTTAAGTAAAAATAAAAGACACGTTTTTCGTTCCGCCAAGAACTTTATTGGACAGTGTATTCACCCTTTTGTTCCACTTCCTTCTGCAGTTTTTCAGGCAACTTCATAATGCCATCTTCCCCAAACTTTTTATCTTTTTGAGCAAAGAACTGTTCCAGGTGCCTTTTACAGTCTTCCAGGGAATTGAATTTTTTTCCATTAAGAGAATTTTGTAAAGACAGAAATAAATGGAAATCCGAAGGTGCAATGTCTGGTGAATACGGTGGATGAATCAGAGCTTCCCAGCCAAGCTGTAACAGTTTTTGCCTGGTCATCAGAGGAACATGTGGTCTTGCGTTATCCTGATGGACGATTATGCGTTTTCTGTTGACCAGTCCTGGACATGTTTTATGGAGTGCTGCTTTCGGTTGGTCTAATTGGGAGCAATTTCTGTTGGAATTAATTGGTTTTCTGGAAGGAGCTCATAATAGAGGACTCCTTTCCAATCCCACCGTATACATAACATCACCTTCTTTGCATGAAGACTGACCTTTGGTGTGGTTGGTGGTGGTTCATTTCGCTTGCCCCACGATCTCTTCTGTTCCACATTATTGTACAGTATCCACTTTTCATCGCCTGTCACAACTGGTTTTAAAAACGGAGTGTTTTCATGAGTTTTCAGTAGAGAATTAGTAGAACATAATGATCAAGAAGGTTTTTTTGCTTAACTTATGTGGAACCCAAACATCAAAGCGATGAACATAGCCAAGCTGGTGCAAATGATTTTCATTGCTTGATTTGGATATTTTGAGTATGTTGGCTATCTCCTGTGTGGTATAACATTAACTGAGAACAAGCAATGTCTTGATTTGATCGCTATCAACTTCAACTGGTCTACCCAACCGTGGAGCATCGTCCAGTGAGAAATCTTGAGCACAAAACTTCGCAAACAACTTTTGACACATTCGATCAGTCACAGCACGTTTTCCATACAGAGCACAAATCTTTTTTTGTTTGTTTCAGTTGCGTTTTTACCTTTCTTGAAGTAATAAAGCATAATATGCTGAAAATGTTGCTTTTTTCTTCCATCTTCGATATTAAAATGGCTACCCCAAAATTTACCAATTTTGATACATTTTTTAAATGCACGATGATATGACAGCTTTCACACAGAATCTAACAAAATTATTTCGAATGAAGTTAAAGACAGCCAAGTGCTACTAGAGCCATCTTACGGAAAAAAATGAATGAACCTTTTGGCCAACCCCATATATGTATATCCTTACACACACATACCTGGATTTGTTGTTGTGGAGGTTAGGCCTCCCAAGTTAAGGTAATTTCAGAACCGAGGTTGCCTCTTTGGTGCCTACTGCCCTCTAGCTGTGGCGTTATCGGTAAGTACAAGTTCTACACTTCTACCACCATCACTGAGTTTCCCCTTTGAGTCAAAGTATAGAGTGATCTAAAAGTATCCGGCAACATGGCACATCAACGGGAGAGACACACGAATGCCACATCTATACAAAACAACTGGCTGGATTCACGTGGAAAAGGAGTAATTATCCACATGGGTATCCATTCCAGTTTTATCTCTTTCATGAGCTAATCCTGTCCACCTCAAAGCATCTTCCTGTCTTCGTCGAGAGAATCTCTGAAAGCTTCATTGTGATCGTCACCATTTCTGATGAGGTGTTTTCTGCTGAACATTTGGAACTGGGTAGGGTGAGATACATTCCAAGCAGATGGGGCGTTTTCGCAGTCTGTATATTAGCAGCTCCAGGCTGCTGTATAGACCTTCCAGGAAATTTCTGTGCCGAAGGGCAGATGCCTGAGGAATTTATGTTTTGATATTTTATCAAACTTTTCAGCTTTTAGTGATCATGCGTGAGAGTGTGTAATTGCCAGTGGTCTGGGGTTAACCTCAGTTATAGGGGGAATTATTTTGGGAGGAGTTAAATATGGTATTTGAAAAACTGAGAAATGAGAGTCTTCCCTAACACTAGAGTTTCTGAAGGAAAAACAGTTGGGCCAGACTGGATGAACTGGTTGGATTAAATGCTGTGTCTTACTCTTGACTCAGGGTAGTTATTTGTGGTTGCTTACTTTATTTTTATTGTTAAAGTGTCCTATTTAATGTGCCAGACTTTGCTCAGGACAGTGTAAGGCATTTAGGGAAAGGCGTAAAAGAAGCATGAAGCACGAACCAGCTTACATTAGGGACCTGAAAAACGTTATAGAACACATAGAACATTTACACATTATAATCATATCATGCTTCATACTTTTTAGAATGCTTGTCTAACTCTGAAACATTATTCTAGTTTCCCCAGGTCAATGTCCACAGTTGTTTTCTGTACCTGTTTATGGTGTGCCCTCACACGGAACATTGGGGCATGAGAATAAATCCTTGTTTTCTGCTGTTTCCCCAGCACCTAGAGCATCACTGGACACAGCTGACACAGAGCAAGCACTCAAAAAATCTTAGTTGAATAAATGAATGAAAAACATTATCTTCCAAACATCAGTAATAACTATATAAAACAGGCTTGGCATGCTACCATTTATGTACATTTGATTTTGCTTTCTGCCAGGTTTTTGCCCAGATTTTATAGTAGTTGGTTTTCCTGGGAGAAATTTATGAGCTATTTTTCTTTTCAATGAGAGTGGATATTGTCATAATTAGGTTGAAACTAAAGGGCACTTATTTGTCCTGCATCATCGGTAACTTTTTTCTATTATAAAGAAAACCCACTAGTAAATTATTATTCCCATGTCTGAGGGAGAGTCTCCAGCACCTGCAAGGGCTTGGCTGGGGTGTTGGGCCCCTGCCAGGAGAAAGGGCTTTGTCCCCACCACCCTCGGCTGCGATCCCAGCAGTTAAGTAAGCTGAATTGTGGTGGCGAGTCATCTTGGCAGTGGCAAGTAGAACATATTTTGACTGGTGATTTCTGCATGATTTGTATGACTTTCTGTATGACAGGAGTCACAACAAAACCATTTCGTGACTTGTGTCTAAAGCTATCAGTCAGTTGGAGCTGTGAAAATCAGTTTGCATATGTCAGCAATTTAATCTCCTAATATACTTGCCAATGGAAAACCGACCCTAGAATTATTTTTCTGTATTTACTGACTAGAAAGATGCGGTTATCAAGTGCACTGATTGAAAAATCTTTAAAATACCAGTCTTTAAATTGGGACCATATGTGTGTTTTCTTTCCCTAGACACATCTATTTGTACATTTACCCACACATGTGTATATATACACACACACAGCATACAGTTACATTGATGTGTGTTTGTGTTACATATGTATGTGTTCACACAGAGCACATGTGCTTCGTGCATACGCATGAGCTTTTAATGTCCTTATAGGTTGAAATGTAAGGATGTTGGGGAACTTTCCTTGTCTGTTAACTGAGAATAATGCAGTTACCTACATTCCAGGCTCCTAGTAAGGATTAACTTGGTTATTATGTGTGTAGTCCTTAGAATAGTGCCTAGCACATAATAAGTTTTCTATAAATACCAACTTTCTTTTTTTGCAAGTATATCTTCATCTGTCAGCCTAAGCAAAGGACTATTGGTCTCTCTGTTACTTCTTATAATAATTTAGCTTCAGAGGCAGGGTGGTACAGCCTCAAACTTATTGTGTAGTTGGGAGGTACATTGGCAAATTTACTATTCTTCTAAAATGCCTGCAAGCAATTTTTATGCCATCTAGGAAATATTAACATGTATTTTTAAATCATAGCCATTTATTAAATACCTTAGTAATACTGATTCCTGTTATAGTAAAACTTTTCTCTTTCTAAGTCATCATCATTCCCTGGTGTCCATCAGGGTTTTCAGTTCGTGTGTCATTTTTATTCTTTAACTAACACCAACTTTACTGGAGAATTTTAATTCCAGGTTTGTAAGAGAACTGTTCGCTTATTATGAAAAAAGTGAGATATTCGCTCTGGTCTAAATGTTTGTGTTGCTCCAAAATTCATGTGGTGAAATCCCAACCCCAAAGGTGATGGTGTTAGTAGGTGGGGGTCTTTAAAAGGTGCTTAAGTCATGACAGTGGAACCCTCATGTATGGGAAAAATGCCTTATAAAAGAAGCTCCAGAGAGATCCCTAGTCCCTTCCACCATGTGGGAATGCAACAAGAAGTCTGCAACCTAGAAGAGGGCCCTCACCAAAATGTGACCATGCTGGCACCTTGATCTTGGACTTCTCAGCCTTCAGAACTGTGAGAAATAAATGCTTATCGTTTATAAGCTGTGCAGTCTGTGGTATTCTGTTACAGCAGCATAGCATGAATGGACTAAGACAGCATTTGAGTGATCAGGTGGAGAGAAAACAGTGCAAAAGAGCCTAGAAGAGTTTGGAACTGTAAGTAAGTTAACTTACAGGTATACACACCTAGGAAGAAAATGACAAGGGCACATATTATTTTGAGAAAGGTTTCAGTAAGTAATGGTGGTACTCACTGGGGAAAAAAGTATGAATTATTAGTCAAAATGAGTGTGTGAACTGGTGATGTGAAAGTGCTGATTAAGTTGTTTTGAATAATAATTGGATTTTTGTTGGAATAGGTAAGTTAAGTAGCTCATCCTTAACAAAAGTGCAAGGGATTTCACAGCTCATGTCATTTTATAGATTAAAAATGAAGGCCAGGTGAAGACCACAGAGTTAGTTGGTGGAAGTGTGAGTACCAAAACCAGACTCTGTCGTGGGGGGAAGACAGTGCCCCCACGTAACAATTCTTTAACTGCAGTAGCATGGAGTTGGAACAAAGGGACTTAGAATGTTGACCTCAACTTTCTAAGAATAATTCCAGCCACAAGCTGGAATTATTAGAGAGTTTATAGAATATTCTTAATAAAATGCTTTTCCTGTTTTATTATGAGTGAAGAAACTCAGCTTTACATATCTGCTTTGGGTCAGGTTTATTTGGGCATGTTCAGGAAGGTGGTGTGTTCTTAGATCCAGACCACTGGAGTGTATTCAGGGCCTCTTTCAGTGTTGCTGTTTTTGTGATTGGACTCACGTGCATTATTTTAAAAAACTGTTTTATCTCTGCAGAAGACTATAGAAGGCATTTGTATTTAGTGCTTTATATTGATTTTAAAAAATTATACGGGTAGGGAACATTGAGTTTGAGGACAGTACTTGAGTCACAGAAAGGGGGCTCTGGGGGCTGCTAGGGCTGAACTGGACTGGATGGTAACCCACTTTGTTCATGTTGCATCTTTTTTTTTTTTTCTTTTTAATCATTTGGGGGAAGGGTAATCTTTTGGTAGTTTTTAAGACTGATTTGGAGATTCGGAAAGGCAGTGTTTTGTTGGGTGAAACTTTTTGTATGGAGGCATTTCTTTTAAGGTTTGTGAATGTGCTCTGTTTTAACTCTTACAGATCACATTTCATGGTATCCACATAGAAATAGATACTGAAAAGAAAAGACATTGGTAGTAATGGGGAAGTTTGAAGACCACAAAGCAATCTACTTTGATGATAGGGTCAGTTGGATTTTAGATCTGCGCCCTTTCTTAGCATCCTGCGTATTCTAAAAAGCAGTAGGGTATGGTTTAAAAACTTGGTATTTGGGGTCAACTGACCTGGTTTTCTTAATCTCTGCTATACTAGCTGTGTCTCTGAGGTTTGCTTCCCTTGTCTGCAAAATAAAGATAATGATACTTGTTTCAGTTTTTTGAAAACAGCTTTATTGATATGTATTTCACATACCATAAAATATACCAGTTTAAAGTGTACAGTGGTTTTAGTATATTCACAGTCATGCAGCTGACACCACAATCAATTTTAGAGCATTTTATCATTCCAGAAAGAAACTGATAGAAGTCAGGTCCCATTTCCTCCCCTGATTCCCCCAGCTCTAGGCAGCCATTACTCTACTTTCTGTGTCTGTGGATTTGCCTGTCCTCCACATTTCATGTAAATTGAATCAGACAACATGTCATGCTTTGTGACTGCCTTCTTTCACTTAGCATAATGTCTTTAAGGTTTCATCCATGTTATGATGCGTATTAGTAGATTGTTCTTTTTTATTGCCAAATTTCACTCCAATGTATGGATATACCACATTGTTATCCATTCATCAGTTGATGGATGCAATGATGTTTTTGTGAAAACCGAGTAAGAGAGAAAATAAGTAAGGTGCTCAATGATGTCTTGCACATAGAAGCAATGTGTTGACCTTTGAACAGCACAGGGGTTGGGGTGCCAACCTTCTGCACAGGTGAAAGGCCCTGTGTAATTTGACATTCGGCCTTCCATATGTGCAGTTCCGCATCCCTGGATTCGGCCCTGTCCCGTAGTACTGTAGTACATATTTGTGAAAGAAATTCACATGTCAGTGGACCCTTGCAATTCAAACGTGTTGGTCAGGGGTCCACTGTATATTTCTATTGTTTCTCTTCATCTGGTTTGGACAGGCTTCTTGTGTGAATTGTCAGCAGCTCCTCCTGTCTTATAAGTTAAGAAAAGCTGTCTTAGTGAGTAGACCATCTGTCTGTCAGTTCTCTTATGTTGGTTCTTGGTTCATTGAGGACCCTGGGTGGGCACTCGTTTAATACTAGAATTCACAGTGCTTTCCTCAGCAGCTGGAAGTGTTCAGGTGTTATCAGCAGTGCTCACTGTCATTACAGGTGCTCTGTCCATAAGTGTAAACACTAGGTTTAAAGAGATTGAAAGAAGGAGCCATTGTAGCTTACACAGATGTCAACTGATCTCATGTGCTGCTCCTCATTCTGAACCTGAGCATTGACACCAGTGTCAGGCTGTGGGGTATTTATGTCATTTGCAAGGATTGGAGGGAAATAGGGCTTTGGCAGTTCCATGCTTGGTGACTTTACAGAACACAGAAAACTGCTGAGGGCTTATGAGACAGGAAGTTCATGTTACACATACGGTGTCTTGAGGATTTGGGATTGTAAAATACTAATAGATTAGTAAATGACAAAATTCCAGTTGAAGTAGATAGTTGCTTAAGACCAAAGAGAAATCTAAAAGCATTGATTTCTGTTTTGTCAGTTGTGGAAATGTCACGGAACTCAATTATTAAACATAGTGTTTCTGAATTTCTACTTAAGATACTATATATAATATAAAAATAAAATTCAAAACAAGGCCCAATTGTTATTTACTAAGCAAATATTATTTTAGTATCCACTGTTGGCCTACTGCTGTTAGTCATACGGAAAAGCCAAATAAATATTCTCTAATAAGTACTCTTGTGCCCAGGTTTCCACTGAGGACATGAAACAAGTTGTTAAAGTTGAAATCTCCAGTGGTTGCCATTTTACAGACAGACTTGTTGTATAGGCTTTCTAAGCTTGTTTGCCTGCCTCTGCAAAGATAAAACATTAATAATACCTTGCCTATTATGAGAAGTTAATTTGTCCTGGGCCCCGTGCCTACCACTTTATTTGGATTCTCATTGATTAAGGTTAAGTATGGTTAGTATCCTTTTTTATCAATATATTAGATGAGGAAACTGAGGCACAGAGAGATTAAGTAACTGATCCAAGTGTACACAGCTTGTAAGCAGTACTTCTCTTCATAGCTTCCCGTTTTGTAAAGTTTTATGTTATTAAAACTGCTTTAGAATTTCAAGTTTTACTCTGATATTCTTTCTCCAAATCCCAGGTCTATGTAGAAATCAAGGCAAGTCTGTGGTTAGTTTCTTAGGGAATTATATAATAAATAAAATAGTTGTATACTCTAATTATATTATGAATGGCATCTTTTACTAGTAACCAGCAGTAGCTCAGCTGCTTATCTTTATCCCTTCAGTAGTCAAGGAGATAAGAAGTAGATAAGCAAGTGGAGTGGCTGCCACTCAAGCAAGCCTCTAGGAGAATAATTCCAAGTAACTTCTCAGAGTGAATTGCAACTCACTCAATCCCACTTCACCGGAGAGCATTGTTCAAAAGGTAACGCTTTTACTTTTCTACTTAGCCTGCTGAAAGCATTCCCGAGAGAGCTTATGCTTGTGGCCTATGGATCAAAGATAGTTTCTCAAATACTAGGAACTTTGCTGCCAGTTGGAATTAAGCAAATAGAAAATATACCTCCAGAAAGTAAGAAAATTAGTTTAAAACAGCCCAGCTGTAGTATTATTTGTGCTTTCAAAAGTTTCCCTAAGAAAACTCTTCATTCATACATTTTGACAAACAGGAAAGCAAGAGAACAAAATTACCATTTTCCATCTCTTATGAAGGGCTAGGCCTTTTAACCTGTGCTCTTAGCCTAACATCTCTCTTCAATATCTCTGTGCTTTTATTTCCATTTAAAAACAAGGAATTGAGACTCAGCGAAATGATGTACTGTACCTCACCGCATTAAGTTGTGATGATATCATTTGAAAATGCAAAGTCAAAGACTTCTGTTGTTTGTTGATATTATCTTTTTTATTGGGCTAGACTTACTGTAATTTGCACTTATCTACCATTAGAACAATCACAAACCAAGTGAGAAAAGAGGATACACTAGGATACATACACTAGGATATTACCTACATTAGGATGTATGTAATGTATATAACACCATATAGGTGAAGATGAATGAAAAATGCCTGAAAGATTGATTCCCTGTTGTCTCATGCCTTATTAGTAATAAAGTATACTGAATCCAGTTACTATACCAGAAGTTTTTCACATTTCATCTTATCTAATTCTCACAACCATGCTGTCAGGTGGGTGCTATTTTTATCCACATTTTTATAGATAAGGCAGCTGAGACTGGAAAGTTAAAACCACTTGCCTGTGGTCATGAAGCTAGCAATCAGCAAAGCCATTGCTTTTAACCACTGTGCAATTTTCCTTGCCCACTAATCGACATAGAAAGGTTTACTTTAGTTTTTCTGCCTCTCAGTTCAGGCCACCACCAGATGTACATTCTAAACTCAGATTTGATTATTTTTTTAAAATGTATTTATTTATATTTTATTTTTGGCTGCGTTGGGTCTTTGTTGCTGCCCGCGGGCTTTCTCTAGTTGCGGCGAACGGGGGCTACTCTTCGTTGCAGTGTGCGGGCTTCTCATTGCGGTGGCTTCTCTTTGTTATGGAGCATGGGCTCTAGATGCATGGGCTTCAGTAGTTGTGGCACATGGGCTCAGTAGTTGTGGCTTGCAGGCTCAATAGTTGTGGTGCACAGGCTAACTTGCTCCGCGGCATGTGGGATGTTCCTGACCAGGGCTTGAACTCGTATCCCCTGCATTGGCAGGTGGATTCTTAACCACTGCATCACCAGGGAAGTCCCCAGATTTGATTCTGTTTAAGAACATTTGATGGCTTCTGATGTTATCTGGAAAGTTGCTGTTCATTTTTTAAGACCTGAGTTGAGTGACTTTAGCTGGATGTCATGTTCTCTATAAACCTTCACTGATGCTGATCTTCTGTGTGTCTCTGTAGCACCTTGTAGCCTAGCCCTTAGGACTTCCCCTGCCTATGCTCTGGACTTCTTTAGAAGCACATTGTCTGGTTCAGTTATTAGCTTTTATTTGTATTGCTAGCACTGTGTTGGTGCTTTATGCGCTGTGGATGGTTAATAGATGTTTGAGGAATTGAATTGGATGTTTGATAAATGTTTGAATTTAATTATGATGTTAACTTTCTGGTATGCACTTTAGGCACTTCAGGAAAGTCATTGTAGCATTAGGTGCCTATGGAGACCCTCAATTTTTCAGGCTGGGAATTGGTGACTTCCTACAAGACATCAATTAAATGCATGATTGGGGCTGATTTTGTCTAAATTGCTCAGAGCACATGGTATTATTTTTCTCTCTAGAAGAGTGTCAACCATCCTGCCACACTTAACAAAGTAGAAACTGTTTTTATTTTAATAAAATGAAACCTTCTTTTTAACGTGTCACAGGTTTCTATAGCATACTTTATGAGCAGCATATGCATCCCACTGTTCAGAAAATCAGATTTTCAAAGCTACACTGTATATCCTATTGAAAGTAGCTTGAGCAAATGGAAAGAACCTGGGTTTTGGAATTAGGTACTGAGTCAAATTCTGGTTCATCTACATCATAGCTTCTGACTTCGGGCAAAATACTTTATTCAACATAGTTTTTTTTTTATTTTTTAAACGGGAAAGGTACATATTGGCAGCTTTTTGGACAAAATGTGTTGGGAGGAAATGTGTTGTTACGTCTTAAAAAGAAATCTGTGAGTTCAACAATAATATTTTGGTATATTTTCACTTCAGTTGAAAAAACCTTTATTCTAATTTCATTCTTAAAAAATGGTATAAGCATATTGAGAATCATCTCTCTGATCACCCTGTAATCAAGCACTGCCATGTGACTGCTGGTCCAGTGTTCCAAGTGAAGACCAAACAATGTCAAGATGTGCTCTCTATATATAGATTTTGTAGGAGTTTGAATAAAGAAGAGGGATAGAGTCATCCATAGATGGCAAAGTTATGCCTTGGCAGTAAGTACCATATTGACATATTTAGTACAAATCCCAGTTTAGAAAGGGCAAATTTGGAGAGGATCATAGCAGTGAGTATTGCAGTAAATTTACAAGGAAGAATTTTCTCAGTTCCAACAGTAATTGCTTTAGATACATATTTAAGTGCAGACTACAGTATTGTGGCAATTTTAGTTACTCAGCAAAATAGTTTTACAAAATTGCCAAGGGACTCTCTTTAAAATGACATCCTAAATTTGCTAACCAGCAGTTGTAGCTGGTTGTAACATCTGATTATCTTGACCTCCTCCATCCACTGGTCCACTCTTTTGAATTACCCAGAATCATGGCTTTTGGTTTGTTGTTAGGTTCTTTGAGCTGCTATCATGGAGCCAGACTTCGAAGAGCTTCTTCATACCTAGTGTGAATTTGGGGCTTATCCTAGAAGGTCTTGATTTTGAGAGGCTTGATAATATTAACTCTAAATGTTTCTTGGCTGGGCTAATAAGTTCGCCAGTGAGAATACCCCATGATTGCTTTTTGTGTCTTAAGGTCTTTTTGTTTGTAGAGTGACACTGTAATTTTTCAGTGTTTAGAAAATAGGAAGGTTGTAGTTTCTGAGTTCTTGGCCTTCTGATCCGGATTGCATTTTCATTTAATCACCTTGTGCTCTGAAATCGCAGAGCCACAGAAAGCTGATGCTACCTGATGGAGTATTTAGAAACATTGAGAACTGTGAATGGGTACAATAAGCCTCTCTGATAACGTAGAGAATGGACAGTGTCATCCATTTTGCGCTCAGTTCCTATGAGGACTCAGTAAATCCACACAGTGAATTAACTAAGGCTGTTTGAGAAACAGCCAGTGCAATAATGAACAGTTTTATGATTTTTAAAATGACTATGGGAAGTCTGATCATGGCGATTCCAAGATGGCAGCTGGGTTTTCACTGCTTTTCTGGGACTTGCGTTGAAAATTATGCTTTTAGCTGATATTCCCCTTTAACAGGAATTCATTCGGGGTATCCATTAGCCAATGAACTATAAGAAAAAGGGGCAGTTTAGTTATTTTAGAGAGAAAAATGCTATTAGCTATTTATATGCTGGGTGAATTTGAAGAATTCCTCCCCCCACCCAATCTGGAAAATTGATTTTAAAGAACTCATATTTTATTTAGAAAGAAGGAAAAGCAGATTATGTTAGTAACTTTAAGTTTTGTGTTTCTACTATATTTATCCAAAGAGAAAGTGCTCAGATTGTAATTTCTAGGTACCTTATTTGCAAACTGGTTTTTCCTGCACATTTATGGCAGTTTCTTATTTCTAAAGATTGAAGCTTTTAATGTAATTTTTCTCTCAAGGGATAACATTTATGTATCTCCTCTTCCAAAAACTATTAAAGAAAGTATAAAAATGTAAATTTATACTTGTGTTTATCTATTAAATATTTTTGTGCTACCCAGACTTTTTAGTATAAAGATTGCAAAATGATACTAAACTAGGCTGAAGAAAGTGATGAAAGTAAAAAATCCTGAACACTCACTGAACTATTAAGATGTTAACGTGATTTCAGATGGAGTTAGTTGATGGACAGCAGCAGGTGTACTGGGTCTCCTGCCTCAAACATCAGTGAGGTTTGGACAGTTTAGGGGGAGGGGATTAATTTTTGAGTAGTCAGGTTTTTTTCATTTACATCTATTATTTAAAACGAAAGTACAGAGAAGCACTGTAAATTAGCGAAAGGTGCACTGCATTTAACTTGGAGTCGTAATGCTGGCTAACTTGTGTTGTTACCTTGGGCATGAGTTTTTGCCTGCCTGTGTCAGTTTCTCAATCATCAGAATTGTAGCTTTGGACTAGATCATGGTTCCCTGTTGTGTGTTTTCTTGGGAAATGTGGTAGAACGCTAAGGGCCTTATAAAGTCACAGTATAAACACAGCAGACATATATCTTGCTGCCTGCCTTCCAGGTCTATTTTACCTGAGGTTTTTAGCATAACAATAACTTTATACGTAAACAAACCTATATTGAACTAAAAGGACTAAAAGGAATTTGGATAGATTCATATGGTATGTGTAATACCAAAGCTAAAAGAAGTGTTATGCTAACAGCAGGCTACAGAAAGAGTCCTCTTGTTTTATATTCACTGTTTTCTGTCATTAAGGGTGTTTGGTGGACATATTTGAGGATCACTGCATTAGATGACAGTTACAGTCTTCTTATTCTAAAGCTATGAAACCATGAAAACATTTACTCTTTGAATTCCCCTCCTCCCTATCCTAAATCAGTGGCATTTTTCTAAATCAGAGTTCATGTATTATATTTACATGAAACCTCTCAATGTTGTTTGATAAGAACTCTCCTAAGAGATCTTGTCCTGAAAGGAGGGTGCTTAACATTGGAACTGGGGGCTGGTGGGGCGAGGAGTTAAGAGCAATGCCATAAGCACACTAGATGCATCTGATGCCCCTTTCAAGCCTCTCTGCCTCTAAAAGGTGATTCTCTATTTCTAAGGCCCATTATAGATGTGTTCCTGTTTTTTCCCCTTCCATTTTGCCTGATTCTGACAGAATGGGAATCCTTGCTTCTGAATTTAATTTTTTTTTCCTTTCTTCCTATCTTCAGCAACAATATAAGTACTCTTCATGGCAGCTGCTGTATTAAGCCCAAGAGCTTAAAAGATTAAAGAAACCACTAACAGTAATCAGGAGGAAGTTTAAGGGCCTTTTTTTCTGAAGGTTTGTGTTTTCATTCTGGTGGTTGAGTAGAAAATTGCAAACAGGTTGTGTTCAGCAGCTGGAATGCTCTTCAGCATCTGGGGAGACCCAGCCTTCTGTTCATTTTCCATTCATCGGAAGGGTAGCCTGCCTGAGGTGAAAACTGCAGACAGATATTAGAATTCTTTGTGTGGATAGTCATTAGAATTTCTTTTTTGTAGAAATTTCTTCATAGAAATGCCAACTTCTCCTTCATTCTTCCACTAGCTTTTCTGAACACTTAACTTTAGGTCAGTTGCTGTAGAGAGGCCTGAATAAGTACCTCCTGAAGACTTGCCCCCGAAACAGGAATTGTTTGGACTCTTAGTGAATTCCAACTTTGGAGTCAAGAGCTGGTCTGCCCCTAGGTCTCTGTCTGCATGTGGCTCTGAGGCTTTGATCCTTGTGGATTTAGGCTGCTAGAACCCAGGAGGCAGTGTCTCTAAATTGCATGATTGATGCAGCCTCTGTTACACATTTGTTTCTTCTTCCTTCTGTTGGCTATTTCACAGAGTGTGTCCGAGGAAATGTTGAACATCTTCTGACTTGGTGGTGGATCCTTAAGCACAATTTGACAGTGTTCTTCATCAAATCAAAGTTTTAAAAGTGAGACCTGTTCTCCTGCAGCCTTCCTTTCTTTCACCTTCACTTTTCCCACTGCAATTAGAATTTTAGAGCTAGATCAGGAGCCCCTGCAATGCCTTCAGGCCCTGAGCAGCTAATATAATTATGTGGCTATTCCCTCATGGTATAATAGAGAGAGGTGGGGCCTGCGGCAAACTGCAGGGTGCTTTTTCTCTTTTAAGGCACTCAGATCCATTTATTAAAAAGTAATATGCTGGCCAAATAAAACAGAACTGCCAGTTTAACTGCTGTTGGACAACTTCATTATTTATAGATGGGGAAAGAGAAACCAAGAGGAGTTTTGCTTTACTCAAGGTCACAAAGCTGGCCAGTGGCCCAACCAGGTCTAGAACCTATTCCTCTTGGGCTATTTGAGAAAATAAAGTGCTCCAAATTCAATCATTTTTGGCACTTGTGGTCCTAAATTGCACCAACCAAAGGTTTCTTGTTTGGACTTTAGTATTTTAGGATTATTAAAGCTAATCTAGGTTTTGGATAAACCAAACGGATTTTGAAGCTTGTCTGTAAGAACCCACTGTGATGGCTGGAACAGCTCTTTAAGGGGAGCTTCCGAACAGATTGATTTGCAATTGTTTTGTAACACCATGTGGATTTTCCTGGATTTCCAAGTAAATGCATTGAGCATATTGCTTAGGCTGTCTTCGTGAATAATGAAAACTGTGCTCTAGGGGGCTAAAGATTATGAGGGACTATTCTTTTTTTTTTTCCCCTTTTAAGCTATTTCATTCCTTTGTTTCTTTTGCTTTTATTTTCTATAGCCTTCAAGGTATGTATATGTGTTGGAGGGTGACTGGAGGAAGGGTGCTATTATAGGTTTCTCTACATCTGTGTTCCTTTACAGAACATCATCTCTTCCTATACTAAAGAGGGCTTTCCAGTTAGAGATACATACAGTACACTTTGGACAGTGCTTTCTCCTATGCTGATCTTTGCTGTTTTTTCCTCACTGTAGTATGTATGTATGTATTTATTATTTTAATTGAGGTATAATTGACAATACAACATTATATTAGTTTCAAGTGTACGAAATAATGATTCTATATGTATATGTATTATGAAATGATCCCCACAGTAAGTCTAGTTAACATCTGTCACCATACATAGTTACAGAATTTTTTTTTCCTGTGAAGAGAACTTTTAAGCTCTGATCTGTTAGCAACTTGCAGATATGCAATACAGTATTATTAACTTGAGTCACCACGCTGTACACTGTATCCCTGTGGTTTATTTATTTTATAACTGGAAGTTTGTTCCCTTTGACTCTTTTCACCCATTTTGCGCCTCCCTCCTCCGCCCCAATCTCTTCTCTGCATCTGTGACCTTGGTTTCTTTGTTGCTGTTGTTGTCATCATTGTTCTGTGTGTTTTGTTTCATGTTTAAGCTTTCTTAACAAGGTTCTGTGCTTCTCTAATTTAAGGGGAAGTCATTCTTTGTCATTAATACATACCATGTGCCAGGCACTCTCTAGGTGCCTCCATGGTTTTCAGTAATTATCCTAAGAACCTCAGAGGATAGGTATCAATGTCTCCACTTTTTAGGTAAAGTAAGCAGAGACATGAGGTTGTGTCTCACTTCTAATTATATACCTGGAAAGTATCGAACTGGCATTCAGATGCAAATCTAATTTAAACCTAGTGTCGTTTCCAAAATGCCACGGCTCCTTCTTTGTCTTCTTTCCTTCACCTCGCAATTTGAACACGCAAATTGTGTGGGCATCTCATCCCAAGGAGTTTGCGAATTCTTTTGTCTAGAGCATGACTTTCAACACTTTTTTGTCCTTCCTCACACAGTTAGGAAAGCCATTTATATTATGATCAAGTGTACATACTCACATATGCACAAATGCACATACACACTTGTACTTACATATACACATATGAAACTGAAAGTTTCATTAAATGATACCTTACTACATGAAGTATACTATGATATTTCCTTTCCTGTTCTCTTGTGTTAACACACACACAAACACAAACACACACACAGACACACACACACACCATACATACATACATGATGGTGATTACTCACTAAATTGATCTTATGACTAAGCACACGTGTAGTTGAGAGATGCTGACCCAGAGTGGAGCTCTCTAAACCTAAGGTGGGGTAAGTGCCTTCCTTTCCCCCACAGGATTTTTAGAGTAATCCTTTGGAGCACAGAACACAATAGTAGAAATTATGTTTAGATGTATCGTTGTCTTTAAGGAAGATGCAGTGAACTTTGTTGATGTTTAGTATCTGAGTTGACAGTGCACTATTGTTCGATGGGCCGGTTAGTGCCATACCCTGCAGGGTGTGGTAGGTGCTGTCCTGAAGAGAGAGGGGACAGTGTGGCAGCTCCTTCAGCATCTTGCTCACTGTGCTGTGGGATTTGTTCCAGTGTGTGCCTCATAAAGTGTGTTACCAGGTTATGTTATTTACTTTTAAGTAAACTAACACTTAGAAGAAAGACAAGTGATTTTTAAAAATTCCTTCAAAGAAACTGTGGAATGAGATAACATAAGCACAGGGGAACAGCAGGGAAATGGCAAAGCTGATACTTGCATTCTTTTTATGAGCTCCTTATCAACCATGTTGCTAGGTACAAACAGCAGCTGTATAATCATATCTTAGAAGAAGTTGGCCAAAAATTGAAATTATTTTAAAAATTGGGAACTTAGGTTTATATTCATAAACATTAGTGATTGACCTTGTCCTCAGTGGAAGTTGTACCTTGAGACAACGTAATGGCTAATGCCATTATGTTGGGTAAAACACTGAAAATTGTGTTCATTTTATCTTTATTTCCCTTATATTTATTCATGTATTTTGTAATACGCACAATACATACATCAGTGCCATATAAATATCTATATCCATGTCAGGGGAATATGCTCAAAAATTTTTTCTGGATACCGATAAGGGGCCGTAATCAAAATCATGTCTGAAGAACCACCAGTAGCAGCAGTGTCTAGTAACTGTTAATGGATATCTGGGCCTAGATGAAGAGAAAAGTGAAAAGATGAGTAGGAGACAGAGGACGTTTGTGACAAACTGGAAAACAACTCTCCCGGGGTTGGGGGGCAGTTCCAAGGGCACATGGCTCTGTGAGCAGCCTGCACCATGTGCACATCACAGAGCCTTCCCTTTTTCCTGGTGAAGCAGCCCTTGTTTGGGGCACATGATTTGGCATGTGAGTGTGGACCGGGTTGTAGCTACCCCTCAGTCCTTCATCCTGGAAGTATAGCCTACACAAGTAGGTGTGTGTAACCATCCTGAGGATGAGGTACTATAAAGGAAAGAAGAGCGACAGACAGGAGACATTGATGAATGTAGCAAGCAGCAGCAGTAGTCCCCACTCTTTTATTTATTTATTCATTCAACTTGTATTTATGGAACACCCATTCTATGTCAGCTGTCTTCTACAACAGGAGTTGGCAAGCTGGCCTGGCAGCCAAACTCGACCTGGGGTCTGTTTTCTGTAAATATATATATATATATATATTTTTTTAAAATATGGCACTACCCTTTGTTTATGTATTTTCTGTGGCTGCTTCTGAGCTATAATGGCAGAGTTGAACAATTGCAATAGAGATAGCATGGCCTGCAAAGCCTCAGTGTTTACTGTCTGGCTCTTTGCTGCAAGAGGTTGTGACCTCTGCTCTAGAAGATGAATCAGTACTTGCTTCTGGGCCACCCCAAGACAACTGAGCCATGGGCTGTTTGCCTTTTCTCTTACACACCCTGCTTGGCAGAAAACACCTCCATCAGAGCCATGTTAGGGCGCATTAAGGCAAAGGGGCAGAGATAAAAGCATGTGGCCAGAGCACATCCATTGCTTAGGTGTCTACACAGGCAGTGGAGTGCAGAGAAGAGAACAAAGGGTAGGAGTCTGTAGACTTTGGCTCTGAAATAAAGTCGCATTGTGACCTTCTGTCTGGGCCTCAGTTGCATTCACTCTACAGCTAGGAAACCACACTAGATCAGAGTTTAATCTGCATCGGGATCACCTAGAAGGCTCATTGAACAGATTGCTGAGCCGCACCCCACACACCCACCCAGGGTTTCTAATTCAGTAGCTCTGGAGAGAGCCTGAGAATTCACACTTTTAACAGATTCTCAGGTGATACTGATGCTGCTGGTCTGAGGGCTGGTACTTTGAGAACCACTGGATTAGATCTTCTCTAAGGAGTGTCGGAAAGAGTAATTGATCATCCAGGTAGTATGACTGGATATATTTTTGTTAACCTGCTTCTCTTTGGCGTTGGGAAGGGGAAGGCTGGTGTGTCCACTGTGAGGGGGGTGTCCACATTTGGAGAGAACCTATGTCCTAGATGCCTCTGTGTTACGTAAACCAGAGTTATCCTGGACCAAATTGTAAATCCTCACATTCCACTTCTACAAAGGGAACAATAGGTCTCCTTTTAATAAAATCAGTCATCCCAAATTTTGCCCATTGCCTCTGAAATTCTAGACCCTCAAGTGGTCAGTCTTTTAGGGCCATATGGAAGAGCAGAACCTATCGTGGCAGGTTATTTGCCAGGGTCTCTTCCTCATCCCTCCTACCATGACTGCTGTGCTTTATTTTTTTCTTTTTAAAACTCCTATATGGGGGCTTCCCTGGTGGTCCGGTGGTTAAGTCTTTGCCTTCCAGTGTAGGGGGTGCAATTTCGATCCCTGGTTGGGGAGCTAGGATCCCACACGCCTCGCGGCGAAAAAACCAAAACAAAACAGAAGCAATATTGTAACAAATTCAATAAAGACTTTAAAAATGGTCCACATCAGAAAAAAAAAAAAAATCCAGAAAACTCATGTGTGGTTTCTGTTACCTTTTTTCTAAATAATCATTTTTTGTGGTTGCAATAAAGCACTAATGTTTCCAGAGCTACTGGGAACCTATTCCTGTTAGAAACTATGCAAGTTGCTTGCAGAATAACCTTACCAGTCCTCTCAAAAATTCTTGGGGGTGTTCTATTTTCCTCACTTTACAAACAGTCGGTAGTTACAAATTAGGAGTCAAAGCACCTAAGTAATGTGTCACCTGGAAAATTTCAGTATCCATGAAGGTGACCGTAAAAAAATCAAGCTTCCCAGGTCTTTGGTCTCCTCCCTCTGGACCTCACCTTCACATCTTCTTAACTCTCTGTTCTCATGTTCAGATCTTGATCCTTGTTGTTACCTAGGATTACTCTTCCTTGGAAATCTATTAGCTCCAGTGTTATCCCATCACCACATGTCCGCAGTTTATGCCTTGCTTGGTGAAGCTCTCTCTTATTTCCTTTCTCTGCTGGTGGAAATAATACTCTTTTCTGAACTGTTTATGTACCTTAAAACCTTTTTTTCATGTGAAGACTTTATACTAAACTGTACTGATTTATGTTTCTCGCTCCCTTATTACAAGGTAACCTTCTTGAGAAAAATTATTCCATTATTCCGTTATTCATTTAGATTTCTGCGGAACTAAGTACTACGTCTGGTATATTAGGCACTCTATAAATAACCGTTTAACTGAGCTAGAGAAAGGTAAGAAGACAGAGGTTTGAATCCAGGTCTGTCCTGCCTCACAGTACTGTATTCAGGCCTCCCTCGGCCTGTGGCCTGTTTATTTCTAGGCTGATCTGGGTGAAGAAGGGATTGTTCAGTGATGTCATTTGAGAGATGCTTTGTTGGTTTTTCCATACTCAGTAAGCTATTAGCGATGACTTTTTATTTTGTCAGAATGAATTTTCTCTTTTTCAACTAGAGTTCAAACGAAATAATTTTAGACAACATCCTAAGAACATTTGGAAACGACATTTCAGGTCTATTTTCCCCCTTTGCTTTAAAAAAGTATATACAGTTATAATTACTAATTGCTGCACTCTAAGTAGAGACAGATGATACATATGTTTGTGACAGTTTTCCAGAGGGAGAGCTAAGTAACCAGGCTCCGTTTTCCATAATGTGAATGTTATTTACAAACTATTACCATAATTGATGCACCAAGCCACTGTAGGGTAAATAATGTGTTGTGTGTGGGAAGCAAGCTAGTAGTCAATGAATATTAAAGAACAAAACCTCATTTTAACAGAGAAACTGTAATTATAATCATTCTGAATTCATACTGCAAAACCAGTTAAAATTACTTGGCTGCCATTTATATATGTAATTCTGTGTGTAAAGAAAGTAGGTATACGAGTAAAGTTGTATAGAAATAAGTATGTACACACACATATTTTTATAAAAAGACACACTGCCAAACTTCAGAATTAGTCATTTTTCAAAGACATTTGATGCAGAAATGAGGTGAACATGAGCAAAGTTAATCAGTGGTATTTTATACTTATGGAAAAGGGCATAATTTTAGTTTTCTTACTTTTGTTTTTGTATGTGTTTCACATCTACCTGAATGTCTTATTTTTTTTCTTAGACAAATCAGGTTCTATATTTTCTTCAAAGCTCCTTTTACCATAGCAAGCCTTCCTCGTCCACCTCTAATCCCTCTCTTACTACCTTCTACATACTCATCAACTTCTGTGTGTGGTGTATTGATTTACACTTTGGGGATTTGTTGTTTTGTAATAGAAGGTCATAAGTCATTTCTTCTGTGTATCATTAGTCTCCCCAGCTAGGCTGCCACGTCATTTCAGGAAGGAGAGTTTCTTTTTCTTTGTGTGTATGTGTAGTTCCTTCTTGTATTCCTCATGGAGCATGGTTAACGCTTCCCATGAATGTGCCAACTCCTCGGTAGGTACTGCTGGTTATCTTTTTGTACATCTGATGCTGCATGATTTTTGTAAAATCTTTAAGTTTTGTGCTTGCTTACCAGTGTCTCAAAAAAGTACTCTAATACAAAGTGGAAAGACTTAGATGTTGTTGGTGTACAGTTTTTGATGGAACACTTAATCAGAAATGTGGAGTATCGTTTATATGAAATATATAAACCCCTCCGTCTGTCAAGTTGTGAAATCAAAGGGAAGGATGCTGCATTTTTTTTTTTTTTTTTTTTTTAGGTACGCGGTCCTCTCACTGTTGTGGCCTCTCCCGTTGCGGAGCACAGGCTCTGGAAGTGCAGGCTCAGCGGCCATGGCTCACGGGCCCAGCCGCTCCGTGGCATGTGGGATCTTCCCGGACCGGGGCACGAACCCGCGTCCCCTGCATCAACAGGCGGATTCTCAACCACTGCGCCACCAGGGAAAGCCCTGATGCTGCTTTTATCTCTTGGATGTTTTTGATACATATAGTTTAGATACAGACAAGGTGATTGGGTGAGAGCTTTGATACTTTTATATTTGTAAAAAGATCACTGTGTGTCTATTCTATCAACCTTTTTGAAACATATTCTCAGCATTGATCCTGTTTTTAGTTGTAACCTCAGTATATTTTGATAATTTCCTTCAAATATATACCTGCTCCATCTACTGTATGGGCATCTGTCACTTTTCCTTTTATAGCAATGGAAACATGGACAGCCTCAGATATTCTTTCTTAGCTCAAATTTCCATGGCCTTTAATGTCAGACAGAGATAATTATTCAGCTAGTTTATCAAACTGGACACATTTTTATACAAGAAAAATGAGTAAATAGAACGTTCCTTAACACATTGCTTGTATAGACAGAGCCCATGTTGTAAAGCTGTGTAGCTCTTCCTCTCAAAAGAGGATTATTGGTTTCCCGCCTTTAACGCAATCTTAAACAGTTTGACCTTCGTGAGGGCTTTTTGGAAAATTCTGAGAAAGAAAAAAACATAGAACCTCAAGGAATTCTAAGTATAAAAGATCACCTTTATGAAGGTAATTGGTTCAAACCTTCAGTATACTTTGCTATACTTCAGTGCATGGTAGGGCATTGTTGACGTATCTCACTCTGTGATAGCTTGAATTAGCTTGCCCAGATAATGGTTATGACAAGGGAGGAACATTACCCAGGAGTGGACTCTTCAGAGGGACGCTGAGCCCTGGAGCTGACCCTCCTGGAGGCTGTTCTCACCCTCCAGTCTCCCTACAGGATGGCTTGGTGTCCATTGAGACCTTTCTCCTACCTTGAGAATACTAGCTGGGCTTTTGGCCTGGTTCCCTCAAGGACTCTGGAAACTACTTAGCTTGGAGTGGTGCCGTTGGACGGAGTCTGTTCTTGGCAGTGGGCCCTGGCTGTTTTCCTGCTGGGCCCTGTGCCTCTTAGGAGCAGAGTGGAGGTCAGATGCAGATAACACAGGCATGATTTCTGCCTCCTGAAATGCTCAGCTGATGTGTGCTTCTCCCTCCCCTGAGGGTTTAAGGAAGAACACATTTATCATGGAGGGTAATGAGTAGGAAAGAATTTGCAGCTTTCTTTTCTGCTGAAGAGCAGAATGTAGGATAAAAATCTTTCTGTTTGTAGTTTAGCTGTATGTCTTTATAGTTTATGTTCAAGTCACTTTAAGCTTTATTATTAAGCTGAACTTCTTAACAGTTTCATTTGCAAACTCTTCCTTGGAGGATCAAGGGAAGCTTTTGTAAAGAGTTGAAGTCTGGGATGAGAATTTAGTTAAGCAGAAGTAGGGTGTGTGTGTGTGTGTGTGTGTGTGTGTGTGTGTGTGTGTCTCTGTGTGTGTGTGTGTGTGTGTGTGTGTGCAAAGCATATGAATGAATGCATTTGCTGGGTTAGGCAGGGACTAGTAGGGTTGAAGAAAAGAGGAAATTTCATTCCCAGCAGAGGAAGCACCGTGTACAAAAGCTGGAAGAGTCTTGCAGTTTTTGACAGATAAATGAACCCTTCTGAAGGTTTTATAAGAGCTGTGCCCAGCCCTATTCGCTGAGAAAAGGGAAAGTCGTTGAGTGCCCATCATACCTCCTCAGCCTCTCTTAATGGGCGTTCAGATGCTCTGCCAGAGGAAATGGTGTGTTCCAAGTGCAGCTGCAGTGGAAATGGGTTCTTTCAGTGCAGCTGAAGCAATTCCCCCACAAAGATCCTCCAATTTTAACAGTAAACTGACTGTTTAAAACAAAACCAAAAAGGCGGGTGGGAGTTGGAAGAAGGAGTTTATGCCAGGAAATGAAAATGAGTTGCTGCAGAAGCCTGTCTTCGTTGTGGTTTCAGAGTTAAAAGGGCTCAATTGCTGGTGTGTTATATCTCTATGTATGTTTTTGCAAACTCTTATTTCTCCAGAAAACATGAAGGATCAAATAGCAGTCATATTTTATTAGAGAATGCGCTCTTATTGTCAGTAATGACTGCCTCGAAGCTCACAAGCTGTGGCAGCTTTCCCTACTTATGTTCACCAAGGAGCTGAGTGGGCTTATGGTACCCTCTGGTCTTCTTCCTCCCTTCCTGATGGTACGTCAGGCTTCGAATGTAATCAGAGGATAATTGACTCTCTGTCATAGCAGGTGGAGTTTCTGAATTGAAGTCTAAGAAGTGATGTTTCCTTGTGTTTCTAGCTGACTATAGCTACTAAACAAAGGTTAGGAGGTTGTGATATAATTAAAGGTGACACTGCCTTTACCTTTTATCAAGCTCAGTTGTGAGCTTGGAGCTGTGTTAACTGCTTTACAAAACTGTGAGTCCATTTAATTTTCACAGGAATCCTCATTTGAAGGTAGGTTTGGTTACCCCCAGTGTACAGATGGGGAACTTGAGGTGGAGAGAGATAAGTGACTAGTTTGCCCTTATATTGATACCTGTCATTTGGCATGGCCAGGATTGGAACTGAGGTCCTTCTGTCTCCAAAGCTCTTGCGTGTAACCACTGCATGTCGCATTGTACTTTCTCCCATAAAGTAACCCCCCCACACCAGTTTTTGGCCTTCCCCTCTTTTAAGAGACTTTAAACAAAACACAGCCAAAAGTCTACCCCTTGAATTGAGTTTTGTCTCCTTCCTTACCTCTCATTAAGCAATACCCTATATTCATGCAAATGTTAGGTATTTGGGGGATAAAATAAATAGCAGTTTTATTTTATCTTCCCTTAATTCTAAGACAATTTATATTGCTATTAATTCTAACTGTTGCATGGTCATATTGTGTTATCTGAAACGTGTAACAGTTACAATCTTACCAGTATTCTCAGGGATACTCGTACATGCAGTAGCATGATGCTAGACTAAAGAGCCAGGACATCTCATAGATCCAGCTCAGCTACAGACCAGGTGTGAGACCTTGGTGACGTCACTTTAACTCTCTGGGTTTCACTTCTTTCGTCCTTGTGGTGTTTGCTACAGATCGTTTCCCAGCTTGGGAGGTACAACCTTTATCAGGACACAGGTGATATACTTGTGTGTGCACATGATTTTTAGGTGTTTCTGGAAGGGATGGTTAATAAAATAGAGATTCATTAAGAAGCATTATTAAATTCTTACATTTTGTGTTTCTTCAATCATTGAATGCCTGCTAACAATCAAAATATGATCAAGTGGGGAGTTTATTATTTCTTTTTACTTAAAAGAGAGCCTTATGCTCAAAGTTAGACACTGTTTGTTTTCATGAAGTTTTAAAATCCTTTCCCAAGTAGAATGAATATTCACTAATCCTACGAGTCTAACTACTTGATTATGCAAATTCGAACTTTTTGGAATCCTTCATTATCTTATTTTTTCCCCTTCTCCACGAGCATTTGGATTTACAATAAAGGGGGAAAAACACAAGGAAATGAGTTAACTTTCAAAAAATCCCTAATCTCCCACAGTCTGTCCTGAAGACAGAGTGTTTTGCCAGCATGTCTCTAAGTAAAATTTTTCAGTGGTCACCCTGCCATCTTTCCCCTCCCCATTCCACCTTTCCTGTGATGCACCTCACTCTTCTCTCAGACCACAAGCCCCTCTGGCCTCACTTCTTTCCTTACCCAGCCTGCATTGCGTACGTAATCCCCTCCGCACCCCTCTCACCAGCACCCTCAGTTCTTTGAAGGTCTTGTCCTTCTGCTCTTTTCCTCTCAGGAGCATGCCAGCTGTGTACCCTTTCTTGAGATTCTGTCTTCCACTTGAGAGAATTAAAACTCTGTTTGGATGTTGTTATAGATCAGTGGGCCTCAACAGCTGTTGGCTTCTTCATTGTTGCCATCAGTGCATTTACTGAGTCCCTTTCTTTGTCTCCTTGGTGGAAGTTCCAAACTCTCCCCACTCAAAGCTAAATGATAGCAAACATTTATCAAGAACTTACCATTTTAGAGAAAATGTGCTAAGAACTTTACGTGCATTGTCTCATCCCCATTCTTGCCACACGACCCACGTTTTCCTTCCTCCGTGCCATCCAACAATACTAACTGAGCATTGACTGTGTCCAGGCACTGTGCTGAGCCACAGGCTATAACTGTGACTGAGGCAGACTGGGCACTTGCTCTCAAGAGACCTCCAGTTCAGAAGGAGCTGCAGAAGAACATAAGTAAGCAGAAGATCAGTGTGTGATAAGTGCTAAGAGGGGGGATGAGTTCAGTCAGCAATAGATGTGCCCAACCCAGCCTCAGGGATGAGGATGAGGAGAGCTTCTTGGAGGAAGTGACAGCCTAAGTACCAGTCTGAAGGATGATAGACTATGAGTTAGGTGATGTGATAGAAGAATATAAGGGTGTTCTAGAAAGAAGATGCTGGATGCTGGAAAGATTCAGGGAATTGAGAGAAGCCAGTAAGCATAGCGTCATTGTTCTCAGAGAAATCAGAAGCCTTCAGATATGAACTCCATTTACCTTATCTCCCACATCCTAAGTGATTTATATCCTTACTTAATAATTAAAATTAGAATCCACTGAGATCCTTTATTGTACATGGGTCTTAGGGGATGAGTTTTGACACACTTGTCAATCTCAACATCAAGTTTTACTATGCACTTACGTAGCTGCTCTGCTGAAATAGTATTAGAATGTTAGAGTGGTATAGTAGAAAATGCTTCTTCAAAAATATGGGAAGATTTATAATTATTGTGATGTAGGTATAGAGTTTTTTGGGAGGGCTTTTCAGTGGTAATCACTCCTAACATTTTGAATGCTAAAATGAAGCTACTGCTTAGCCTGGTGGCATGTAATAGCAGCTTCAAAAGTGGAAGCATATTCCCTTTCCATAAAGACATGTAGTAAATGATATTTAGGTCTCAGCCAACATTATGCCCTCAAACACCTTGACTGTGAAAAATCATGACGTGCCTCAGATGAAGGGTCTATAGGGATGAAAGGCTGGTGTTTTTGTGACACAGAGGTAGAGAAATGGAACAATGGTCCACGAGCGCTTCTGGTCATTTGCAGATGTGAAAGGGAAATGAGCCCCGGGTAGACTCTGACCCTTCTGACTGGTAGGAGCGGTTCCCACTAGAACGGCACACTGGCTCCGTTGCTTCACTCAGCCTTAGGAATCAGAGTGGCACAAAGTGACTGGTGGTACAATATATCACACTCTTCAAACTGTTTTGAAAGGTAGAAGCTGATAATATCAGACATTCGAACTCAACTATTTGTCTCTTCCTCTTTTGCAGATGGGGTTTTGTAGTTTAGAGCATCCAGTAGAATTTCTTTTAAAATCCAGATGAGGGCTTCCCTGGTGGCGCAGTGGTGGAAAGTCCGCCTGCCGATGCAGGGGACACGGGTTCGTGCCCCGGTCCGGGAAGATCCCACGTGCCGTGGAGTGGCTGGGCCCGTGAGCCATGGCCGCTGAGCCTGTGCATCCGGAGCCTGTGCTCCGCAACGGGAGAGGCCACAACGGTGAGAGGCCCGCGTACCGCAAAAAAAAAGAACAAAAACAACAACAAAAATCCAGATGAATCTTAATTATTTTGTATTTGATAAATATTGTCAATATTATTACTTGGGGGTAGGGACCCCCGTAGGGATACGGGGAGTAGGAATAAGAGCCACGCTATCATATTAGTAAATATTTTGAGAATCACTGTTTTCAGCATGCCTGATTGCCTCAGTACAGCAATGCATAGGTGTCTCAAATTCATGTATGCTACAGCTGTGTGCCTACATTTCACCCCTCTTTCTCCATTCCATTTCTGGCATCTTGTAGGGTGAGTGCTGTGATTCTATTTCACAGTTTTTATTGAAATCTTGAAAAGTTTAACTAGGTAATAGTAGTGAAACAAAAATAAAAAATACTGTCTTTACATTTCTGTGAAAAGAAAGTATGTATAAAGTGTCAGTCATTCTACCAAGCTGCTTTTGAGGCTGAACACCAGGAGCTGTTCTGGCAGCTAGTAGAAGTGAAAGGGGACAGCGAGAGAAAGCTCTCCCAGTTTCTCTTTCTCTGGCTGCAGAAGGTTGAAAGATGTTGTTTCAGCTGGAGAATTTCAAATGGATTCTTATTCACTTTTTGCTAAAGAGACTGGACTGTTTTTAGTGGTGTAATCTTGTGTAGGCGTGGAGAAGGGTCACCTCCTGATCTTGTTTAGGGGATCATGGGGTTAAAGCTGTGGCAGTCCTTCTCTAGACACAGGCTCTTGTCAGAATAATGTTTGGCCAGGTGTTAATTTGTGTCCTGAGGGGAAGTTCTAGAATTCATTATTCATCCCTGGGGGTAGGTGGAGGAGGAGGAGTTGTCCTTCTGGGAGGGGACTGGGGCCAGGGCCTGCCTCCTGCCTTTACTGACATGTGCCATTTGCGATGAAGGCAGCTGAAGGCCATTTGAGGAATTCTCTTGTCAGCCAGCCAGGAGAGCAACACAGAGGGAGAGAGAGGAGGGAGAGGCAGGCAGCTCAGCAAGGCAGTCCTGGAGTGCAGTTTCCGGAGCGAGATCACACACAGCGATTTAGGCACTAAGGGAAGGTGTACAGGAACAGAAAGGGGAAGGAGGCCAGGTTTGAAATAGTGCATTTTCCTATATCTTCCCCCTTCACCCCTCCTTTGACTACATGTCATCCTCTGGAAAACTCAGCATCTGAAAGAAGCCTTTGCTGAAACACCGTTTTTTCTTCAGCACTATACTGTTTTTGTTTTTTCTTTTCCTCTTTTTATTTTTTTCCATCTTCTTTTTCTCTGAGAGCAGAAGGTGAGACAATGATCAAGTCAACTTGGTTCTATGTTAAGTTCAAGTATGCAGAGAAGGTAAGTCAATATGTTTTCTTTTCCCAAGGGAAACCTGCCACCTCCCTCCAGGCTTCTCATGTTGATGGGCTCCTCTGGCTACTCAGGGAAGCAGATGAACCCAGAAGGTTCTTTTGTGAATGTGTTTCCTCTGGCTTAATAATTCTTGGATGAAATGAAGTTTCTATACTTTGCTGTCTGACATTGCTGCTGACCAAGAGGAAGGAATCTTCAAACTCTGTTCCAGAGGCATTATTTAGTATTTAAAGAAGAAAAATAAGGAAACTGCAGTAACAGGAAAGACAGGCTACACTTCTTTAGATTGAATAGAGAATTTTCACGAGGAATATTTGTTATGAAACTTGATGTATATTTGATTTGGTTCTGAAACAGATTGATAGTCACTTCCCGTTACCTGTAGTTTGCTTAGTCAGAAGTTTTTGTTTTTTCTTTCAGTTAACTGACTTTGTTCATTCATGTGTAGAAGAGCTTTGCTCTTCTTTGCTCAAACGTTATTTGGGTGCAGAAAGAATCCCCACCATTTTGGCTGACTATTTATGAGAATATCTCTTTACTCTGTGTTGGTGGGTTATGTTTTAGGGAACTAATGAACTTTGGTTGTATCTGAAATTTCTATGTTACAGTACAGTGTTTTAATATGTCATTACTAGGCTTTGGGGAAAGAAGTATGTACTTCCTAACATATCTAAACATAACCTGGGGCTGTTGGCCATCGTTTTGGTTCTGGATCCATATATATCAATTCTTCTCTTGGAAATTTATTGGGTTAGTAATGAGGTTTCCAGGAGCATCCTAAAATGCCTCCCTTTTGTAATCCTTCTTTCCTTGTTTTATTTGTTGAAAACATAGGCATTTTGACTATAGAATTAAGCTGAGGCCCTAGAGAATGGAATAATGATATGGCAAGATGGAAAACTATGATGGTCTTCATAATTCTTATGATTATATATATAAGCATGTTGAAAAATTCTTCCATTTTTCAAATTTCAAATGAAGTTAGTACACTTTGGGCTAATTTTTCCTACTTTTTTTTTTTCTGTGTAGATTTGTTTCTGCTGTGTTTTTGTGACAGCAAAATTACTTGTTGTTTACCCATAATCAAAGTACAGGATTTTTACTTAAAGGATTCATCCTCCATTTTAGACACATTTGCATTATTAACTATTAAAGCCGTTATAACTAGAATATTATCTTTTTGTATAGGGTCAGGACGGGTTATCATTATGGTTTGGGGTTTACTTTTTTCCTCAGTAGATTGCTTTCCTTTGAGCAGCCCATTACCCATTGTTTGTTGTCAAGAATTTTGGTAAATTTAAACTGTATTCTACCTTCTTAACCTTTTCCTTTCACTTTAAATGTCCTGCCATAGAAACCTGAAACTCAGAGTTAAGGAATCAGAGTAAACTAATGTTAAAAGCAGAAAAACATTTCAAGAAATGATCTTCATAAAAAAGAAAAGGAGGACATTAAATTAACTGCTTCATTTGAATAACTATCTTACTGTTCCTTTAGCAACCAGACAACCAAATAAGGAGAGAATGCATTTGTATACAAGACATGCGTATAACGTAAAACTAAATAATGTAAGACTCCATAGCTAATTGAAGGATATCCTGTTTATATTACAAAAGGGGGAATAAGAGAAACAGAAAAATCTCAGTCTTGTTTTTGGCATGCTTATTGATGCTCTATATCTCTGTGATTCTCAGCAGAACTTTTGTTCTTTTGTTCTTTCACAATGATTTGTTTTTTAAACTTACAAAATTCATCAAAATGAGTTTAGTTTCATTTGGAGAGAGAAAAGACCTTAGTGTAAACGCAGGGACAGAGATGCTTAAAAACAAATTAAAACTATTCTTTTTTGTATTCTTCCAAAAAGCCATTCTTTTAAAGGGTTATTAATTTTGAACTTCCTCCAGTATTTTATTTCATTTAAAAAATATATTTATTTAGCTGCTCCGGATCTTTGTTGCTGCATGCGGGTTCTTTAGTTGCAGCATGTGGGATCTAGTTCCCTGACCAGGGATCAAGCTAAGACCCCCTGCATTGGGAGCATGGAGTCCTAACTATTGGACCACCGGGGATGTCCCTCCTCCAGTGTTTTAAAAAGGGCAAAAAAGAAACCATCTCTCTCATTTTCAAAAACTGACCAAATGAATTGATATAAACTTGTAATTATTGGAAAGATATTTCTTCTGCAAAGTTTGTCCACAGCTATAAGAAAATACATTATGGGATATCATCGATGGCCAGCCATTTCCTAGTTTCACATTTAGGAAAATGATTGAATCAGTCTTAAATAGTGAGCAAGAAAAACTAAGAAAGTCAAGTAATACGTTACCAAAAACATTGGCACAGGGAAACATTTCCTTGTTTCTGATCAGGATTCTGATCCCTTTCCAAGATTAAAAAATACATGTATGGTAGCACAAACATCTTTTTTTTTTTTTTAACATCTTTATTGGGGTATAATTGGTTTACAATGGTGTGTTAGTTTCTGCTTTATAACAAAGTGAATCAGTTATACATATGTTCCCATATCTCTTCCGTCTTGCGTCTCCCTCCCTCCCACCCTCCCTATCCCACCCCACAAACATCTTTTTTATTACCACTCCACACACATGCACACTTCTCTGTAAGTATTTCCATTTGAATTATTTATGAGTAATCTCTTTCTTGAATTAGGTTAATATACAGCTATCATTCCTTCTGAAATACTGCTTACTTGAACTAAGTTCATCCCACCCCTTGCCCCCTTCTTGTTCTACATATTCTCTTTGAGCAATTTCCTATTTTTATGTGTTTTACCATGTTCAGTAACTGGTTATTCCAAAATCTGTTTTACTAGTCTAATCTCTTTCTCGAGTTTCAGAGGCATATATTTTATTGACTAGTTAGATATGTGTCCTGAAATTCAACAGAAACCTCAGATACAACATCTCTAAAATGCAGTTAACTTCTGCATTTCATCCCAAAGAATACTTCTTGGTTCTGTTTCCCTCCTGGCTTATTAGAGTAGCCTCCTAGTTTATCTCCAGTGTGTTCCTGATGCCTTCCAGTGCTCCAAGACCTGTCTAGAGTGATCTTGTTAAAAGGTCAGTCTGCATCCCTTAGTCCCCTGCTTGTTAAAGGCTGCCCTCTCCCATTGAAGAATCCTCATTTGATGTCCCTCAACAGTGCTAGCACTTGGCCTTGTATATATATAATGCATTTTATTGTAATTATTTACTCACCAGTCTGTGTCCTTTATACCGAAAGATCCTAGAGATACTGAACTACTATGTTGTCATATTTTTGTATCCTTAATACCAACACATAACAGGTGCTCATTTATTCCCTAAATGCTATTGAGTAAATCTGTGACTTTTCTGGGGAGTCTAGCAAACATGAGTTTGAATTCTGCATCTACTATTTACTAGTAGTATGTGATCTTGGACCACATATAGAAACTTGATACAATTGTTTTTTCATCTGTTAAGTCAGGACAATTGTCACCTAATATTCTTTTTAAAAATTGAACTTTTTGAGATAATAGTAGATTCATATGCAGTTGTAAGAAATAATACAGAGAGGATACCATGTGCTTTTTATCTAGTTTCCCCAATTGTAACACCTTATAAAACTATTGTACAATATCAAAAGCAGAATACTGACATTAATATAGTTAAGCTACTGAACAATTCCATCACCCAAAGGATCTCTCCTGTTAGTCTTCTATAGGCTCACCACTTTCCTCCTCCCCTACACCCCCAGTCATTAACTCCTGGCAACCAGTAGTTTTTTTTCTCCAATTTAAAAATTTTGTCATTTCAAGAATATTGTATAAATGGAATCATACACTATATAACTTCTGGGGATTATTTTTTTTCACTCAGCATGATTCTCTGGAGATTCCTCCAAGTTGTTGTGTGTTGTTCCTTTTGTTTCTGAGTAGTACTCCAAGGTACGGATGTACCATAGCTCGTTTAATCATTCCCCCTATTGAAGGACATCTGCGCTGTTCCCAGTTTTTTCTTGGTTACAAATAAAACTGCTGTGAACATTTATGTACATAAATTTTGTGTATATTTTGGTGTAGACAGAATTTTTCTTTTCTCTTGGGTAAATGCCCAGGAATACAATTCCTGAGTAGCATATTTAATTTTTTTTTTTTTTTTTTTGCGGTAACCGGGCCTCTCACTGTTGTGGCTTCTCCCGTTGCGGAGCACAGGCTCCGGACGCTCAGGCTCAGCGGCCATGGCTCACGGGCCCAGCCGCTCCGCGGCATGTGGGATCTTCCCGGACTGGGGCACGAACCCGTGTCCCCTGCATCGGCAGGCGGACTCTCAACCACTGCGCCACCAGGGAAGCCCTAGCATATTTAATTTTAAGAAGCTACCAAAACTGTCTCTTACTGTGTCTTCTATCATTGTACATTCTCTTCAGTGCAGTGATATGAATTATCTGATTTCTCTGCATCTTCCCCAGCATTTGGTGGTGTTATTGTTTTTTATTTTAGCCCTTCTGTTGGTATGTAGTGATTCCTCATTGTAGTTTTAATTTGCATTTTCCTAATAAGTAATTATGTCAGATGCCCTTTCATGTGCTTGTTTGTCATCTGAATATCTTCTTCTGTTAAATATCTCTTGCTCATTAAATGTCTTTTGCATATTTTCTAATTGCATTTTTGACTTTTACTGTTGAATTTGTTAAAGTTCTCAAATATATTCTAGATACTAATCCATTATTGGATACGTGGTTTACAAATATTTTTTCCTAATCTGTAGCTTGTCTTTTCAGCCTCCTGACAGAGAATGAAAGCAAAAATTTTAATTTTGATACAGTCCAACTTGTAGATTTTTTTCCCTTTATATTCCTTTCTTTTATTCTTAAATCTAAGAACTTTTTGTCAATATTATTGATCTTGTCAAAGAACCTTTTTTTTTTTTTACATCTTTATTGGAGTATAATTGCTTTACAATGGTGTGTTAGTTTCTGCTTTATAACAAAGGGCATCAGTTATACATATACATATGTTCCCATATCTCTTCCCTCTTGCGTCTCCCTCCCTCCCAAACCAGGGTTTGTTTTCACTAATTTTCTCTCTCTCCCTCACTCTTTTTTTTGTTTTGTTTTCAACTTCATGTCTACTTTCTTTATTATTTCCTTCTGCGGAGCTGAATTAATTTTTGCTCTTCTTTTTCTGGGTTCAGGAGGGGGATAGCTTAGATTATTGGTTTGAAAGTTTTCCCTCTTTTCTTTTTTTTTTTTTTTGCGGTACACGGGCCTCTCGCTGTCGTGGCCTCTCCTGCTGCGGAGCACAGGCCCCGGACGCGCAGGCTCAGCGGCCATGGCTCACGGGCCCAGCCGCTCCGCGGCATGTGGGATCCTCCCGGACCGGGGCACGAACCTGCGTCCCCTGCATCGGCAGGTGGACTCTCAACCACTGCGCCACCAGGGAAGCCCCTTTCCCTCTTTTCTTACATAAACATTTAGTGCTGTGAACTTCCTTTTCAACACTGCTTTATGAGTCCCACAAATTTTGATATGTTGTATTTTCGTTTTAATTCAGCTTAACATAGTTTTTTCTTTTTTTTTTCCCCCCTTGAGATTTCTTTTTGATGAATGAATTGTTTAGTGGTGTGTGGTTTTGCTTCCAAATGTCTGGACATTTTTCTTTTGCCTTTGTTATAATTTTCTAGTTTGAATCCATTGTGGTCTGAGAACACACTCTGTAGGATTTGAGTTCTTTTACACTTGCCGAGGTTTGTTTTCTGGCCCATTATGTGGTCTGTTTCAGTATAGTTTACTGGGGCACTTGGAAAGAATGTGTATTCTGCTTTGGGTAGAATGTTCTGCTGTGTTAAGTAGATTCTGTTGATTAACGTTGAATTCTTCTCTATGTTTGATGATTTTCTGTTTAGTTGTTCTATCAATTGTTGAGAAAGGGGTGTTGAAGTCTTCGATTATAATTGTGAATTTGATTTTTCCTCCTGTCAGTTCTGTCAGTTTTTACTTCATATATTTTCAGGGCTACTGTTTGATGCATATATGCTTAGGATCATCATATTTTCTCAGTAGAGTGAACCTTTTATCATTATGTAATTTCCCGCTCTGTTGCTGATAATTTTGTGTGCTTTAAAGTATATTTTATCTGGTATTAATATAGCCACTGTTTTTTTCTTTTGGCAAATTTTTTTTTAAGATTTTTTTTGATGTGGACCATTTTTAAAGTCTTTATTGAATTTGTAACAGTACTGCTTCTGTTTTATGTTTTGGTTTTTTGGCTGAGAGGCATGTGGAATCTTAGCTCCCTGACCGGGATCGAACCCACATCCCCTGAATTGGAAGGCGAAGTCCCTTTTTTTTTTCTTTTAATTTTTTTGTGTTTTTCTTTTTTGTTTATTTCTTTTTGGCTGTGTTGGGTCTTCGTTGCTGCACACTGTGGTGAGTGGGGGCTACTCCTTGTTGTGGTGCATGGGCTTCTCAATGCAGTGGCTTCTCTTGTTGTGGAGCACGGGGCTCTAGGCACGTGAGCTCAGTGGTTGTGGCTCGCATGCTCTAGAGCACAGCCTCAGTAGTTGTGGCGCACGGGCTTAGTTGCTCCACGGCATGTGAAATCTTCCAGGACCAGGGATCGAACCTGTGTCCCCTGCATTGGCAGGCAGATTCTTATCCACTGTGCCACCAGGGAAGCCCAGAAGGTGAAGTCTTAATCACTGGATCACCAAGGAAGTCCCTGGCAAATGTTTTTATGATAGATTGATCCTTTTTGTACTTTTACTTTTATGTTATATATACTTAAGTATGATATTTAAAGAAACTCTCTGGTGGATGGCATATAGTTGGGTCACGTTTTTTAATGCACTCTATTAATCTCTGTTAAGTTTGCCAATTTTTAGTTTTCTGTTTTTTATTTTATTTTTTGTTTCTCTGTCTTCTTTTTCCCTTCCTTTTCTGTAAGTTACATTCTAGAACTTTCTCAAATTTCATTTTGATTTGTCTGCAGTGTTTTTGAGTGTGTATCTTTATACAGCATTTTTAGTGGTTGTTCTAGATATTGCAGTATGTATACTTCTATCACAGTCTATTGTTGTCAGCTTTTTACCAGTTCAAGTGAAGCATTGAAATATGCCTCCCTATACCCTCCCCCATTTATAATTATCTTAAATAGTTCCTCTACATGCATTTAGAACCTTCTCAAGACAGTTGTCATTTTTGCTTCAACTGTCAGTCATAATTTGGAAGACTCAAGAGGAGAAAGTGTATTATATTTATTTCGTTCTTTCCATTTGTTCTTTTTTTCCTTTCTCATGATTTAAGATTCTTTATTTTATCATTTCATTTTTTTAAAAGAGAGCTTCCTTTAGACATTCTTTAGGATAAGTAGCAACAAATTTTCTTAGTTTTCTTTAATATGAGAATGTCTTATTACTCATTTTTTCCTGAGGAATTTTTTTACTTGCTATAGAATTCTGGGTTGACAGTTCTTTTCAGCCATTCCAATGTATCTTGGCATCCATGGTTTCTTATGAGAAATTCACTATCATTCTTACCCCTGTAGGTCACGTATTGTTTTTCTCTGACTGCTTCCAGAATTTTTCTGTATCTTTAGTTTTGAAAACTTTTACTGTGACGTGTCTTGGTGTGGATAGCTTTGGGCTTATTCTGCTTGGGGTTCTCACAGCTTCTTGAATCTGTAGGTTTGTGTCTTTTGGCAAATTGGGGAAGTTTCACCATGTACGTTTTTTGTGTGTGTGTGGTATGCAGGCCTCTCACTGTTGTGGCCTCTCCCGTTGCAGAGCACAGGCTCCGGACACGCAGGATCAGCGGCCATGGCTCACGGGCCTAGCCGCTTTGTAGCATGTGGGATCCCCCCAGACCAGGGCATGAACCCGTGTCCCCTGCATCGGCAGGCGGACTCTCAACCACTGCACCACCAGGGAAGCCCTTCTTTGGTTTTAAGCATGTTTATAATTGCTTGCTGAAACCTTTTTTGGTGGGTGCTTTAAAATATTTGTTAAATAATTCTGTAAACCCAGTGTTGGTGTCTGTTGGATTGTCTTTTTTCATTTAGGCTAAGAGTTTTCTGGTTCTTATTATGAGTAGTGATATTTGATTAAAACCTGGATATTTTGGGGGCAGTATGTTTTGACTGTATGTTTGACTGTATCTGACTAAACCTTCTGTATTTAGCTGGATTCTTCTGGCAGCACTCTGGCAAGAGAAGGGGACTGCCACGTTGGGGAAGAGGTCCTGGTTCCCAGTTTCACCTCAGTTGTCACCTGAAGGGGAGAGGGTTGGTGCTGAGTAGGAGTTTCGACTCCCCTCCAGGCCTCAGCTGATACCATAGTGGCTGGGAGGAGCAATAGTGTTTAATTACTGCTTCCCTCATGTCCCTCCACTGACACTATGGGGGAGGCAGTGGTTCTTTTACCACCAGGCAGTGACCCTCTACAATGGGGGGAGGTACGAGAGACTCTCTTAGTGGGGAGAAGAAGGAGGAGGCTTGTTGCTGCCCTCTAAGGGTCTAGGCTCCTCACACGGTCTCCACTGACACAGTTGATGGATGGGTTTGGGGACTGTTTTCTGCCCAGCGGTGTTGAAGGTCTGGAATCTCTACTCATCTCCTCTGGTGCCAACTATATGTGGAGGTGGAGAACGTCTTTAACGCCTGTTGAGGGTGGAAGTCTAGGCTCCCCACTCATCCCTACTGATTTGGAAATGAGTGTGTCCCAGGTTTTTCTTTGGTGTTTGTCTAAACATTGTTTATCTTACTAGCTTGACTCTCCCCTGGCCCTTTGTCTAAAGGGAGCTGCCTTTTCTTGGGACTTTTTTGGTATTTACTGTTGGCATTTCTTGATTTCTGGCTTCTTCAGTTCATAGTCTTGGACACACAGTATGAGGTAGAAAACAAAAACAGAAACAAAACAACTGAGGGAACTCACCATAGTCTCATATTTTGGGTCCTCAGTTTCCTAGCAGGTCTGCATTCTTGTCTTCACCTTTCAGAGTCTACTTGTTTTGTCATCTATAGTGTCCAGGGTTTTGGTTGTACTTTGTGTGAGTAATAGGTAAAACTATGTCCATTTCATCTTCCTTGAAGCAGAAGTCCCCTAAGACGCTCTTTAAAAAGAGATTCAATGACATAATGTTTTTAAGTGTTTTCATTGCATAGGGCCTGATAAGTGCTCAATAGAGGGTGGTAATTGGATTTTTTTTATTACCTTCTTTATGTTTCTCCAGTGTTTACTTGAAATGTCATCATAGTTTGCTAATCTTTGCTAGAAACAGCTCTTGTGTATGTTGACCTTGCTTTATATACATTGTATTATCAGTAACATACATTTGCATCTCCATCCCCCCTTCAGTGCTATTCTATCAAGATGTAGATCCATAAAAAACATTGCAATCTTTTTCTTTTTCCAGGCAATTTTGACAATGTATTTTTGTAATAAGATTAGAATTATTAATTTTGGCTTCATTGAAAAATAGTTAACTATTTTAGCCAGAAAGAGCATAATATAGGAAACAATAGATTTTCTTCCTGAAATATTCAGTTCAATTGAGGTGTTGAATTAGGTGGGGGAGATTGAGTACACTTTTCTTCTTTTAGTAAGATTTGTTCTTCTGAACAACTGCCCTGAGCTTATTATAAGTATTATTTGACCCCATTGACAGCATTGCTTATAACCTTATGCCATATCTGTCTAATAAGTTTAAAGTATGTACTCTAGCTCAGTCTTTAACTTCAGAGTTGATTTGAAGTTTATTTACATAGTATGTTTGGAAAACTATGTAATCATGATGACTGTACCTTATTAATATTCTGTAGAAATTTACCCCAATAAAATTCTTCTGTTAGAATGAAGCAATAAATTTGTGTCACAACACCAATTGGGAAATCCAGAAGACACTTAATGTATGGAACATAAGCTATGGAGCATGGGCCCATGAATCCCTTTATTCTCGCTTGATATGCAGTAGGATTTGGACAGCATAGAACCTTGTTTCCTCTGCCTTTATTTGTTGTTTGGTAGAGGAAAACTTGTTGTTTGAGACAAGAATGACTTAATCTTTACACCAGGCTACACTAAATTTTTCTTCACCCTTAGAGTGGACTCAGTTCAATGGAAAGACTGTTCATAGTTTTGACAGCTTAAATAAAAACCCTGAAGGATGAGCAACTGCTCAAAAGTTCCAAGGGCTTCATTTCCAGTGGGAGGACTTCAATTACAGTCATTTTCTTTGAATAAGTACAAGGAGGTAAATGGAACCCCTTTTTCAAATGTTAAATTTGAAGACTGTGTTACTACTGGTGTACTTTGGAAATAAAGCCTGATTCCAGATTACTATATAAGAGTATGAGGAGGACTATAGCCAGCAAATGAGCCACTTGGTGTTGAAGTGTAGACAGTACATCAAATGCGACTTTCATTAAGCAGTGTTGCCCTGTGTGGCACCAAGTGCACTAAGCATCCTTTTCAGCAGGCTCTGATAGCTCCTTGTTCAAAGGCTTTCTGCTACGCAGTTGCTTCGTAAGAGGGATTAAAGAAGGGGATGGACTCATGTTGGCTTTATTTTTCAGGTAGAATTTTTGCCTGTGTTGTGTGTGTGTGTTGTTTTAGAGTACTTGGAGAAGCTGCAAGTATAGAGTACTTATTTATTGTATGTTTTTGCATGAATAAATGAGAGTGAATTAACAAATTTGGCTTCCTAAATTGGTGATTTTTGCCATGCACATATTGAAACTAAGTTTCTATCCCTTCGCATCTCTTACAAGGTATCCCCCGCTAATTTTTTAAACTCACTGTCCCCTCTGCCTTCCTAGAATGTGATTATATACACTTAGAGTAGTTGGAGGACCTCACAATATTATAGAAAGAGTAGGACAGATCAGTTTTACATAGGGAGGACAGAAGAACTTCCTTGAAATTACAGAAGTGATGTTTCAACCTCACTTTAACTGATAGATCGTTCCTGTAGATCTCTGTGAGAAGAAAGGCATTCAAATCCCATTCATTCTACTTGTTAGGCCAAAGTAAATCAGGTTACCCATTTTGTTGTTCTTTGGTAGAATACTTCTTACCTGGCATCATCAGTCCCATAGTGCAGTTACAAAATAGAAACAGCTAAAGCTTGAAATCATTGAAAGAAAAAAAGTGTATACTTTAACCCATTGTTTTATAGTAAAACAATGCATCCTCTCACCAGTCCTTTGATGTGGATCCTTGTATTTACATTGGCTGCACATTGGAAGCAATTAAAAAAAAAAAACATTGATGTCCAGGTATTCTAGAGATTCTGATTAAACTGGTCTGAAAGATCCTCAGGAGTTTAAAATGTACAGTGAGAGTTGTTTGAGAATGGTTCCACTGATTTGTGTTCCAACTGTTTTTTCTTGAACAAACCACATCCATAATGCATTGACCACAATTGTCTAGGAGGGTTTCCTAAAACTGTTGATATAACTTAGACATATGTGAGTAATCTGAGTGCAGAAACCTTTTAGATTCCTCCTCCCAATATTTTATGGTTGTCTCATATTTAATTTGACAACAGTTTTTTTAAGGAGTCCCCTTTACAGAGTTCAGCTTAATTTTTATGGTAGCAGTATCTCACTTTCATTTTGTACTCCCTGTTTTACATAATATTTAATTAAATATTCACTATGACTACCATAAACAGGTTTGGGAACAAACAGTTTACTCTTAGTGTATGATGCACTGGTACCTTATAGAGGAGCATTCATTGGCTGTGAATCATTCAATATGTTTTGCAAAGGAAATGAGGACCATCAGTTGATTTGGCTGGTCAGTTGAGTGGAAGTCGGTTAAAAGAGCTCTTATTGTAAAAGATATATGGTCGGCCTGATATTAGGTCAGTTAATATTCACCTAAAAGAAGGTGGGATATATTTAATTTTTATTCTGTAAGTGAATATGTAAGTATGGATTTTCTTCCTTATTTCATATTTAATTTTTTATTCAGGACTTCGGGTTAATTAATATCTGGCGTTAGTACTTAATGCACATAGATATGATCAATATAATCACTTTTATCTTAAGAGTGAGTACTGTTTCTTGCCTGTGGTTTTTTTATTCCATTACAACCGTCTAAATGATACTCATGATGGGCCTTTTTATACACCATCAATGCTTCAGAGTCTTGAATTAAGTCTGGTCTTTGAGTATCACATGTCTTGAAATATACTTCATATTAGATTTGTGAATAAATTGTAGAAAAACTTAAGAGTGAAATACAGGTATTAATTAATGGTATTTCCTCCTAATGAGACATACTAGTAGACATTAGAGCATTAGTAAGTCCTTAATAGACCATGTGAGATTAGTCAGACCCATCCCAATGTGTGTACGCCTCTTCTTACCATTTGGTATGTGCACATACTGAGTTAGTTGTTTATTCTCAATTGTTTATGGTAGTTGCATTTGCACTTACCATCTTTTACTTTCATTTAGAAAACTAATCCTGAGTTTTTGTCTATTTTTGCTTAGCTATCAAAACTTGCTCTCATTAATCTGGTTTATATCTGTTTGTTTTGTCGTCTTTTCAGATTGTGTATTCCTTGAGGACGAGGAATCTAGTCTTCCTCTGGTGTAGTGCCTATGACAAAGAACAAAGTTTTAGGAACATATTGTCTGAATTAAATGAATTGAATTAGTCAGTGGATGTTAGGCCTGTCTCTGTGCAGGACAGAATACCAGACTTTATGAGAACTGGTCCCAAGAATATTTTTATTTGCTTTCTTTCCTGGGAAGGAAAGAAATGGTGTATAGGCAGCTATGTGCAAGTACCTTGGTCTGTACTTTTTCTTTCTGACCGCTCTGTTAGATTATCTTTCAAGAAAGCTGAGTAGCTTAGCACAGTGAATACTAAAGGGAATGCATGGCTCCCCTCTCACGGGACTTAAGTACCGTTTAACACCACGGTGAAATCCTCAGCTGTGGCTTTCTCTAGTGTAGAATTTGTCTCAGAAAGATTACAAGTACAAGGAAGGCTTTGTGTGCTGTGTTTTGGGTTTGTCATTTTTATTTATTTATTTTTCTTTTCCTTTCTTCTCCGCCTCCTGCTCCAGGCCTTCCATAACACCGTAGAGTATTTTCTTTGGGCCTCTGGAGTGTGTGTGTTATTTATGTGTGAGCCTGAAAGAAAAATAAAAGGCAAAAGCAAGGCAGTGCTTACCAGTGGGAGCCACCACCCACAGGTAAAATGAAGAAAAATTACATGAATGAGTTCTCTTCTCTTCAGCCACTTTTACCACTCGGGGAACCAAACAAGGTATCAGAGACAAAGCATGGGTCTTGGCATGTGATAACCCAGTGGCCTGGCTGTTGGAATACTTAACCAGTGGAGAACTCAGTTTTGCCATGTTCCTGACAGAGATGAAAGCCTTCTGAGGAAATTAGAAAGGGTATAATTTGGGGACTATACTCAGATTCTTTCTTGGTATAATGTTTGAGGGCTTCATTTATAGTGACTGTCATTCAGCAAGAAACAAGGGAAGACTACTGTTTAGTGGCAGGGAAAGAGTCTTCGAATTTTCGAGCTGAAAAGCAATGTAGTCCAACCTCTGCAGTTTGTAGCCAAGGGCAGTAAGCCTGGAATCTCACTTAGTGTTTGGTGGCCACAAGTGTAGACTGTAGCTAGGAAGTACATTTATTCTACTGGAAACCAATGGTGTAACAGGACTCGAACTTTTTCTTTCATTCATTAGTAATTTTCCTTTCCTTTTGTTAGGAAAAGGCCATTATGATCCTAGCATTGGCACAAGTTTTAGTTTTTGCCTGTGCCTTTCCAGTGTTTGCCCTTATTTACATTTTGTATTTATTTCTACATGTTTTTATATTTTTCCTTTTTGCACTTACCCATTCCTCATTCTTTCTAATGATTTTACGTAGCACTTGTCACAGCTCCTTTGGGTTTTCATTATCATTTGCTAATTTATTGCCTTGTTGTTGAGTACTTACATGGAGTTAGATTTCTTGCCATGAAGGAGAAAGCCATAGAAAACAATGTGGTGGATATAGCTTTACATTCTCTTGAGTTATTTTTTCCTCATCATTTAAGTTCCTGAAAGTGACTTCATTGTAGCAATGGAAAGCGTGCTATAGCCTACCAGAATCTGAAGGAACGTGCCCCGCACTGTATGTGTGCAAAGATTGTGTGGGTGTGAATGTGCATGACATAGAAAAAATCTCCTGCACTTTATAGGTCAAACAGCTGATGAGTCTTAATGTAGGATTTTGTGTTTCATGTCAAATGGCCACCTCTATTAGGGAAGATAAAAGCATTTACATTAGTATAGCTGGTTAGCTTTATTAATGTTGGGCAAAATCAGTATGTTAGGAAAATAAATCCATAGTTTTGGGGGGAAGTTATAAAATTAAACATATAGGTGACCTATTTATACAGTTTTATAAAGGAATTATTGAAGAAATATCATCAGAAGTCATTGTCTATATGAAATGTATATTCAAAGCTAATATTTCTTCCTCTAAGGCTCTAGGAATATAACAGAGAACAGACGTATTTAACTATAAAATACTATGATGCATCAAACGGTGCAGTTTTTATTTTATGGAGTTTATGTGTTGACTCTGATTTGAACTATCGCTCTTTTTATCATGTGGGAACTTTTGGAAACAATTATATGGTCAAAAATGTAAGGATTTTGACTTTATATTGATTCCATTTGTGTTATTTTACCATATTTTTCTTTTCAAAGAGGCGTGTGTTGAAAAGGGAAGCTTTATGTTTGCTAATCCGAGTTTTCAGGTGTTTATGGAAATTCTGATAGATTCTTTAATAAATGTTTCTCTCCAGGAAAAGATTTCCTGACAGTGGAGTTATTAGGATCAATGGACATGTGTGGGGTTTTTTGTTTTTGGTTTTTTTTTTGCCTTTTCTATTATATTATTTTCAAAAAAAGTTTGTTTCACTTTATCTTTTTATACAGATGAGGATAGACACTTTTCCTTGCACTGATTCTAGTGTGTGGTGCCTCACAGGTGGTCTGTGGAAATCTTTTCCTCTTCCTGGGGCAATTTTTCTGCAACTGCCCGAAGTGGTAGCTGACTCCATTCCATCCTTCCTCAGACCAAACAACACTTTCTCAAAATCTAGCCACCCCACTGCTCTAACACTTTCTAGTTGTCTGTAGGCCTTGGCAGATAAGTAATCTGGGAGCTGTGGTTGGGAGGGGCTGGGCAAACTCTGTCACGTATCATTGTTGTGAGATCATTACTACACCAAAATCTGGAGGTGATCATGGATGATGGCTAGCTAGTGACATAAAATTTTGGAAAAGGTTTTGCTGGCCTTTTTCTAAAGAGAAAAAACTAATGACATACTAAAAGTAAAGCTCTTCCTCATTCAGCCATGTGTCTGAAGCCATTGAGAAGGTCCCCAAGTGCATTTTTTTCAGCTTTATTGAGGTATCATTGACAAGTAAAATTGTGTATACTTAAAGTGTGATAATTTGATATAGGTATGCATTGTGAAATGGTTACCATAATCAAGTTAACACATATATCACCTCACATAATTATCCTGTGTGTGTGTGTATGTGTGTGTGTGTGAGTGTATGTGTGTGTGTGTGTGTGTGTGTGTGTGTTTGAGAGATGGGAAAGCTTAATGTTTACTCTCATCAAATTTCATGTATACAAGAGTGTTACGAACTGTAGTCACCATGCTGTATATTAGATCCTCAAAACTTACTCATCTTATAATTGAAAGTTTGTATCCTTTTTTTTTTTTTTCCTACAACTATGGAATTTTTTTCAGTTGGCATTATTGAGATGACAGAAGAATTTCTCCCTGGAATAGTCAGCCAATTTTTTGCATTGTGACATTATCAGCATACTATATTGTCTTATAGTTTGATCTTATGTTTTTTTTTTTTAACATCTTTATTGGGGAAAAGTTTGTATCCTTTGATCAGCATCTCCCCATTTTCCCTATCCCTCAGCCCTTGGCAACCACCACTGTACTTTCTTTTTCTACAAGTTCTACTTTTAAAAAATTTCATATGTAAGTGATAGCATGCAATATTTGTCTTTCTCTGTTTGGCTAATTTCATGTAACATAATGCCCTCCACATTCATCCATTTTGTTGCAAATGATAGGGTTGAATAATATTTCTTTTTTTAGGGTTGAATAATATTTCTGTGTGTGTGTGTGTGTGTGTGTGTGTGTGTGTGTGTATCTATCTATCTATGATTTTCTTTATCCATTCATCCATAGGCCAACATGTAGGTTGTTTCCGTGTCTTGGCTATTGTGAATAATGCTACAGTGAACATGGAAATGCATATATCTTTGTAATATAGTTCAAGGTAGTTCAAGATAATGTTTTCCTTTCCTTCAAATATATCCCAGAAGTGGTTTTGCAGGCCCATGTGGTATTTCTATTTGTCATTTTTTGAAGAACCTCTATACTGTTTTCCATAATAGCCGTACTAAATTATATTCCCACTGACAGTGTACAATGTTTTCTTTTTCTCCCCATCCTTACCAACATTTGTTATCTATCTAGTAGACATTCTAACAGATGTCAGGTGATATCTCATTATGGTTTTGATTTGCATTTTCCTGATGATTAATGATACTGATTACCTTTAATATACTTGTTGGCCATTTGTTATCTTCTTTGGGAAAATGTCTACTCAGGTCCTTTTAAATTAGATGGTATGTATTTGTGTTTTTTTTGTTTTTGTTTTTGTAGCTTGTATGAGTTCCTTATATATTTTAGATACTAACTCTTTTTCAGATATATGATTTGGAAATACTTTCTCCTGTTCTGTAGGTTGCCTTTTCATTTTGTTGATTGTTTCCTTTGCTATGCAGAAGCTGTTTAGTTTGATATAGTCTGCTTGTTTATTTTTGCTTTTGTTGTCTGTGCTTTGGTATCATCCAGGAAATCATTGGCAAGACCAGTGTTAAGGAGCTTTTCCCCTGTGTTTTCTTCTGGAGTGTTAGGGTTTCAGGTCTTACGTTTAAGTCTTTGTTCCATTGTGAATTAATTTTTGTGAGTTGTGTAAGACAGGGTCCAGTTTCATTCTTTTGCTTGAGTATATCCAGGTTTCCCAGCACTGTTTATTGAAGAGATATCCTCTTGCCATTGTGTGTTCTTTTGCCCTTGTCAAAGATTAGTTGACCATATATTTGTGGGCTTATTTCTGGACTCTTTATTTTGTTGCATTTGTCTATGTGTTTGTTTTTATACTAGTACATGCTGTTGTTATTACTGTAGTTTTCTTATATAGTTTGAAATCAGGAAGTGTGATACCTCCATCATTGTTCGTCTTACTCAAGATTGCCCTGGCAATTTGGAGCTTTTTGTGGCTCTATATGAATCTTAGGATTGTTTTTCCTATGTCTGTGAAAAATGCCATTGGACTTTTAATAGGGATTGCATTGAATCTGTAGATCACTTTGAATAGTATGGACACTTTCAAAATATGAATTCTTTCAATCCAAGAACATAAGATATCTTTCCATTTATTTGTGTTGTCTTCAGTTTCTTTCATCAATGTCTTACAGTTTTCTGTGTATAGATCCTTTAGTTCCTTGCTTAAATTTATTACTAAGTATTCTATTGTTTTGTACTATTATAAATGGAATTGCTTTCTTAATTGTTCTTTCCAGTAGTTAGTTGTTAGTGTATAGAAATGCAACTGACTTTTGTATCTTGATTTTGTATCCTGCAGCTTTGCTGAATTTTTTCAGTAGTTAAAATAGGTTTTGTTTTTTTTTAATGTAGTCTTTAGGGTTTTCTGTACTCAAGATTATGTCATCTTCAGACAATTTTACTTCTTCCTTTTTGATTCGATGGGTTTTATTTCTTTTTCTTGCACAGTTGCTCTAGCTAAGACTTCCATAACTATGTTGAATAGAAGTAGTGAGATTGGACTACCTTGTCTTGTTCCTGATCTCAGAGGAAAGGCTTTTTTAGCTTTTTACTGTTGAGTATAATGTTAGCTGTGGGCTTCTCATATATTATCTTTTTTTGTGTTGAATTATATTCCTTCCATACCTAATTTGTTGAGAGTTGTTATTATTATAGGATGTTGAATTTTGTCAAATACTTTTTCTACACTTACTGAGATGATCATATGATTTTTATCCTTTATTTTATTGATGCAGTGTATCACATTAAAAAAATTTTTAATGCTATATTATTTATCTATTTATTTATTTATTTATGACTGTGTTGGGTCTTCATTAACCACTGCACCACCAGGGAAGTCCCTGTATCACATTTATTGATTTGCATATATTGAAAATCCTTGCATCCCTGGAATAAATACCATGTGATCATGGTATATGATCTTTTCAATGTGCTGTTGAATTGGGTTTGCTAGTATTATGTTGAAGATTTTTGCATCTATGTTCTTTAGGGATACTGGCCTGTAATTTTTTTTTCCTTATACAGTCCTTGCTGCCTTTAGAATCAGGTGGTGTGAACCACAAAAATGAGTTTGGAAGTCTCTCCTCCTCTTCTGTGTTTGGAAGAGTTTGAGAAGGATTGACATTAATTCTTCTTTACATGTTTTGTGAAATTCATCAAGTAAAGCCATTTTTTTCCTGGGCTTTTCTTTGTTTTTGATATTTTCTACTACTGATTGAATTTCCTTAGTAGTGACAAGTCTATTCAGATTTCTATTTCTTCATGATTCAGTTTTGGTAGGTTGTATGTTTCTAGTAATTTATCCATTTTTTCAAGGTTTTCAAATTTGTTGGCATATTATTGTTTATAGTAGTCTTTTATGACCCTGTGTATTTCTGTGGTGTGAGTTCTATTGTCTCCTCTTTCGTTTTTTTAAAAATTTATTTATTTATTTTTGGCTGCATTGGGTCTTGCTGCTGCATGTGGGCTTTCTCTAGTTGCAGCAAGCAGGTGCCACTCCTCATTGCAGTGCATGGGCCTCTCATTGTGGTGGCCTCTCATTGCAGAGCATGGGCTCTAGGTGTGTGGGCTTCAGTAGTTGTGGCTTGCAGGCTCCAGAGCGCAGGCTCAGCAGTTGTGGCACATGGGCTTAGTCGCTCCATGGCATGTGGGACCATGGGCTCGACTCCCAGACCAGGGCTCGAACCCATGTCCCCTGCATTGGCAGGTGGATTCCTAACCACTGCGCCACCAGGGAAGTCCCTCTTTCGTTTCTTATTTTATTTATTTGAGTCCTCTCTCTTTCTCAGTTATTCTAGCTAAAGGTTTTTCAATTTTGTTTATTTTTTTCTAAACCCAGGTCTTGTTTTTATTGATCTACTGTTTTTCTAGTGTCTATTTCATTTATTTCAGCTCGATATTTGTATTTTCCTTTTTTCTGCTAACTTTCAGCTTAGTTTCTTCTTCTTCTAGTTCCTTGAGATGTAATGTTAGGTTCATGTTTATTTGAGATATTTCTTTACTTCCTAATATAGGCATTTTGTCACTATAAACTTCCCTCTTAGAACCACTATTGCTGTATTCCATAGTTATGATATGTTGTGTTTCCATTTACGTTTGTCTCAAGATTTTTTTTTTTTTTGCGGTACGCGGGCCTCTCACTGTTGTGGGCTCTCCCGTTGTGGAGCACAGGCTCCGGACGCGCAGGCTTGGTGGCCATGGCTCACAGGCCCAGCCGCTCCGCGGCACGTGGGATCCTCCTGGACCGGGGCACGAACCCATGTCCCCTGTATTGGCAGGCGGACTCCCAACCACTGCACCACCAGGGAAGTCCTGTCTCAAGATATTTTAAAATTTCTTCTTTGATCTGTTGATTGTTCAGGAGTATGTTGCTTATTTCCACATGTTTGTGAATTTTCCAGCTTTCTTGTGTTAATTATTTCTGTTTTCTATTGCGGTCAGAAAAGATACTTGATATGATTTTAATCTTCATAAACTTGTTAAGACTGGTGTTGTTTCCTGTCATATTCTGGAGAAAGTTCCATGTGTGCGTGAGAAGGATGGAATGTTTTATATATGTCTGGAAGTCTCATTTGGTCTAAAGTCCAATATTTCCTTACTTATTTTCTGTCAGGATGATTTTCCTATTATTGAAAGTAGGGCATTTAACTCTCCCACTATTATTATGTTGCTATGTATTATTGCTTTCAGATCTGTTAAAATTTGTTTAATATATTTAGTTATTCCCATGTTGGGTGTGGATATATTTACAATACATACACAGATCTTCCTGATGAATTGAACCCTATATCATTATGTAATGACCTTCTTAATCACTTGTCCCAGTTTTTGACTTAAGGTTTATTTTGTCTGATGTAAGTATAGCTGTGCCAGCTTTCTTTTTGTTTCCATTTGCATGGCATATCTTTTTCCATACCTTCACCTTAAGCTTATGTGTGTCCTTAAAGCTGAAATGGTTTGCTTGTTGGCAACATGTAGTTATGCTTTGTTTTTCATTTATTCATCCACTTATATGTTTTTTGATTGGGAAATTTCAACAATTTACATTTAAAATAATTATAAGGTAAAGATTTGCTATTGTCATCTTTTTAATTGTTTCTGAGAGCGTTGTAGTTCCTTTGTTTCTTTCTTATTCTCTTGCTGTTTTCTTTTGTGATTTCATGGTTTTCTCTAGTGGTATGCCTTGATTCCTTTATCTTTTGTGTATCTACTTTAGGTTTTGGCTTTGTGGTTACCATGAGGCTTACGTAAAACATACAGTCTATTTAAAGCTGGTGACAACTTAACTTGATTGCATATAAAATTTCTACCCATTTATTTTTCCCCTGGTTGCCCATATCTCTTGAAAGATTTGGGAAGTTTTCAGCTGTAATTTCTTTAAATAAGCTTTCTGCCCCTCTCGTCTGTCTGTTCCTTTTGGGACTCCCATAATGAGAATATTGTTTCATTTTGTGGTATCCCATGATTCACTTAGGTATTCTTTACTTTTCTTCATTCTTTTTTCTCCTCTGGGCAGTTTGAAATGACTTGTCTTTGAGTTCATAGATTTTTCTGTTGATCAGGTCTGCTCTTGATGCTCTGTATTGCAGTTTTCATTTTCTTCATTGAATTCTTCAGCTCCAGAATTTCATTTTGGTTCTTTTTTTATGATTTCTATCTTTCTGTTGAACTTCTCATTTTGTTTCTGTATCTTTTTTTTCTGATTTCATTGAGTTGTCTATCTGTGTTCTCTTATAACTCATTGAGCTTACTTAAAATAATTATTTTAAAATTCTTTCTCTGCAATTCATAGATCTCCATTTTGGGGGCATCAGTTACTGGGATATTATTGTGTTCCTTTGGTAGTTGTGTTTCCTTGATTTTTTTTATGTGTGTTTTGTGTTTTTTGTTTGAAATAAGCAAAAATATGCGTTGATGTTTGTACATTCGATGGAACAATCACCTCTTCCAGTCCTTATGGATTGGTTTTGGTAGGGAAGCATCTTCACCTGTGGGAGGGTGTTAGCGCACTGGCTGGTGGGGTGTGGTGGTTCTGGCTCTGGAGAAAGCCCAGTAGTGTAATTTCTTTGAAGCTTTATCAGCTGATGTAAGCACTGGGGAAGATAGCAGTGTTCCTCACTGGCAAAGGCTGCGGGTGCCTGCAGCATCAGTGAGTACTTTTGGGGTCTTCAGTGGCAGAGTCTCCTGAATAGCTCCTCTTTTTTCTTCCATGGGGTTGTCGTGGCTGACTGGACCCCTTAAGGACTACTTTTGTTCATGAATTAGCTGAGTAATTTTGTGGGGAGGAGGTTTTGGGGGGACAAAGGCTACTATCTCTTACTCCACTGTCTTGCTGATGTGTCTCCCCCAAACACATTTGGAACATGTGCAGAGTGTGCTGTGTTTTCCTATAGTTCAGTCTTGTCTCTGTCCTTGAACAGAGGCAAGGAAACAGATCCAGCAGCTGTTTGGCTTCACTGCTTTACTAACACTGCCTTCACAGTGCTAGGGTTGTGTATTTCTGCCTCTTACTAGTCCTGGAAGTATAATTAAAGGCATAAAAAATTGGGTAGAGATACAGGATTCACTGGTTTTCATTGTGGTGATGGTTTTATCATTTTGCATGTATCAGCCAATATGATGGACGTTTCATAGTTTAGCATTCTTCTGCTCAGCATCCTCTAGGACTTCTCATTTCACTCAGAATAAAATCTCAGCACTTGGTCATGGCCTCTGAGGTCCTAAATGACCCCTGCGCACTTTCATTCCCTCTGTCCCTCTAGGCCTCCACGAGTACCTCATCAGCCTTCTGTAGTTCCTTGGACTGTTCACACTGCCTAGGTTTCTCTGCTACATATTGTCACGTGGTGGGTTTTATCTTGCCCCTTAGATCTCAATTCAGACTTTACCTCTTCAGTGCCATCTTCTCTGATCCATGTTTGCCCCCTTTACTTATTTCTTAATATGTCATTTTTCCTTTTAATTCCTTAATATCACTTAGAACCATCTGAAATTATTTGTAAATTTATTTAGGGTTTTTTTGTTTGCCATTTCTTATTGAAAGTTAAGTTCAGTGATAGCAGGACCTTTAGGATGTTATTTGCTGTTATATCCTCAGCACTCGTTACAGTGCCTGGCACACAGTGAGTGAACTAAATCAATATTTGTTGGATGAATGTATGAATGGACCAAACAAGCCCCTGTAGTATGACAGGTATTACGTTAGCAATTAAAAATAAATAAATTAGATTTACTTCCTGCAAACAATGTTTTCCATAACCTGGAATTGTTAGTTGGAATTCTTTACAGAAATCCAGAGTTAGGCTTGCTTGGAAAAATAATCTTCCTGATCATAATGCCTTTTTCCTTCCCACCACTGTGGCTGTTCTTGGCTGTAAAGCCAGTTTTCAGGTCAGAACTTTATTGATTTTGGCCAAAGGCCAATGCAAACTTTCCAGTATTTCTAAGGGTCTCTAGACCTTCCACCTTGACTAGGACTCTACTTCTTTCTTGAGGAGCTAAATTTTTTGACAATTAAAGGGCACAATAGAAATTGTACACATTAACATTATTATTCTGTGTATGTTCTGAAAAAGTATCCACATTTGCTGTGAAGACTTAGTTATTAGCAGATTAATATTCCTTTCAATTTTTAGTGTAATATTTCTGGTACACTGCCACGTCTGAGGTTCTGATTTAAAAGTGGGAAACAAATTAATAGCAATTGTTTGGTTAAGTTTTGGGTTACCTCTGACTCAAATACTGGTAACCCTTTCCCATTCTTTAAAAATAATTCTTTTAGGTTTAATGAATTATGTCTTGGAGTTGCAGAAGCAGTAGGTTTGACATTTAGGACTAGTTCCATAATATCTGGAGATAAGCTTTGCAAAACCTGCATTTGGACTGTGTGCCTATGGTTACAAAGACAATATTGAGATGAAAAGATTGAGGATTTTAAGTCTGTAAAATTTTAAAGCCATTCCTCATCCCATGATTATTTCTCTCAGATGGATTAAACATTTTACAGCTATTTATAAAAGAGTAATTTGACACTGTAATTCAGTTCCCATGACAATCATAGAACATTGGATCCCTAACTGTGTTAAACTAGATTAAATGACTAGGTGATAGGAGGGCTGTTCTAGATTAAAGGAGGCTAAAGAGACATGACAATCAAAAAAGCAGAGCGTGAGCTTTGATCGAATCCTTGGTTGAGGCAAATGCTCTAAAGGTCATTCGGGGACATCTAGGGAAATTTGAAAGTTGGACTGTATTAGATGATAGTATTGAACAAATATTAAACTCTTGAGTATGTTAATGATACTGTAGTTATGAAGGAGAATGTTCATGTTCTCAGATTCATGCTCAGATAATGGGACGAAGTATCAAAGTTTGCAACTGTTTTCAGATGGTTCAACAAAATTGTGTGTGTGTGTGTAGAAGGCATAGAGTGGGGAGAGAAGGAAAGGGGAGATGGGACAGAAGGGAAGGAGGTAGAAGGTGGGCACATCTGACAAAATGTTAATTAGTGAATTTTGTAACAAAATATTGAGCAAAGAGTATATGGGCGTTTGTTGTGCTCTTTTTTTCAATTCCTCTTTGGATATAAATATTTTCACCATAAAGATTGCAGGAAAATATAATAAAGAGAAGCTAAGTTTGGAAAAGCAGTGATTAAAGCGATTTTTCATCACTTCCAAACTCTGTGAAAGAATACTTGCTATCTAGTTTCCATCTTTGTTTAAATACTGATCTTGCTGATGAAATAGTTTTTAGTTGGTACATTTAGATTCTGTTAATGGAATCTGCTCATAAAACGTTTCTACGTAGACAAATAATATTGTTTAGTATATCAGAAATCAAGATTAGGAAGGTGCAGTAGAAGGAAACTGCCTGTAATCCCAAGCATCTACTGGGTTACTTGCCAGTAGGAGTATTTTGTTTTAAACTTATTGTGTGTATGCCCAGGGAGAGGAGAAGTGTGTTTACCAGTTTTGTTTACTATTACTCTCAGTGTGGAATTTTGAGTATTTGATTGGATTTAAAATCTCTAGTTCATTTTCATATGTGCCAGGTGATACCTTATTTCAAACTTGGAAGGTAAAAATAGTCATTGTTCTTCAAGCCAGAAAGACTTCTGGGGGGTTGGGGCAAGGAGGAAGGAGAGAGGGAATATGAAACGAATGATTATCTGAGTGTAACTTTGATAATGCATCTACTGGCTTTACTAAAGCTGCCTGTACATTGTTGCTGGCTTCAGGGATGTGGTAACTGCCTCTTGAAAGGTTGGTGACTCTAGTGACATAAAGGATGATATTTGCCTCATTATAGAGTCTTTTTTTTTTTTTTTCCTGCAGAGAATTAACAGTCTGACTTGTCTAACAGTCTTCTCTTTGTGGCCCATATTTTTCCATGAGCCTATTAGAAAATCTAAAAAGATGAGTTTAGAATTCTTCTAGCCCAACCTGCTTTCTCTTCAGAGGAGACTATGTTTTTCAGGGCAAGGTGCTACTTGGGCAAGATGGCAGAGCTGCTGGTGCTAGCGCTGGAATTCGGTGCTAGTTTTCCTAGCCTCCTTTGTGCATCATGTCATCATTTAAACAAGATGACAGGCTTCTCAGATCCATTGTACGTAGATCCTGAAAGAATGGATAACATTTAATGCCACCTGTCATATATATCATATGTTGAGTTGTTTATTGTACATGCTCCCCTATAAACTGTAAACTCCTCTGGGGCAGGATTTTTGTCTGTTTTGCATACTGCTGTTTTCCTGGTACCTAGAACACTGGCTGGAAGGTGATAGTCACCCAGTAGATATTTACTGAATGAATGATTGATCCAGAAGCAAATGACTAAGAATAGATTCACAGCTGCCCATGTAGCAGGATTTCAGGAAAATAATGGATTGGCTAGAGTACCACACCCCCACGTAACTAGCTCATGGTCTAAGGTGAACAATTAGACGCTGGTTTCCTGTTTAATTTCCAGTACTCCTGGGAGTAATACATTAAGCTCTCTCATCTTAGAGATTTGCTAACTTAGTGTGAATTATTTTAGCAACCACTTCCCTAGGAGTACTTTTTAATGAAAGATGGGGTAGAACATGAATAAATAGAGTAAAGATGGGAGAAGTGCTGAAAAAAAGGGAAGATGAGACGTAAAGACAGGCTTTGAGTATGTCATGATGTTGAACAGGACAACTTTACTGGTATTTGGGTTGAGAAATGCTTTGGAATAAATTGCGTGGTAATATGTCTGTCAAATTCATTCACGGTCCTGTGACCCCAGGAATTGGTAACATACAATCATCTGCAACTCAAGATGGCCTTGAATGTGGTGAGTCTCTGCTAATTCAATTCTCAGCCCTGTGTGTGGGCAGTCCTAGAGCGTTTTAATGGAGTAAGCTGTTGCTCTCTGGAGAGTGTGTTGACCTCGTGGTTGAAAATGCTGTCACTTTATGTGCAATGCATTGTATGTCAATTACTGTGCATCAGTGTTGCTTCAGTAAACCTGTTAGAAAAAATGCTGACACTGTAAGCGTTTTGAGGAAATGTTGAGGATCAGATTCACTTATTATGTGCAGAATTCTAGTTTAGGTAAAAAGTTGTTGAAATCATGGTTCCAAAATGATGAATTAAGCTCCCCAGAACAGCTATTAGAGAAAAGACCACTTCTAGCCTAGTGTCTGACACATAATAGTTATTTAATAAATATTTGGTGTGTGGGATGAGTGGGAAGTAGACAGAGGAAGGGTTTTTTGTGACTGGCTGGTCATTTAAGTTGTGAATGTAACCAGGCTCATGGTTCCATGGATTCTTTCTATTTTGAGGCTTTAGATGGTATCCTGACAGTTGTTGCTGCTGTCTAAATGTGTGCACCTGGACATCAGGCAGACATGGGAAAAAAGAGTAAATCTGTCTTCCATACAGAAGAAAAGTAATTTAAAAATAGAAGTACAAAGCTGCAGTCTGAATTTGTGCATGCTACTTCATCTTCTTGTGTCTCTATTTCCTCATCAGTAAAATCGGGCTAATAATGTTTACTTCATAGGGTTGGTTGGTGAGGATTAAAAGAGATAATCTCTGAAAAGGCATTTGGATAGGGTGCTCCCTGGCACAGTGTGTCCATTGGAGTGTTAGCTCTTCATGCTGGTGGCCATATTTATACAGATTTAAGGCTGAGAGACTAGAGCTAATCTTCAGTCAATAGAAGAAGTACCAGGCAGTGGGAAGAGGACATATGGGATCTTGCGAAGAGAGGAGAAATTTTGTGTTTAATTAATGTAAAAGTCATTAATTGGTGAAGGTGATGGGTCCTGGGAACTGGAGCAGAGAGCTGGAAATGCAGCATCTTGTGAGCACAGGTCTGTCTTGACCTTCCTAGAGGGATCAGTACAGGGACCTCTTCATTCCTTCATTTCCCTTTACTGCAGACTAGAGTTTAATTTTATTTGTATTTTTAGTAAAATGATTTGAGGTCCAGGGAGACCTGCTGAGGTGATAGTGTAGGAAAGCAGTTCAGAAAGGTAAGATGGAAGACAGATCTGGACCACAGCAGTGTGAATTAAACATTTTGTTTGTCCTGTGGGCCTTCTGAGCTGTGATACCCAGGATTGCCCCATCCATCCAGGTGTTCTGTCAGAATCATGACAGGAGCGGCTCACTAACAGAAAACCAAGCTGATGAAAACAGATGAGTTGGCTGGTTGTCAGTGTATTTCAAATGATCTTGCCTGTAGGTAGCCCTTGAGTGAGAACTTACTTAAAACATTCAAGGAGAGAGACCATTGTTAACACATTTGGAGAACAAGTATGAGTCGTTTATTACTGCATGACAATAGAAGAAATGAAACTTTAGACTTACATTTGGGGGCTTATTAGATAAATTGAAATGTAATAAGGAAATTAAACACTGTGATAATGATAATCTAAATCATTAGGAAGTTAAAAGTTATCATAGAACTTTGCTGATTATGATGTGTCAGTAGGTGCATCCTTGGTATAAAAAAGAAAAAGGTACCATTCGGGCGAGTCATGTTGTACTCACCAGAGTGCATGGGGGAGGCTGTGCCTGCGTGGGGGCAGGAAGTATGTGGGGACTCTCTGTACCTTCCTCTCAGCTTTATTGTAAACCTAAATATGCTGTAAAAATCTTCTAAAAAATTATTGTAGAGCTGAGAAAGACCTTGGAACTCATCCAATCTCAACCCTTTACTTTAAAAACTTTGGAAACTGAGACTGAAATATAGGCAGTTATTTTCCCAAAATTACATTGTGAAATACAGAGTTTATCTTGATATCTGAGTACTTTCTACACTAAGATATCTTTTATCTTTATTTAAAAATAACTAGGTGGGTATCTGAGGGTAGAACATACCGCCTCTGTAATATACCTATAATGTTTTTGCTTATATATATTGTATGCACATATACAAGGTCTCCCCTCAAAATGGGAAAGACACAATTAGACAAAGATATCAGGTGTTGAAATCCTTTTATTCTAGAGCCCAGAAATCTCATATTTGTCCACTGGTCATATCCTTTTCATGGCATTTTTGCTGATGCTCCTGTCTATTGTATCACTTAGTGGTTGTGTCCATGTGGGATGGGAAAGGAGCACAGGAATTCAAGGAACAAGTGATGATTGGTGGTTACCTTCCCCACTAAGCTCATTCACAGATCTGCTGATGGGAACATACAAGATATCATCGTCATCATCATCATCATCATCACTTACTTTGTGCTTTAAAGTTTGCAACATATGTTCACAAGTTATGTAACTTTGTTATCACCGCTGTCATTTACAGCAGATATTATTATAATGGTTTTGCAATATGCAAGTGTATCAAATCAACAAGTTATATACCTGAAACTTATATACAGTGTCATATGTCAATTACATCTTAATAAACCTGGGAAAAAATAAAACAGATACTTTTAGCCTAGCATTAAGATGTGAGAAGCAGAATTCAGAGAAGCCACTCAAAGGGTGAGATTAAACTCAGATCTTCCGAGTCTAAAATCTGTGCTCTTTCTAATATAAGGATAAGTAGTATATCCTTGTTCTGGAAGCTTCACAGCCTGGCATGACTACATAAGAATAAAAAGAGCAGGCGATAATATATAATGATTGATTAGGTCACATATGATAGTACCTGATCTGTTGCATAGTAATGGTTGAGCCGGAGTGGAGGGGTAACCAGTCTGTGTACCTCTAAGGGTATTTGGAACAGTCATCCAGGAAGGCTTTTTGGAGATGATACTTGGAGGAAGTTTGGGATGGTTGAAAAGAAATGTGGTTTCACCAGAGCTGCAGAATCAGTTAAAAAGGTAGTACGACCTTTAACATAAATTGCTGGCACATCTCTGAATCTTAGCCCCAACTCAAAATTTTATGGGTTTAAGAATCACAAGGGTAAGGGGTAAACTGAGCTAAACACATCTGAATTTCAGGAGCTCAGTGTTTTAAGAAATCTGTCTCCATCCCTCAGCAGGGTTTCCTCTGTGTTGGCTTCTGTGGTATAGAGGCAGAGACGACTAATGTTCCGCCAGCTCAATAGTCCTGGGAGAGTGAGCCTCGTTCTTGTCCTTTCCAACAAGAATCCTGCTGCCACCCCTCTGTGGTCTGACGTTGGTCATGTGATCATTCTTAAATCAGTCACTTGTGGCTGGATCTATGTGACAACCACACCCTTTGGTGGGATGACTTTCATGACCCTCTCAGCCCTCCCCAAACTGCTGGGACCACAAGGTAAGTGGGGTTAATCCTTCAAAGGGGACTTGAGCTGCGGTTATCAAAGAATGAAGAAAAGGTGATGAGGCAGCAAAAACAATAATAGGGTTTAAAAATATATTTTTAAAAATTCTGATTTTCTTTCTCTTTCTAAAGTTGGGGGAAGGGAGGCGATCTCTTTTAAGGCCTAATTCAGAATAAAGTAGTAGGAGATTCTCCCTGGTGGAGTGAAAGTCATACAATACTTGGGACAACACCCTTGAGAAAAGCCAGAGCTTTGAAGGAGACAAGAACAGGGCTTAGGCAGTGTGCAGACAGAAATCATGATGCTACCCGCTTCAGGCCCCAGGAAAACCTAGCTTGTGGTGGTCATAGCCATGAACCTCTGTCAAGCTTCGGGATTACTTTGGACGAAGAATTAAGAGAGATTTATTAATGGGGCTTCCACTAATACTTCTTTGCTTTACATGTTCACAGTTCAAAATTGGGAAGTCAGGAATTGAGGGAATCTGGTGCTAGACTAGGATACTGACTGAATACCAAGCCCCTTACTTAATTCTGACTCTCAGTCAAGTATTAATACATATAATTGTTTCATTGTTGTGTCTAATATTACTGCAATTCTCAATAATTGTTACAGTAACGATGCATAGACAGTTTTCTCTTCACACTCATACTTTTTTTATGCAGATAGTTCTTAAGCTGTTTCCTTTACCCTAAAATATACGTTAGATCCTTGCCACTGGAAAGTGAGGCATTGGAACTGAAATCAGCAGAAAGTTTTAAGTCTAGTTAAGATATTTAGTCTCAAGGAATATTTAAGGTGTCTACAAAAGTTGTTTCTTCAGTCAGCTCAGTTTATTCAGTCAGTCTTCTAAGCGTACAAGTAAACCTTCAACCTTAACAATCACAGCTTCATCATTATTACTTCTCAGATTTGTGCTTGCTCCTTAAGTCTGTCTAAATTGCTCAACAATAATTTCTTGTCCACAACTTGTGTGGCCTCAGTTTTAAAACAACCTGAGGTTGTTACTGCCAATTCCTAACTGCTGTAGTATTTGTAGTAATTAAATGCTAGTGGTTAGAGGTTTAGGGAAGATTTGAGGATAACTGGTTCCAAAAATATCCCTGTGTGTGTTCTCGTGTTTGTGTGAATATTTTTTGGAGTAGGAAGGTGATATGTTTTGATTAGGCATTTGACTTTGTTCAGAGTATTCTTCGGAAAACCTAGAGCTTTTCAGTGGGATTATGGTATGTAATAACTATGTTCTGATAAAATCAGAGGTTTAGTAATTCAGGTAACAGATTATCTCCCATTCAGTGGCATGCTGATTTGTGGACAGTTATTTCTCCCTGGTTTTTTTTTTCCCCATTAATTAATTTATTTTTGGCTGCATTGGGTCTTCGTTGCCACGTGTGGGCTTTCTCTTTCTAGTTGTAGAGAGCAGGGGCTACTCTTTGTTGTGGTGCGCGGGCTTCTTGTTGCAGAGCATGGGCTCTAGGCATGCGGGCTTCAGTAGTTGTGGCACGTTGGCTCAGTAGTTGTGGCTCATGGGCTCTTGAGCACAGGCTCAGTAGTTGTGGTGGATGGGCTTAGTTGCTCCGCGGCATGTGGGATCTTCCTGGACCAGGGATTGAACCCATGTCCCGTGCATTGGCAGGTGGATTCTTAACCACTGTGCCACCAGAGAAGCCCATTTGCTCCCTGTTTTGAACTAGCTCCCCAGGCACTCTCTCTTGCAGTCTCTTCCACCAGGCAGACAGATGAGAATTCAAAATAAATACCACTCGTGATTTAGCTTAGGGTTTTGTGTATGTGCGTTTGTGTGTGTGTTTTCTGCTTGTGGGAGCTGTTTAAACTCTGTGGAAATTCATTAGAAAAGATGCATTGTCTAGTAGTCCTGATAGCATCAACTGGCCCTTTTTCCCTCCTGGGCAAGGTAGCATCCATTACTTTGTAGGGCCTGACTGCTAGAATTGTTCCCAGAGTTCAGGACTTCCGAACCACAATGGGCTCTACCAGGCTTTGTGGCCTTAATAAGCCCCCCGTTATTGGCACTTCAAATATTGGTATACCTATCGAGTCTGGCTGGATGTCAGGAGAGGGGAGGCTTTCTTTAGAGCCACCACTGATGGATCACATGCTTTTTCTCAAAAGAGCAAACAAGCACTTTTTGTTTAGGCTCAGTAATACTTGGCAAAGAAATACAGCTGTAATTATATATCCTAGTTCTTGTTCTTTTCTCCCCTTCTACGTTTTACTCCCCCACCCTCAACTTTATGTAAAAGCAGCTAGCGTTGGGTCTGAAATAAATGTCATGAATGAATAATAATTTCTTTCATTTACACAGTAATTAAACTTGTTGAATGCTGACTTAATGCTTTACTGCACTCTAATTTGACTGGAAGATTTTGCCTTTGTGAATTCAAAGAAAAGGGAAAAAATAGAAATTAAATACCTACTGAGACTATTAAGGAGGACATTTTTCAGAAGGTTTCTTCCTCCTCCTATTTCTCATCTTCTCGTGTTTGCCCTCTGCTTCCTGGGATACTTAATACATAAGAGTTGTTCTACAGATCATTCTTCAGTTTTTATGCCCAGCAGTGCCCCAGCAGCAAGGCACCCCAGGACCAAGGCCATCGGCTGCCACTGCACATAGAAGGACGAAGGCCTGGTCTGCTGCCATCATCAGAATTGTTGCTGCTTGTCTTCTGGAGGATTAGAGTTCTTTCTGGTTGGTTTCTACATTCCTTTCCTTCTTAACCCATAGAATTCCAGTTGGTGAGTCCATCCATCGGTCTCTAAGATCATGCTTGACACCCAAAATATACCTGAAAGCTGGTGGATGCATCCCAGCCAGGAGTATTTTGGGAATTTGTACTTCTCTACTGAAAATTTCTGCCTGTGTACAGTCTGAGTCACTCAACCTGTCTTTCCCAGAGTGTCTTTTTCTCTAAGGTGGATCCAGTAATGGGAGTTGGCAGCCCACTTTGCTATTCTTGGAGGAAAGTATCTTCCAATACCAGTTGGTGTTTTTATCTTCTTTCACCATGAGGACTGACTGGACATTTTCATAAATAATTCATTCCCAGAACTCCCTCCACGGGAGCTTGTAGGTTCCCTCGGCAAGGGTACTGCTCTTTATCTGCTGAATAGAGATTGTTGGAGGTGCTGTGTCACAAAAGGCAGAGCAGGTAGGAACTCTGGGATCCCCTTCAGGAAGCTGCGGTGAGCACAGCGCACGAGGAGCACCAGCATGGGGAGGTGTGCTACAGGGGGCCTCGTTCTCTGCTCCCTCGCGCTGTCAGAGGAGCTGGCAGTCAGGCCCAGGTGGTTGAGCCTCTGTGAGTCTGTGAGAGGAAAGCCTGATTGTGTTTTGTGCACGTTGCATCCTGTGTAGATTGTGGGTAGCGAGCGCTCCTTTGCAGGGCTGTCTGGGAGTGCTGACTTGAGTTTCAGGGTGTAGAAGGCCTGGCACATAGCCAGAGTCAATAAATATTAGTTCCTTACCCTCATCTGGAGACAAAGAGAACACAAGTGTTTAAGTATTTTTTTTAATCAAGGAATCTCCCGCAAATACTCCCCTCCTCACTACCCAGTGCCAGTATTCACGTGAATTAATTTTATTTTCCTTCTCTTCTTCCTCCCGCCCGCTCATCTTGCTTCCCTTTCTCTCTAAAGTTATACCAGACTTGTTCAGGATAGATTTTTTCTTTATAGAAAGTTCTAAAAGCTTTAAGACTTGTATTCCGATATATTTGTTGTTCTTGTTGTTCTTTTGCGGTACGCGGGCCTCTCACCGTTGTGGCCTCTCCCGTCGCGGAGCACAGGCTCCGGACGCGCAGGCCCAGCGGCCATGGCTCACGGACCCAGCTGCTCCACGGCACGTGGGATCCTCCAGGACCGGGTTACGAACCCGTGTCCCTTGCATCGGCAGGCGGACTCCCAACCACTGCGCCACCAGGGAAGCCCTGTTGTTGTTTTGGGGGTTTTTTTTGCGGTACGTGGGCCTCTCACTGTTGTGGCCTCTCCCGTTGCGGAGCACAGGCTCCGGACGCGCAGGCTCAGCGGCCACGGCCCACGGGCCCAGCCGCTCCGTGGCATGTGGGATCCTCCCGGACCGAGGCACGAACCCGCGTCCCCCGCATCGACAGGCAAACTCCCAACCACTGCGCCACCAGGGAAGACCCCAATATATATTTTTAATAAATACTTTTATGTTATATTTGTTAAAATACATTTGGAAGCATGGACGTCATAAAGATAAAGCCTGTTTACTCATTAACTATGTTAAATAGTTTATGATTGTGGGTTCCTTTCAAATACACCTAGATTAATACATGTGCTGTGTGTGTGTGCACGTGTGTGTATGTATGTATGTATATTTATATATATAATGCACACACAGAAGTATTTTCTATTTTGCCATAGTTTGCTTACTTTTGCGCTAAGTACTGTGATAAATGCTTTTAATGCTTAGTTATGTTTATTAGGTCACTGTTTCTCATGGTGTTTGATTTTAAGTGTTCTTTAGGGTAAAAACTACATATTCCCTAACCTACCCCAGACCTACTAAATCTGGGTATTAGAATCTAAATCTTTAGTGTTCCAATCTGGCTCTATGTTGAAATAACCTGGAACTGGAACATTTTAAAAACAAACAAACAAACTCAATCCCAGTCCATTTAAATCAGCACGTTTTCAAGATAGGCCTGGGCATCGTTTCTTTAAGCTCCTCTGCTGGTCCTCAATGTGCAGATAGGGTTGAGATTTAACAGTCTATCTAGGTGCTTCTTATTATCCGAAACCGAAACTAGAAAATGAACGAGTTTAGTTCATTTAATCCTTACAATAACCTCGTGAGGCACAGCTGGCATTATCCCTATTTTCAGATGAGAAATTAGAGATTTGGAGAGACGTGAGGTACTAGTACTGAGAATGAGAGTCAACTTGTTCTTTTAAGTCTTATAATCAAACAGTATTCATAGTATTACCATCTACTTGGAGATGCACATATATTTTTATTTGATGGTCACAATCTACATATGAAATGCTGGTTTTGACATGAAATTAAATTGACCAACTCAGTATGCCTCGGAACCAAGTATTTGTGTGCTAAGCTCTTATGAATATAGATACCTGCAGATAGACATTATACATTCATTTTGTTACGCTCAGTGGCAAAGAGAATGAGCCTGACACTTGGGGTTTATAACTAACCTATATATTTGGGTGGACTTTAAGTGAATTGGAGGGCAGAAACAATTTAATATTCTGCCGTTTCTAGAGGTGTTTCCGCGAAACACTTTGGTGTATATTTCATGAGCCCTGCCTTCTCAGCCATGAATTCTTTTTGAATGCAACCAATTCCACCTCCTTCCCACCTCTTGTTTTTAAGTGACTTTGTTGCAGGTGCTGGGAATGCAGAGGAGTGACTCGGTTATTCTTTCTCTGTAGAAACAATGGCAACATGGAGTAAATCTACCTCAAACTATAAATATGAACCACACTCACATTTTAAAAAACACTTCCTGTAACTCTAAGAGCTCCCTGGGGGGAACCTGTGTCTAGCCTTCTGAATGGACCACATGTGTGGGAATGTTGCCCTTCAGTTTGAGCAAGTTCCTTAAAAGTGCTTGGTTCTGTGCGTTTGAGGTGATTAATTTTACTCTTATAATGGCTTAAAGAACCACGCTTGTGCATCCATGTATGTATTCATTTGTTTTGCAAATATTTCTTGAACTCCTACCATGTGTGTACTGTTGTAAATATTGGGGTGATAATATCCAAACCAAGTAGACAAAAATTTGCTATCATGGAGCTTAAATTCTAATGAATAATATAAGAAAAAAAGTAAGTACATACATCTTAGTGTTTTGGAAGGTGAAAATTAGAGGTAGAGAGCATGTAAGGAGGAAAGCCTCTTATCATAGTCAGAGAATAGTGAAATTTTTAATAAGACAGTTGGGGTGGACCTCACTGAGGGGACTTTGAAGCAGGTATTTGCTGGAGGTAAGGGAGTAAGCCATGCAGATATCAGAGGGAGATCACTTCAGACAGAAAACAGCTCCACTGTCACATCTCTGGAGTATGAGGCTTAGCTCTGTAGGATGTGTCTGCTCCCCACCCGTAGGAATTTTCTATGAATTTTCTATGTAACATCACCCACACATTGGGATAAAGGTTGTACCAAGTTACAATCTTTGATGGCTATGATTACATCATTTGCACTTGAAGGAAAGGGAAGGGGACTGTGAAATTTCCCTAAACATAGCTGATTTCTGAACTCTAAACAGATAAAATTTCAGTGCCCCATAATTTTTCCATCATTATGTTTTTACCTTGATGAGTAGGTTGGCAGAAATGGGTGGTGTCTGAATCAGAAGTCATGGATTATAGGTCTAGTTCTACCACAATTACCTGTGGGACTTAGGAAGAAAAAATACTTAATTTGGTCATGATTCTGTTTCTGCTGTCATAAAATGAAGGTAGTTTTTTTCTTCTACTTGTTCATCATCAGTGAAAACTAGATGAAAAAGGGTATAATGCATTAAATTCTAAAGGACTATGTGAATTATGACTTACTTTTTGCAAAATTTACCTCAAACAAGGACAGAATGCTGGCTAGAAAAGTGTGTTTAAATTAACCTTTCGCCATCCTTCCCAAGTTTTTACTGAGAGCCTACCATGCGCAAAACCCAGTGGTGGCCACTTTAATTCCTTTCTTGGAGGAACTCCATGTTTCTCGTAGGTCTGACTTTGTACAGTGTCACTCAAAAAGTTCATCAGTGATTAAAAAAAGAAAATAGGAACCTAATAAAAATAAAGTAGTGTAGGTTTTCACATGTTAAATGATTACCTTAAAAAAAAAACCCAAACCTACATTAACATGGCACTGTGTATTGAAAGAGACCTGAGGTTTGCTTATATAAGTGGGCAATGGGAGGGTTGCAGCTTGTGAATTATTGTGAAGTGGTGGAAGAAGGGTTGTCTGAAATGGGTTGAAAGTTGTGACACCAGATGTGGATGGGAGTGGCCCATAATGCACACAAATGTTTGTGGTATGTGTGTGTGTGTGTGTGTGTTTTGTACATTCCTACACAGCTCAGTTCAACTGGGTGTAGTTTTCTGAATTCACGTAGTATTTCTTTTTTTTCAAATTGAAAAACAGTTGATGTACAATATTGTATAAGTTACAGGTGTACAATATAGTGACTCACAATTTTTAAAAGTTATACGCCATTTATAGTTATTATAAAATATTGGCTATATTACCTGTGTTGTATGGTATATCCTTGTAGTTTATTTTTTGCATAATAGTTTATATCTCTTAATCTTCTACCCCTTTATTGCCCGTCCTATCTTCCCTGTCCCCACTGTAACCACTAGTTTGTTCTATATCTGTGAGTCTGCTTCTTTTTTGGTTTCTCAAAAAACTAAAAATAGAACTATCATATGACCCAGCAATTCCTCTCCTGGGTTTATATCTGAAAACAACAAAAACATTAATTTTGAAGAGTTATATGCACCCCAGTGTTCATAGCAGCATTATTTACACTTGACAAGATTTGGAAGCAACCCAAGTGTTCATCAACAGATGAATGGATAAAAAGATGTGGTACATATATACAATGGAATATTACTCAGCCATAAAAAAGAATGAAATTTTGCCATTTGCAACAACATGGATGGTCTTGGAGGGTATTATGCTGAGTGAAATAAGTCAGACAGAGAAAGACAAATACTGTTTGATATCACCTAGTATTTCTTATATATGAAATTATATGCAAGCAAATGCAAAATTCATGTTATGCTCAAATCGTTCCTACTTACATCAGTTGCATTAGAACAGATTCATATTTTCAGAATTAGCTTTGTATCAGAAGTATCTGCACAAAGAGACATAATCAGTCTGGTATAATTATAGAATTACAAAGAGAATGGAATGAGTAGAGTATAATTTGCAAAGGGTAGAATGGCAGGAGTTAGAAGAGGTAGTCAATGGTGGGATCAAAAATAGTTTCGTATCCTTTGTCACTTACTAGGCCCTCAGATTGTGCTGTAATCATATTGTCCTCTATTCTGGTTTTTAAATATTCTTGTAAAGAGCTGTGAAGTCATTACAGATAAAATGTCAGTTGTGTCCAGTTGTACAAATTAAATTTAGTCACAAAATTCAAAGAACAGCAGTGGAACATCTAATCCTAGTGAACATTAGGAAATACCTTTGTGGGCTCTCATCTCAGAGATGAGATGTTTGCCTTTTTCAGCCAAAAGGATGGTATGGGAATTGTTTGGAATGTAGAAGCAGGAGAGAGAAATAATTCAGCATTGTGTTCTCCCTTCATCTTTTTATTCCAACAGAGAGACGTATCTTTCTATCTTTTGCTCGAATTATCAAACACAAACAGGAGCAAGTTAATAAAAGCATATGCCTAGGAGAGTCCCATCTGCCCCATCTCCAACCTGTCTCTCTTCAACCTCGTTTCTACCCAGATTAGCAGATGGCACCAGTTCTTGGCCAGTGTCTCTAGTTATCTGATTACAAGGGTTTGTTCTTTTGCCTGCCTCCTTTAAAGCAACAACAGAAAAATTGGTCATGACTGACTGTATGCCCATTGGGCAGGGCACTGATTCCTGAGGACTAGACAGAAGCTTGGAATTCAGCCAAGCCTTCTGTATTGCATTAGGATGGTCTGCCTGACAGCAGAAAGTTAGGGTGGTCTGCCTGATAACAGAAAGCTGGGTTGATTTAAGCTTGAGCTTTTAGATACTAGAAGGCTTGTTCAGTGCTGGCTAGAAAGAAACTAGTAGTAACAAATCCCAAAAGCCATTAAAAAAAAAAAAAGCAGGGGCTCTTTTAAGTTTTGTTCTGAGAATAGTGATTACTTTTTTTTTTTAACATCTTTACTGGAGTATAATTGCTTTACAGTGGTGTGTTAGTTTCTGCTTTATAACAAAGTGAATCAGTTATACATATACATATGTTCCCATTTTGTGCCAGTACCATACTGTCTTGATTACTGTAGCTTTGTAGTATAGTCTGAAGTCAGGGAGCCTGATACCTCCAGCTCCGTTTTTCGTTCTCAAGATTGCTTTGGCTATTCGAGGTCTTTTGTGTTTCCATACAAATTGTGAAATTTTTTGTTCTAGTGCTGTGAAAAATGCAATAGTGATTTACTTCTCATGGTGAGTGGTGTAGTGCTGGGTGATGCACAATGCAGGATTCGTTAGTTCCAATTCTGCATTTGACCTCTCAGTAAAAGAGAATGGGCTTCTAACTAAACGGGAAAATCAGATTTGACAGAAGAGTTAGAAGTTCAAGGTGGAAGAATAGGTTGTAAGAGAATACCTGTCCACCTGCAGAGAATGGACTCAGAGCTCCTGATGCCAGTGGATTGTAGACTCACCATCATCTTTGAGGCCATGTGTTTTGACTTTAATAAAAACAGTGTAAGTAAATTCTATAACCTTTTGTTTGGGTCCTGGACAGTATTTCAGAACAAGTGATAGGATACCTAAGCACTGAGCAAAGAGTACAGTGCTTGCAGAAAGCCAGCATGTATTCCTCAGTTCCTTCCTTAACAAGACTGTGGGACAGCAACTCAGGGGCATGTCGTAGACACGATTCATTTGGACTTCAGCAAGATTTTTGGCCTTGTCTTCCATGATCCTTTTGTGAACAATTAGAAAAATATAGGTTCGATGGAATTATGGTTGTCAAGATTTATAATTAATTTCATTATTGTTTCACTGGTTAAAAACATTTATTTCACTCTGGATAGGATCTGGACCTAGAGTCTGTCATACAGAGTGAAGTAAGTCAGAAAGAGAAAAGCAAGCACTAAATCTTAACGTACATATATGGGATGTAATAAAACAGTACTGATGAACCTAGTGGCAGAGCAGGAATAAAGATGCAGACGTTGAGAACGGACTTGAGGACACGAGCGGAAGGGGAAGCTGGGACAAAGTGAGAGAGTAGCACTGACATATATACACTACCAAATGTAAAACGGATGGCTAATGGGAAGCTGCTGCATAGCACAGGGAGATCAGCTCGATGCTTTGTGACAACCTAGAGGAGTGGAATAGGGAGGGTGGGAGGGAGGCTCAAGAGGGAGGGGATATGGGGATATACGTATGCACATAGCTGATTCACAAAAAGAACTGACTAGGATCATTCCATAAATGTCTATCCTTGGTTCTATCTTATTTAAATTTTGTTTTTGAGATGAAGATATAGTTACAAATGTTTCAAAAATAGGAGGGATCATAAATATGGTGGGTAGGAAAAACAGGACACAACTGGACTTTGACTCTCTGGATAGTGGCCAAAATAAGGTTTAAAGGTAAGGAAGGGTTAGGTAAACTTATGTTCGAAAACCCAGCTGTGAAAAAAGAAAATTGAGAGAGAAGGGTGACATGATTTTCCGCTGACTCATTCTGTGAGTCAGTCGTGTGTCTTTGGCCGGTAATGAAGCTAATGCTATTTTTGAGTACCTTAACAGAAATGTAGAATAAGATGGTTGATATGTGACTACTCTGTGTATGTTTGGGGAGGAGGAGATGGAAAAATTTAAGGTAAGATTTGCCCAGAGTCACAGATAGTATTAATTAATTTCGGCTTATTTGTAAATCACTCTTGATCTTTAAATTCAAAAGATCCAAATAGCTGTGGAAACTCACTGGCTTTAAAAGCTACCTTGGGAAAGAGAAAATAAAACTGTACTCAAAGAGGGATCTTCAGATAGTGGTTTTAAAGACATTTAACTTGTCTAATGTCAATTTAAAAAAAACTAAGCAGTTGTAAGAAAAAGTCCATGCAGTATCTGTGAACAACTTGGCAGTTAAACGAAAGTTTGAGGAAACTGACAGAACAATTTTTGTGGAGTAAGGTATGAAGTTTGCATATTTTATCATATGATGAGTTTAAAAATTCAGTCCCAGATGTATTTTTTGCTCACCATGTGTGTGATATACTATAAGCCATCAGCGATTTGGAACTTATAAATGGCATGCTTCCTGTTTAGTAAAAGATAATAAACTCATTAAGGAGGAGGTAGAAAAAGTTTCAAGGTTTAAGAGATATAAAACTGATCAGGAAGGGCTTCTGACTACCTCATGCTTCGTAGGTGGAAATCGTGAGGACGAGCTAGGATGAGGATCATGAGTGTGAGGTGATGGCAGACTTAGAAGCACAATCTTTCAAAATTGATTTTTGGAAACTGTTCTTCATTATCCACTTACAACATCTTATTCAGATTTGTGGCACAGGTTCCTTCTAGTTATAAAATTGATCTGGTACTTAGAGATCATCATTCTAATTCATTACTTTCATTTTAGAAAACTGGGACTTGACGCTTAGCTACTTTATAAAGTGTTTGGATTTAATTTAGTTCACTAAGATTTTTATGCTTATAACAGCCTTCCCCTGGGTCTGTCATTCCCTGGAGGTAGGGATCATATTTGATCCTGTCATTTCTTCAGGGGCTGGCACACTGCCTGGCACATAGTAGGTACCTAATAAATATTTATGAATAAATATTGAGGTAAGTAGTCTAGGTATTAAGATCGAGACCCTCATTGTACACAGTAGAAATTTGAGTCTTTGATTGTTTATATGGCCTAGCTTTTCAGAGCAGAAAGGAGCAGTAGAAGGGAACACACACAACTCCTACTTCACAAATAGGAAGATGAGGGTTCCTGGAATTTAATAGGGGGGCTGATGTCTGAATCTGGCAGTTGGCACATTGCCTCTCACTCAGGATTTATTGCTTATTCTCTTGGGCTCAGGATGATTTGGAGAAGGTAATGCAGAAGGGAGAGTTGAATCAGCATCTTCAGAGTCTATGCCGTTTTTTCCTACCCTAGCATGCCCACAGGATCTAGAGCACATCCCTCTTTAGTAATTCTATCTCTTATTCACAGGTGAGTCTAAATCCACATGTTTGCTTCTATCACTAGGTGAAGTGTAGGCACTGTTTAAAGTGTAGGCACTACACTGCCCAGTGCAGACACCATTTAAACGTATAATTTTGTAGCCAGTCTGTTTGCCATATATACTTTGGTGATGACACATTAATGTCACCCCTGGTTAACTTCTGGTTGTTTGATTGCATCTTTTCATTGAGTTACTTCATGTGATGCTGTTTCATATTTATGTTTGGTGTCTTGTTCACTGAACTAACTAAAAATTTATAATCTCATGTGAAAATTAAGTTTTATTATATGGCTCTTATTAAAGCATAGTGTTGAAATGGGTATCAAACTGATTTTTTTTAATTGCAGAGAATTCCACTAAATGTGTAAGTTAGGGTGCTTTCAACCATGTGTATCAGAAAACCTGACTCAAACTTGCTTAACCAATAAGGAAATTTATTGGGTCACATAACTGGAAGTCCAGATGTGGTGAGGACCTCAGGTTGGTTGATTCGGTGACTTAATGGAGTGTCTGTCCTCAGAGACCTCATTTCTTTCTGTCTCATCTGTTTGCATTCATAGTATCAGCATCATCCCTAAGCTATTTGCGCATGGTTACTGGTAGCAGTCAGGGCCTCATGCTTTGCAGAAATGTGGGAGTGTGGGCAGGGAGACTGAGAGAGATCGAAAGGAAGCTGACTTCTCCCCCAGACAGAATAAAAGTCCTCCCCTCTGTCTCTGGACCAGTTTAGGGCATGAGCATAAGAACTGTCACTTTGGGTTGGCATGGCTTGCTTAGGCCTGGGTTCCTCATCAATTGCTGGCAAAAAGGATAAGAGCACTTTAAGGGGCTTAACCAGGCCTGGAGCTGGAGTCATTTCCTCAAGTGGTATGTCCCCCTGCACAGTGGGGGAGTGTGGAATAAATGTTGGGGGGTCAACTTTTTTTGGCTTTGAGTGGCTCTCAAACCAATGATCGCAGTTGGCTAAATCTCTTACCAACAACAGTACTGGTTTTCTCTGTTATGAGTGTTACCCCAGGCTGTCAATATGAGAAAGGTACAGCAAAATGCATAGGATGTAGTTACTCTCTTCTGACCATCGCTTATGTTTATTTCAACTTCAGTAAGTCAAGGAGAATTAATAAAAGCAGTAAGGTAGAGTGACTGATCACAAGATACTCCCTTCAAGGGAACTTGGGAACTGCTGGACAAAGCAGAAAAGAAACAGTTGCTAAATAAGGCTCATTATCAGGTGTATAATTCAGGGATGCTCACTTGTACTTCTCTCGTCCTCAGTTTTATTGACATTAGGCTGGGAAGCTGCGGGAAGGTTTTGGGTGAGGAAGTTGTATACTTTATTTGCATTTTAAAATGATGACTGTGGCCACTGTGTTGAGCACAGGGACTAAGGTGGAAGCAGGGAGACTGGTTAGGCAGCTAACACAGTAAGCGTCCAGGGGAGAAAGGTGGGAGCTTAGAGCAGGGGGTGGAGGTAGAGGCGGTAGGAAGTGAAGGGATTCTGCATTTGGCTGTTAGAACTGACAGAATTAGATATGGGATATGAGAAAAATAGACTTAACCTGAAAATGCGCTATACCTCAATTAATTGGATTAATAAAGTAATTACTATATCGTTTACTCTTTTGTTGTAGTAGAAACTGGAAGAGCCATTAGCAAATAAGATCTAACTTTTATTGAGTACATATCATGCGCTAGATATTGTTCTAAATGCTTAAAATATCATTTCAGTGAATTCTCATAATCCTTATCATGTTATTCCATTTTATAGATGAGGAAACTGAGGCACAAAGACGTGAAGTGCCTTTCTCAAGATTACACAGTTAAATAGAATTCTCTAGTAAGCACATTCAACTCCTGAACCTGTTGTAAAGATCTTGTAATTTATGAAACATTGATTGAGCATCATCCATGGATGGCCTGGTCCATATTTCCAGAGTGCCTTGTTTATAACACTGAACACACTGTCATAATTATTACTTTTATATCCAGGTTCACACTGTGCTCTAAGTCCCTGGGGGAAAAGAACTATGTTCCATTCAAGCTTTGAATCTTTGATGTCTGACACATAGTAGTGATTAACAGTTTTTTTTTTTTCTAATGGTTGTCAAGCATGACGCTAAGATTGGTATGTGAAGATCAAGAAAGCATGACCTCTTCCCTGGAGGAGGTCACCATGAGTTGTGACACACCTTCCTCTTAACAGAGAAGTTAGCTTCCTGAGGGCTGTTATAACCCACATACACTGTTTGAGTTCATGCGAAAGACTTACTCTCTCACGGAGGGAACTTTAGGAGGCATACTGGAGATGGAACCCAACCTGGGTCATAAAGGATGGGCTGACCTGACAAAAGAGAAGAGAGGGGAACTTGGAGCTGTGTACCAGCTGTGTGAGACCACGTAGGCTGATGGAGCCTGAAACGGCGTGATGCAGAAATATGATCTGTGGCATCAAATAAAGTTTTAAATTTTACTCAGTGTAATTTTAGTATATTTTATGCGCATATTCCAGAGTTCTAAGAAAATTGGATTTATATCTTTAGCACATGGGACAATGCTAAATGAGAATGTTTGATTAACATTGTATGTCAGTCCTTTGAAATGCTGACATTGGACTATGTGTATATTGTTTAGAACATTTCCTTCTTTCTGACTTCATAAACCCAGAGTTTAAAGTGGAGAGAAATGCATGCATGTGGTAGTGCTTAATGCAGTGGGTCAGGAAGCATGGCCTACTGTTTCCAAGTAGTCAGCTGTTGCATGGATTTCCCCATCCCCTGAACTCTGCTTGTTGTAGGGTTTGTATTCCTCAGGTCCTTAGATGTTCTACTCCAAATCTAATGTTAGTTTAACTGCCAAATGACAGAATCCAGAGCACATGGTAAATATTTCTTGAAAATGACAACTGGAAAACGTTTCACAGAGGCTCACATGATGCTGTTTGTATATTTTTTTCTTCCATGGTGACACTTAAAATTCATTCCATATTGCCTATAGGAGAGAGGACGAGGGGGAGGAGCCTGCGTTTGATAGCTTTGTATGTTCCTCCAAAGAAAGAGTGCTTGAAAAAAGAAAGGCAGGCTTTCAGATGTTGTCTGAACAAAGATATGGAAATGTGAGACGAGGGCAGCATCTGGAGGTTTTCAAACACTAGAACACAGGCTGCACGCTTCTTTTGCTGTTGGAGGAGTGAAAAGCTGTTTCCTGTCATTTCCCATCTTGTCACTTCCAGGACCAACATCTTGCTACTTCTTGCACCAGCTGTTGTTGTTGTGTTTTTTTTTTTTTCTCCCTCCACAGACAGATGGTGCAAGAGCTTTGATTATTTTCCCCCCAGTTCTAAAGGAGTTTGCTTGTGTGGTACCTTTATAAAATGATCATATGCCCCTGTCACTCACTTTATCCTGTTAGCAGAGTCGGAAGAGAGCAGAGCGGATCCAGTGGAGACTTTTAACAACATACTCTGTCATGTCTTGTGGAGCTGCTTTATAGAAACCTCAACTCTGCTGGTGCAACCCATTTGTTTCTGAGGTTTTACTCCAAAAAAGGGGAAGAGGTAGAATAAACTTTGTTACCTTTGCCTCCGTAAGAATCAGGGATTTCTGATCATGCTTTCCCTGTACTTTGAACCCAGGATAGGAGTTCTGATAACCTTGTTCCCCTCCCTAGGTTTTCGCCAAGTAGAATTAGGCAAGGTGATGCACAGTTGACCTTTGAACAACACAGTTTGGAACTGTGCAGGTCCATTTATATGGGGATTTTTTTCCAATAAGTAGGTACTACAGTACTGCATGATCCGTGGTTGGTTAAATCCACGGATGCAGAACCCCACTGATAAGGAGGGTGGACTGTAGACTTATATACCTGGATGTTTTACTTTGTGCTCGGAGGGTGGGGTGGGGGGGTATGTGTGGGTGCCCCTGATCCCTACACTGTTCAGGTGTCTACTGTACTATCTTTTCACAGGGCTAGATATTTATCCTTTTTTTTTTTTTTTCTTTTCACTTTTTGCTTTTTAAAAAGGGTGCTTTATTAAAAGTTTTGGTCAATTTGTCTCTTTATAATAAGTCTTGATAGCTTAAAGATAAGGTCTTTCCATCCTTTTCTTCATCAAGAATGTTCTGGCTTTTCGTACTACTTCTCATTTTCGTATATAATAAACTCTGCCACAAAGACGTGTCCATAGATACTGATTGTGACTTCATTGAATCTACAGAGTACTTTTGGAGGAATTTTTCCTGTCATTCCCTTTCAATTTTTTATTCAGTCTGGATTTTTGTTTTTTTACTGAGTCTGAAATTCTTTTAATGCAGTCCAAATTATTATTTCTTTGTAGCTATTATTCTTTTCATATTTAAAAAAATCATTGTCTTCATACAGTCATGAATCCAAGCTACCATTTTTTTCAAATAGTTTTTATTGTTTTCACTTTCATATTCAACTCTAGGGTTCATCCAGAGCCGATGGTTCTTTTTGTTTTTTTAAACATCTTTATTGGAGTATAATTGCTTTAATTTTGGATTGGGTTGTTTGTTTTTTTGTTATTGAGCTGCATGAGCTGCTTGTAGATTTTGGAGATTAATCCTTTGTCAGTTGCTTTATTTGCAAATATTTTCTCCCATTCTGAGGGTTGTCTTTTCATCTTGTTTGTGGTTTCCTTTGGATATTTATCCTTAATTGCTCTTTTTACATCTATTACTTTAAATATTTTTCTTGGTCTTCAGTGAGGATAAGAACTTAGAAATAAATGCAGGATAAATAAATAAATGCTCTATAATTGAGGAGATAGCCGATGGAAACAACTTTGCTTTTCTTTAAATTCTATTATATTTATCATTACAAAATAAAAATAATAACATCATGTAAGGAGCTTCTCCTTTTCTTTCCCTCAAAATAATAGTTGTTTTTCCAAGAAGTAACATATTCTTTGTAGAAAACTTAGAAAGAAAATCTGTTACAGAAGAAGTAAAATTGTCCTTAATTCTATAGCAGCCACTCTTACATCTGGTATATTTCCTTGTAGATTTTTCCTCAGGGTTAAGTGTCCATATGTTTCTCTTGTATACTTATAAACTTACGTTGCTACTTGGGTCATTTTTCGGGATAGATTTGGTGGTAGTGGTAGTGGTGATGTAATGATGATAGCTAAGATTTATCTAACATTTATTATGTGACAGTCACTGTAGTAGATGCTTTACATGCATTGCACACTTCAATTCCCATATCAATCCTATAAAGTAAGAATTAATTTATCTCTATTTTAGACATGAGAAAAGTGGAGTTGGAGAAACATTGTATAGTTTGCCGGAGGTCACAAAGTGCATGTAAGGTGAAGGTTAGACTTAGATCTGGAGAGTCTGTCTCTGAAACTCATGCTGTTTACCTATTTGTCCATCTTTCTTTAAAAGGTCTGAGTATATTTAAGACACATGATGCATATTGCTTAAGATTATTTTTATTAATTCATATTTTCCACATTCATAAGACTGCTCATTGTACTCTTACCACCCTCACATATCATCAGATGTGCTTTATCTTTGCAGGTGTTTGGAGTGAATGATCACTCACTTTTTTCCGTAGCCCTTCTTTTCTTACCAGACAGATTGGACATTTTTCATGTGTTATTGGTCATTTGTATTTCATCTGTTAATTGTTCTGTGCTGCTGCTTTTACTGACTCGTTAATTTTTTTGTACAACCTTATCATGCATTAAATATATTAATCCTTTGTCTCATTTGTTTAAAATATGCTTCCTTCTGCTGCTTGCTTCCTTATTTTTGAACAAATTACTTATATTGTATGAATGTTTTAAGTATGTATATATCCATATATTTTTCTCTGCATAATACCACAAATCATTGATTTTTTAGCTCATTTTTCCTTTATTTTATGGTTTTATTACTTATAGCCAACACTTCAATTCAGATCTGGAATTTATTTTAATATGTGACATGTGGTGAGGCCCTGATTTTGTTATATGTTATTGACAGGTAATCCCTTTTCTGTTTGTTTGTTTCAGTTTTTCTAATCCATTTTAAAATTACCATGCATTATATATTCCACTCTTCTGTGGTATGCTTTAATATCTATGTATTTCTTTTATCTATTATCATCTGTTTAGGCTATTTTTTCTTACTATTACTAGTTTAATATAAAGGATACAACTCAGGAGCAACCAAGTGGAAAAGATGCATGGGACAGGTATGGGGTGAGGGGTGCAGAGCTTCCATACCCTCTCCAGGCACACCACCCTCCCAGCACCTCAGTGTGTTCACCAACCCAGAACTTCCCTGAACCCCTTTGTTCGGGGGTATTTATGGAAGTTTTATTACATGGGCACAGTTGGTTAAATCACTGACAATTGGTGATTGAAAATCTCCAGCCTTTCTCCTCTCCCCTAAATTGGAGGTGGGGGTGGTATGGCTGGAAGTTCCAACCCTGTAATCATGTCTTGGTCTTTTCGGCAACCAGCCCCCATCCTGAAACTGTTTGGGGGACATACAAAAGTTGTCTCAGAGCCAAACCTGAGTGACACTCCTATCACTCAGGAATTCCAAGGGATTTAGGAGTTCTATGTCAGGAACTAGGACAAAAACCAAATATATATGTATACAATATTATAGAAAGTTCTGAATTTGTGGCAAATGAATAATTTGCTTATAGCACTGAGAAGAGTAGAAATATTGGCTAAAACACAAGTGGGCTATATTCTTCTTTTCGAATTGCAGCAAGCCTTAGTAGTAACCTGGTTGATCCCAAAACGTTACTCTGACTTTATTTAAAGAAGGAACTGCCTCTTCCCTTTCCCCTCTGGTTTTATGCACCTATTACGTGCAGCAACCAATAACAAGGATCTTCTGTAATAAAAATGATGCCCCCTTACTTTTGAGTCCTCTTTTACAATCTTAAAAGTGTTTTGAGGTGTATTTCTTTATTTGATTCTCATAATAACCCTATGAAGTAGCTTGGTCCAAGGTGTTAACTCCACTTTACATATGAAGAAAATGAGACTTGTACTGAAATACTTGCCCAAGGCCATAGGATTTGTAAATTGTGGGACTGGCCTCTAGCTTAGTGCTTATAAGACCTAAGTTGGTATGATTTTGACTGGGTTAGTTCCAAGCCTTTCTATTTTTTAAAGAGATTTGCATATCTACCTTGCCCACCTTTAAAATATTAAAAAATGTATTTAAGGTGCCTGGCCAGAATGACATATGTCAAAATATTTTTTTCAACTATAAAGTACTATTCACATGTAAGGCTTTGTCTTTATTATTCCCCGGGGGCTAACAGCTAGATACCTGTCTTCTCTGCTCAGTGTTATATGAGGGTAATTAACAAAGATGTATTATATGTGAGCTTTATTTTTTTAAGTGTATTTCAGCTGTCATGAAGGACATTTTTAACTAAAAGGAGAAACAGTCTTCATTTGTCTTAGTTTAGTTGAGAGTAAATGATAGTTGAGACAGAGTTGTCAAACTTGTCTGCTGCCTTCAGACTGCTAATCATGATTTTTTTTCTCATAGTCTTAAGGAATAGCGTAAAAAGTTTATAGTTAGTATTTTGGAAGTTTCATACTCAGGTGTGCTCAAAATAGTACCACATATTTTGGTAGTCATTACAGCTGTCTGAAAATATTCCAACCCTCTCTGTTTCTCTCTCTGGGAACATGGCCTTCTCCGACCACTTTTAACTTTGGAAAGCCATGTGACTTGTTTTGCCAATACAATGTGAGGGCGACTTCTGGGTGTGTACTTTACTGTATTCTCTTTTCCTCTCTGTGAGGGTTAGTAATATTCATGATATTGGCCACACCATCAGTCTGGGTTCCTGAATGACTATGAATAGAAGAACCTTTACTGACTCATAGCAGACATATAGTGTGAATGAGAAATAAACCTTTGTTATTTTCAGCCACTGAGATTTTGCATTACCTCACCTGTCCTGAGGCAGGATCAGAAGAATATGTTTATTATGCATCATTGAAATCTTTTTGTTGATTCAGTCTAAATATCTTAAATTATGCCCAAATTGAATACTCTCCAGTATCTCCAAACAGGATTTATCCATTCAACTGTGCTCACAAAACAGGATTTGGAAATCAAGAAGAAAAGCTTATAAGGAGAGCTCAGTTCCCAGGATCAAAGCCTTTGTTGGACAGCCACGGGAGGGATTTGCTTTAATTTGGTTTTTAGTCATAAAGGTCTGCCAGATATCTAGGTAACTCTTATTGGAGGTATTCCTTTAAAATAGGAGCAGAGGCTACTTATGTGTTGATTTGAAATTAGGAAAAGGCGAGATTTCTTCCAAGGACCCTATTTTCAACCATGACTAAGTAAAGCTTCGCGTGGGGGGTGGGTGGTGAGCTGAAGATGGAAAAGGTCATTTAGTCATTTTGGCTGATGAAAGAATCAGATCAGAATTGTATTATATTGAGTTGCTTAGTTCTGGAATTGACATCCAGCTCTGATGTGCTTGCGGAACTGAATCTTGACAAAACAAAGCTCGCGTCAGCCATGTCTCTCTCTTCTCTTTTCCTCCTTCTTTTACTTTTCCCACTTTCCTGTTCCGCTCCCTCATTTCCTTGCTTAACCTCTCTCCTCTAATTTAGCTCATCAAGGTCTTTGTTACAAAAAATGGTTTGTAAGTTACTGATTTGGAACTTGGAAACCAGTTTCCCATGAAAGAAGGCAGAAATATTATGTCCCAAATGAGAAAACTTGACTTAACTAATTGTATCATGAAGTTACATTTAAAATTAGGGTCCTGAGCCCCATGGAAACCTTACCTGCTTTGAGGATGTGTAGGTGGGAGGTGGGCGGCATGAGTCTTCGCTACTGTTGGCCTGAACAAGCAGTATTTCTCTACTGTCTTTTCATACTTCAGAGTAGCCCTTTGCATCTTCCAGATTGCTTCTGCCATCCTTCACTCTGCCATCTATGGATTTTGAGCTCCATGGTGGCCATGCAGCCTCTCAGCCCTTGCTGGAAGATGGAGCCTCTTCCATGCCTGCCTGTGATGTGGGTACAGTAGGAAGTTCCCCTCTTGCTTCCTTGGTCTTTGCACTGTCATCATATGTCTCATGAACCTCCTACACAGTGGGGAAGGGCTGTGAGGCTGAGGACTCATTGAACCTTCCACTGTGAGGAAGAAGAGGCCCAAGCTTGCTCTCTTAGGGCTGCCGTTCAGGGAGGGGAGCCCCTTACAAACTGCCTTTTCCTCCTGGCTCCATCTGCTTCTTCACCACCCCTTGCTCTCTGCAAAGTATTGGTGGTGCTGGGTTCTGACACCAGTTGAGGTACCGGTTGAGGCCTCTTGTGAGGGAAGGGGGCAGGAAGAATTAACAAGTGGTCACCAGTTAACAACCTCTCTAAATGCTTAGGGCAAGGAAGTGGGCAGGTTTGAAGGGACAGAGCATCAGGTCTGGCTGGAGGGAACATGGTCTCCACGCTGCTCCTTCTCACTCCGGGTCCCGGAGTCTAGGACAATTCTTTTCCACCTTCGTGGTTCATATTTTTAGCTCTCTGCAAAGAGACCTTCTTTATAAACATTTCAGTTTATTGTTTAACCCACAAATAATTTTAACATCTATTTTCTGGAACACATCGTGTGAAAATACAGGACTATATGGTGTTGAGTGTTCAGAAATTAGGAATTTTCCATACTTTGTTTTGTCTTCCCTTCATTGTTTCACTTGCTTTACTTCCCCCCCCACCCCCCACTGCCTTTCTTTCCCCTCTTCCTTTTCCACTTCTCCCTTGATCCTTCCCTTAGCTTGTTACCTACACTCCTTTCCTTGTGTGCGTAGACCCCCATGTTAAGGAGGGAGAGACAATGTCCAAGGACCCAGTGAAGGTAGTAATGTCATTATCCTTTAAAGGTAATTGTACATTGAGTGGTGTTAAAAGACTCTGCCTTTGCAATCAGGAAGATCAGATTAAGCTTAATATTTGAAAGCACACCATGCTGACACTGAGGCAACATCTTTTGCCCATGAACTTCAGTTGAAAGAAAAACTCTGATGTGATCGGTATGTGATGATGGTTTTCAGATCAGATAGCTGAGTTGTATTTATAATTTAAGGTATTTCTGCTATGGGGATAAAAGATAAAACAAGTGATAGTTTAGCAAAAGGATTTTCTAGAACTTGGCTTATAGAAAGTGCTGGTGAATAGGATTGTATGTTTTGCTGGCATGGAGAAATTAGAAGGAGGAGAAAGAATATCTTACACAGGAAATTTCCATATGGTTGCTGTTTATAGGAGCTAGCACATTTCAGGGAAAACACCCCGTACTGGGAGAATTTAGTTCCCTTTAAAGTTTGGTGCAGCAGAGGGTAAAAATGTGGATATGTAGCTGGAAACTGAAAGATTATTTGTGCCACAGGCTTGCAACTGTACCTACCTGTGAAGCAATGAACACGATTTGATTATTAATCTTTCTGTGAAAATTTGCTTCCTTTCCTAAAGCTGGTGGCAACAATTTACTGATTGTCTAAACCTTGAAGACTAACTTGGGCTGGAAAAATAAATCCAGTCTCCTGAAATTCATACCTTGTTATACTCAGAGCAGCCAGCAGAAATGGGCAGGATCTCCAGCCTGGGAAGTGGGAGCTGGAAATTCTGCTTAAGCCAGTATCACTTTCAGCTCTCCGAAATCCCATGTAGAGGAAGAACTATTGGATTGAATGAGGGCAGAAAAACTGGCATAACTTCATTTAATAAGCTCACCCCATCCTCCTCTTGTCCACATTTGACTATTAATGAAATTCACTATTGACCCATGGAAGGCAGATTGGGAGGTGGACATAGCTGTTAGGATGAACTGTGGAGGAAGTTTTCAGTTTCTCCGCTTGCTAATGACTTCATGTTATCTGTATTAGCCAAGGGCCACCTACTATCTTCCTCAACTCTTGCCATTTTGGAGTCCCATCTCTACAGTTACTTATTCAGCAGAGTTTTTCAATTGACTAGTTTTGGTTCCTTTTTTTTTTTTTGCCAAAACAAATTTCTTTTAAAAAGAAAATATTGTCACTATAATAAACAGAAGGCAAATATCACTTGCTGTAAGAAAATAACTGTAAAAATGAATGGGACTTCCCTGGTGGCCAGTGGTTGAGACTCCACGCTCCCAGTGCCGGGGGCCTGGGTTCGGTCCCTGGTCGGGGAACTGGATCCCACATGCTGCAACTAAAGATCCCACATGCCGCAACTAAGACCCCGGTGCAGCCAAATAAATAAATTTATTAATTAATTTTTTTAAAAATGAAAGTAATACAATCACAATATTATGAGATTCTAGTTAGATATTGTTCCCCGTGGGAGGCTTGAACCTGGACTGAAGCCCACAGGTTTAAAAGGGAACTTAGAGAGACAAACATTTTAAATCCTGTAAAGCACTAAGTGAGGCATTGCTCTTAACTAATTGGGAGGATTAGAAAGGAAAGGCCGATATCTGACCAAAACCATTCCTCTCAGCTCTTGTTTTCCTGGGATGGTTTTGGTGGCGAAAAAAGAGAACACTTAAAAGTAAAACCTGGCTGCTCAGACATAATCGAGGTTTCTCACGCATTGCTGTCGCCGCTAGTGCTCGTCGCAGTGTTTTGTCCGCTCCTCAAAGGGTGCTTGTTCAGTGAGTCAGGATTTCAATATTCATGCTTAGTTTCACTTGCTCTTCTTCTAAGTACTGTATTATTTTTTCCTCTTGCTCTCTGATTTTTCAGTAGTTCTCTCATGTACTTGCTTACACACGAGGCTTTGCTTCTTTTGCCTGCATGCACAGAGACATGCACACCTCTGCAGATCACATGTGACTATAGGAAGATAACAGTTTGAACCGTCTTGTTCAGGAGGTGTTCCTTTCCTAGTGCTGGCACAGGAAGTTTGAGAGTATTTTGCCCAGCGTACTCTACCTGGTGCAGAGTGGAACTGGCATGGATAGCTTCCCAGGGCTTGTTCCTGCAAGTGGCTCCAAACGAACCTTTCATACAAGGTGCTTGTTGTTATGTGGTGTCTTTCTTTTGAGGCAAACACAGTTAATGCGGTACTAAACTGTTGCCATTTTCTTGGAAATAGAAAATTATGAACACAGTGTTTCTTTTACATCTCTGAAACATCCTTATATCCAATTGTACGGTAGTAGCAGTTGTCATTTGCTTTATTGTAACCAAACAACACTATCTCAAGTGTGAAGGGATGAAATTTGGTGTCTCCCCCGCCCACTCCCCCCAGAGTCCTGTTACATTCAATTTTTTTTTTCCTTGAGTAACCAAGAGCTAATCTGGTCATCTCAGCTGAGAAGGCAGAGTCTTACTTGTCCTTATATCCCCTGTGCCTGTGACAGTGCCTGATGAAGATGGTCAACAGTAAGAACCAAACACATTGTTCAGTGCTTACCGTGAGCCAGGTACTGTGACCAAAAGGCAGGATCTCGCTTAGTCCTCACTAAAACTTAGTGAACTAGGTACTGTCATTACCCCCATTTTTAAAGATGCAAATACAAAAAAGTTGAGATTAAAATAATTGTACAAAATCTCATAGCTGTTAAGTGGCTGAGCTGGAATTTGAGGGCAGGTGCATCTGAATTCTGAGCTCACATTTGTAAGCATAGATAACATAGTATGATAACCTCCTTAATAAATGACAGACTCCTTTACGCAGAAGCTTTACAAGGACAATAAAAAAAGAATTAAGTTGAGGTGACACAATCCATGTTGTGAGAGGATTGTCTTCTTGATTCACAGTTCATGCAAAGAAATAGTATGCAGCAGACTGTGAATAATACACCAAACAAAATGAAATTTCATTCTCGAATGAATTATCCGTATCTTCTTTGAAGAAAAATTGGTAAAGCATTTAAGTGTCCATGGTCTAGGCAAATGTCTCTGTTGTGGTTCTGTATGAATTTTATTCTGTAAACATTGATGTTTTTTCAGCATCAACTGGTCATCATTTTTTGCCTTGTGCTTAGACATGGCAGGGTTGCATTTCTGCTTGCAGAGAATTCTCAGTCTGTCTGCAATTGTTCAAAACTCAAATTTTAAATTCAGACTAATATCCATATTTGTAGCAATTGCAGCTGGGGAACTGAAACAAGATTACTTGGTTTCAGAGTGAAACTATTGTTCCTTTCAGGGGAAAATTTTCAATAGCATGGAAGGCAGATCTCAATATGTTAAGAAAACTATACAAAGACTGTAAGTAAAAGCAGAGCTCACTCTAAAAGCAGTTATTAAATGCAAGAAAGGAGAAAGAATAGATGTAGTTCTAATGGTCAAGTAAATGTTTTCTAGGTAATAGAGGTGACTTGAGTTGGACTGAAAACAGAAGGGAGATCATTTTAAGAGGGTCACTTTGACAGGCCTAAATATTCTGTGTTAATTTTATGACATGTAATTGACATTGCTATTGATAGCTAAGGGATTTTCTATATTTCCTTCTGTAATACCTTGGCTCCCTTTTAAGTAATATCTTTTCTCATTTAGCCACTGGGATTGTGTGGTAATTCAGGAGGAGATTTGAGGGATGGAGAGGTGACTGAAGATGAACCATTCTGGTGGCTTCTGTGTGCTAAAATTGGTCTGGAGAATGCACAGCAGAAGCAAGGAATTCCTGATAATTGGTTAGGGAGGGGGTGCCTATGAACAGGGTGTCTTGTTTCATTTGCCTGTGTCACATAGTTCATTCCTTTCTCTTCACACATTGTGCAGCCTACCATGGAGAGAATGGAAAGTAATTGTACATTTCCTTGACAAAGTTTTTGGTATTTTTGTAGAAATGGGTATGGTATACCAGTAAACGTAACATACTCTGATGTGCTTTTGAACTGGTATATGTGATAAAGACTGACCAGGCAATGCCATAAAACCTCAATTTCTAGGAGGTCTCTGTATCTCTTGCATTAGGCAGCAGTCTAGGTTAAAGTTCAGTACTGTTCACCACTTGAAACATGGCCAAGTCAAGGAAATAAAATAATATTTAGCCAAATCAAAGATTGTGTTAACTTTGCCAAATTGAATGTAAATTTGATTTTTCTGTGATTTCCCAGTAATACGCCTTTCTTTATGGGGAGAGGGAGAGGTTGGGAACAGGAGGGTGGGAGATTATCATACATTTCAAGTTATATTGATCAGAACCAAGTTTAGCTTGCTCTGGTATGTAAATTAGAGATTTGTGGTTGAGTGGAATTGATTTTGCTGAGACTAAATTAATTACAGTACTTAATCACTGTAACCTTTAAACATCGCAGTCTTGGCCACAGCTGCAGGGCAGAGCTTTATGCTGTCATTTCACAAAAGGCCGAATGCCCATGACTTGTGCAAACAAGAATTCCCACGTATAGGCTTCAGAGCTGGTTCTCTGCCCTGCAGAGGGTTAGCTGGAGCATCTCCAACGGGACTGCTGTGACCTCTTCAACCATAGACGGCTTTCTGCTCATACACAAGTATTTTCAGATTTTTTTTTTCCTCCAGATAAAGTCAAATTGGCCATCATAGCTGAAATGCCCACAGGAAGGCAATCTTTAGAATGAGAATTGGAAAATAATTATATTGTGATTTTTTTGTTGTTGTTTAAATATTTTTAAAAACCTGATCCCATTTGGAATTATTTGGAAGGGTGAAGTGGACAATTTGTAAATAAATTCAGGAATGGGAAGGTTAATTGACTCTTCAGAACTCATCCTGAGAGCCTATAAGGAAGGTTGAGAATAGAATCTAGGTTTTATTTTTTATTTTTTCCATGTTCATTTTAGTTCCTTGGTCTGTCTCATGCAGCCTCCCCACATCAAACTATCATCAAGCCGCCCATAGAAATGCAAATTACTTTCCCTGTTTAGTTGGCATATCTGGAAATAGTTTTGTATGTAAGTTTTTTTAACCCCTTTTGGGGGCTGTCCATGAAGTTTATCAGTATCCTTTAAAAAATTTCTTTAACTACCATCCGTTATAGTTTCCTTTTTGCTTTTCTTTGTGTGCTGAATTGTGCATTCAGTGTAATAAGGTGCAGCTGGACTAATCGTCCTTAAAATCAATGAACATCTGGATTTCACAAAAACCACACCTTACTAGGACTAAAAAGTATACCAGGGACCTGCTTCAACCCCTTGATTTTATAAGTCAGGAAACTGAGAGCCATAAAAGAGAAATGACTGTTCAAGATAGTTTATTATAGCCAAGCTGAGGCTGAAACTTCACTGATTTTATTTCTGTTCAGGACTCTTCTCTATGTCATTGACTCTTTTCTCTGCAAAAGAGATCCTGGCTTCCCGTTTTTCACAATCAGGTTCCTTATAAATAGCAAGTACTGCTCAATAAATCTGACTTAATTTGTGGTATATTCTAATGTGAAATGAGATCTATTTGCAGTTTTTTTTGGTGAAGTGCTTACAGTAGGAGTGAAAATATCTTTAGTTTTACCTTTAAAATAGTTTTTGTGGGTCCCCTTCCCTTTTCTGTTATACACTGGCTTGCCTAACTCTACATCTGTTTTCATTGATGGGTCAGGGTCAATAACATTCTTAGGACTATAGTTGGCAGTGTAATGTCATGGTTTGAACACAGACTCTGAAGCTGGAGCTTCTGGGTTGTTTCAGCCTTGGCTCTGTCACTTACTGTCTCTGTTACCTCAATGAATGTAGTTAACCTGTACTACCTACCTCATAGAGTTGTTCAGACAGTTAATGAGTTCATAAAAGTCAAGCTTCCAGGGGACTTCCCTGGTGGCACAGTGGTTCAGAATCTGCCTGCCAATGCAGGGACATGGGTTCTATCTCTGGTCCGGGAAGATCCCACATGCCGCAGAGCAACTAAGCCCATGTGCCACAACTACTGAGCCTGTGCTGTAGAGCCTGTGAGCCACAACTACTGAGCCCACGAGCCTAGAGCCTGTGCTCCGCAACAAGAGAAGCCACTGCAATGAGAAGCCCACGCACCACAATGAAGAGTAGCCCCCGCTCGCCACAGCTAGAGAAAAGCCCGTGCGCAGCAACGAAGACCCAACGCAGACAAAAATAAATAAATAAGTAAATAAATAAATGTTTTTTTTAAAGTCAAGCTTTTAGAATAGTGCTGGACGCACATGAGTGTTCACTGGTTGTCAGTATTATTGTGGTTGTTATCAGATGATGCGTTGATATAAAAAATTCCTATGTGGTTTGCAGGGAATGCAGCAACATAATTTGGATCTCTTATTCCATTGGTTCTTTACATTTCCTCCCCTGATGAGTCTCATCTGTTTACCAGAGTATCCCATTGCTTAGTTCTAATACTGGATTTTCCTCTACTTTGTGGTCACATTTGGACCAGGACACACAGACCTGGGTATGTCCAAGATGGATAGGGGAGAAAGGTAAAAGAGAATATTAGTTCAACTTGATTGTGGAGCAGTTCTTCCAGAACTATTTGTTGAAAGTCTACTCTTTGCCAAACACAGCGACCTGTTGATATATAGGACATGGCGTCTACTTGACATTCCATTCCTCTACACTGAACTTTTGCTGGGTTCCTGCCACCCACTTATACCTCTTCCCAAACCAAAACTAAACATTGTTTTAGAAAGGCATTTAATGGAATGTAATATCAAGTAATCAAAATTGTGGAGTTGCCTTTTGAAGAAACCCTACTTTCACTCTCGCCTGCATCTGCACGTGGGTCAAGGGCATCTCTTAAGATCTGCTACCTTGAGTTCCCTCAAAGTTGGCAGTTTAAACATTCTATAGCAATAACCTGTTGTTTTCAGACTCCTCAGGAGAGAGACTGTCAGTTCATGAGGGCAGTGACTTTGTTTAGTTCATTATTATATTCACAGTATGTTGCCCAAAGGGATAGATTTTGCTGCTGTTGTTGTTGAATGAATCTTGAGTGCTCCAAAGGGTAGAGTCCAAAGCCTTTTTATCTCAGCGAGAATTCGCATGGGTGGTTCCCACTTCCCTTTCTTCTTTCCTGCACCCACTGCCCCCACCCCCACGAATTTCTCCCCAATAGAAAACGCTTTAGGACCATCCCTAGCTTCTCTTAAGGTTGTCCATTGGAACTTTTAGTTAACTGGATTTTATCTCTGTCAGCATTAACCTACTTTTAAAATACTTGCTCTTAACTAGACGTTGATGTTCTTAGATGTGTGAAGCTGAATGAGAGGGAAGGGGGAGCAAAGGAGAAAAGGTTGTTTCTCACTGGATTGAAGAGGCCCCATCCACTACTCCAGAGTGGGCATCCCGAATTCATTACTCTTGGAACTTTATGTATTTTCTAGGCTGTAACATCCAGATAGAACAAATGCTTCACATATTGACTGTAGTTAACTAATGTGGAAAGGGTCATTAGGTACGTTAGGGGACGGGTAGAAAAGAAAAGTGATTTCATAAAGCTGTGATGCCCAAGACTTAAGGTCTTACAGCACCTCCTTCCCTCTGCTCCTCAATCTGCCTTTCTTGGGTCACTACCCCCTGCTAGTATTTAATTCTGTTGAAATTTTCCAAATTGGTGTGTTTATTTAAGATTGCCCAAATTTGCATACTGCCTTCAGCCTTGTTTTGCCTTCTAAAGGAAAGGGAATGTAGATTCAAATACACAGGTTTATCGCTGACCTTTAGCTAATTATTAGATTGAGATAAATGTTTGTAGCTGACAAATTGCTTTCAACGACATTTAATCTGTATGCTGACATTAATGTCTGGTTTAGTGTCCCAGTTTCACAGAGGCAAAGAGCATGGACTTTTATCTTAATTTGACCTGGTTAAAAGGTGTTTGTGGTGAGAATCAATTTCTGATTAATTTAATGGCATGTTTTGCATGGAAAGCAATCAAATATTGATACAAGAAGAGGCCCCTAGATGACATATTTCCCAATCTGCCATAATTGGTCATAACAGCGGAGCCAAGGGAGAGTTGCTAGTAACTAAACCGAATGAGAGCCTCACAGCTGTCCAAAATCCAAGACTGATGAGCAAATCTGTAGGTAGAGTCTGTGAGAAGCCTCTGCTTGTTACTGTTTACTGCCACAGAGGCTGTTCCCTGAACTCTTGTGGGTGTGAGGCTAATAGAATTTAACACCTTTTTGATTCAATAAATCACTTCAAAGGGGACAGTTAAGTAAGCCAGCCATTCAATTAAGGGAGTAACGTTCCTTATGGATGTAGTGCTGAGTAGTTTGCTTCTTACCATTTAATTCTTAACTAACTAAGCATTTGTACAGGCAACCCTCTGACTGGTGATTTCTCGATGCACTTGACTTAAGTGTGTGTTTTTTATAAGATCATTATCACTGATGATAGATGCACCTTAATTTCTAATCATTTGGAGAAACAGGGAAACTTGAGTTAAGTGAGATCATTAACAGCTTTGTCACTTTAAGTTAAAGCCAAGTGATAGCTTTGCCAGTTCCTCACAGCATTGCAAACTGCCCTTCCTGGTGAATGTCATTTTCTTAAATTCCTTTTTAGAGATCAGAATGGATCTGTGTCACTCTGCTTCTGTGTGCAGAGATGACGTATTGATGGAAGGCAGAAGGAGGTCCAGGCTTTGGAGCCTGCTCCCTGTCAATCATGCGACCTTGAGCAACTTTCTCAACTTCACTGGCCTCGATGACCTCATCTGTAAAGTGGGGGCAGTGAGTTAGTAAGTGCAAAGCACTTAGAAGATTGTCTGGTCCATAATGAGGACTTATAAATGGTGTTTTACTTATTTTTTTTCTGGAGTTTGCTTACAGGACTGGAAGCAACATTAGCTTATCTAAATTAAACTAAATGCTCTTTAAATTCATTGAAATGGTTTCCAAGTGAAGTAATAAACATACCAAAGTGAGACTCTCATCTAGGGAATAGATCTGAGTTAAATCTGTCTGGGTGTCCATTCTGCTGCAAATCCAGGCCGACCAAATATAGTTTCTATACAATTAAAAGGATGTTGACCCATAATGAAAAAAAATGTAAGTCAGAGACCCATAGAACTTTCCCCTCTATTCCTGTAATCTATCTATATGTAATACCTCAAGAAAAACTTTAGTGACTAGACTAGAGAGAGGATTATAAACTGTATTTAGATAAGAAAGAATACACAAATCATTCAAGGACTAATTTAATGGGCAGTCTCATTGAAACAGATGAGAGTAATTTTAGGAGTGCTTTTGCACTACTGCCAGGCTTTTTCTTTCTCTCTTCTTTCTTTCTTTCTTTCTGTTTTTTCTTTTCTTTTTCCTCTTACAATTCTGGATTCTTAAATGTTTTATTTTAATGATTAACATTTTTGCCTGGCTGTAAGTAAAAGACCAGGGTCTGGGTTGAAAAGGCAGTTCTGGCCTTATTAGAAAACTAAGTTACTTTAAATATAGTCAGTCCTAATTATATCTTAATATAATTTTGATGTAGCAGTATGCCTTGAAACAAGCAGGTATTGGGTGGCCAAGTGAAGCAAGCAGGTAGTGAATTGAGATCAACATGTATTATGTGACATTACAATCAAACTACAGAGTTGCTTTTAAAGTCCTCTGAATGTTGGTTAACTTGGTAGGGCAGTGCTGTGAGCATTTCCATTAATCATGGAGTAATTATATAGGGAGCCCCAAGCTCTTTAAATAGTTCCAGCTAATTTAAGTTTTTCTCTCCTCTCTCCTTTTCTTTCTCTTTGTTTTTATTTCTGTTGGTCTGTGGGTCTGTTTCTCCCTATCTCTGTGTCAGTTGGTGTAACCCAGAGAAATAGAACCAATAGGAGGGTGTGTGTGTGTGTGTGTGTGTGTGTGTGTGTGTGTGTGTGTGTGAATGAAGAGGTTTATTTTAAGGAACTGGGTCACTTGATTGTAGAGGCTGGCAAGTTTGAAATCTGTAGGGCAGGCTGCAGGCTGGAAACTTGACAGGAGTTGATGCTATAATCTTGAGGGAGAATTTTTTTCTTTTCTGGGAAACCTTAGTTTTTGTTCCTAAGGCCTTCAACTGAGTGGGTGAGACACACCCATATTATTGAGGGTAATCTCTTTTATTTAAAGTCAACTAATTGTAGACGTTAACCACATCTCCAGAATACCTTTACAGCAACATGTAAAAGTGGGTTTGATTAAATAACCGGCTACAACAGCCTTGCCAAGTTGACACGTGAAATTAACCATCACAGTCTCTCATTCCTGTTTCCTCACTGTGTTTTTCTTTCTCTCTCACACACAGATGAGTTTATGAGGTATCATTAGTGTTAATGAACTTCCGGTGACAATATAATAATCACAATAATAGCTAGCAATAACTGAGCACCTATTATGTGTTGTGTGTTCTGTTGGATACTTTATACTTATCTCATGTAGTACTCTGACAGTTCCACAGATTGCATAGAGTCATTCTTATTTTATTTTACTTTATGGCTAAAGAAACTGAGGCTCAAAGAGCTGCTAGCTATTCAGTGACTGAGCTCAAGGTCCGAACCCTGATCTGTCTTCCCTGTTTATATCCCTTCTTCTGTGTCCTCTTGTCTCTCTAATATTTCCTCCCTTATTATCATCGTTGCTTCTTTTGCAGTGTAGTATTTGGCTGAAAAATTCGATATCTTCATACTTTTTTCACCAAGGCATATTTTCAATATAGGCAGTTCAGGATGCTGGCTGAGCAACCTGGGTTTTCAGATTAGATAAGTAAAAGTGGATTGGGTGGCCATCACTATGCCAAGCAGACAAGATAGTTTCTGAACTAGGCATGAAAAGTTCTAAGGAGGGTCACCTCCCAGTGCCCTCTGGCCTGTTTTTCTCACCGATGGACTGCTTCCTTGTCTGCTGCCAACCCCTTAATGTGCTGGCTCAGTCAACAGACGGATCAGTCACAGCGGATGGGGAGTGCAGCTGCAGGTCTGGCACAAGACTTCAGGTGGTGCCTGCTACTTAATCTGCGGCCAGATTTTCACTAGAAGGAAGGCGAGGCGGCTCTCCTTGGTTTCACTGGAGGAGCTGTGGCCTCATCTGCAGAAATTTGTCCTGATAATATTCTTCCCCTTCTTGGTGGCTCCCAGCCATTGTCTTCCATCTTCCCTTGCCTAGTCTTAGTCACTGCCAGCAACTTCTGCTAGGCTGCTGGCACTTTGAAGTGGAATTTGACAGACAGAGGTGAGAGCAGCCTTTGAGTTCCCTCTGTGGAGGTTGGCTCATTCCAGCACACATTGGAAGCATTGCTGACGGATGTTCAAAATGCACACAAGTGGAAGGGCTCACTTGTTCCAAGGCCTAATTGGAGATCTAGGTTGGCACTTTCCTACAGCTTGGCAAGAAACAGCTCGGATGTTTGTAGATGGCACTTGCCTCACACCATGTGCCAACTTGAATTCTGGCAAGTTAGCTTCAGTGGGTTTTGTCTTGACAAGTTGGAAAAGTTTCCCAACTTCAGATGACTGTGTGGACCTTTGGGGAGCTTTATAGCCAGCAGGCAAGGGCTGCCATTTTAAAGGACATAGACATTAACATGTTTGTTCATCTTTACTATATTTGAGTGGGTATACCTCTGTGCTTTTTTAAATTTTGTAAATGGGCAGGACAGAGAGAAGGGGGGAGGGACAGGAGACAGAGACAGATGGACTTGGCTGGGAAATGAAGCCCCTGCAGATGCCAAGGTGCTAGCTTGTTGAGGCCACTGGGATAGAACATGTTTATCTTTGATTTAAAGATTCCTGTGATAGCTTCTTTCTTGAAACTCTCTGCTCTTGGTTTTCTTGATTTTAGCCCTGTGTAGTTCTCCTCAAACTACTTTGGGTTGCTTTGATTGGCCTCTCTTCCTTGGATATCTCTTAAATGTTCCTATTTTTAAACGTTTCTTCTTTGAATCTCTCCTTCTCATGTTTCCTTGGGCTTCTTTTCTCTGCTCAGTCTTGTGTAGCTCCTATATTAGTAATTCTCAAAGTACGGCCCTTGGACCAGCAGCATCTTCGTGACCTGGGAAATTGCAAGAAATGCTTGAACGAAACCTAAGACATTATGTAAAAAGGAGTGTGCATTTTACATGCATTTTGATACACATTGTCAAAGAGATTATACAAATTTCATGGTATGTAACAGTGCTATAAGGCATAAAGTAGGTCAGACCTGTGTTCCTACTGGATACATTTCTACTGCCCTTAGGAAATGAAGTATCATATAATAAAATTGGATTATCAGGGCTTCCCTGGTGGCGCAGTGGTTGAGGGTCCGCCTGCCGATGCAGGGGACCCGGGTTCGTGCCCCGGTCCGGGAAGATCCCACATGCCGCAGAGCGGCTGGGCCCTTGAGCCATGGCCGCTGAGCCTGCGCATCCGCGTCCGGAGCCTGTGCTCCGCAACGGGAGAGGCCACAGCAGTGAGAGGCCCGCGTACTGCAAAAACAACAACAACAACAAGATTGGATTATCATTAGTTAAATGAATGATAAAGACCCCTTACGCTTGTTCTTTACTTGTCCTATAAACCTAGGTAGACCTCAGGGAATATGGGAAATTGTGTTCTTTCTCTTCTGGCTTGTTTAGATACAAGGAACAAAGACCCACTCTTAAGATTATTTTGGTTTTAATAGTAAGATAACATTTAGGGTGGGGAACCTTACTTTAGCAAGGCCTCATATGAAGTGGAACCAAGATGGTCATATGATCATTCTCTTGTGGGTTGGTCTTGATCAGCTGTTAGGTTTCTGTCCATATGCATTCTTATTCTCTCCCTCCCTATTTTGGTATCCACAGATAGGCAAAATAGAGAAAACAGCTGTCTTCCCACTTAAAGGAAATAGTTTACCGTCTACCCGTCTCCTTCTGCTTGAAAAGGGGAGACTGATCAGTGGGAAATAAACAAGAACTAGACCCCCTCATATGTGACAAGGGCAAGGGAGTGAGCCTCTTAGTATTTATCAAAAACTGTTGATTAAACCAGTTTGCTGCCCATCTTGTTATAAAGAGAACTCTCTAGTGCATAATGTTGAAATATTTTTAGTTTCTAAATTAGACTTAGAGCCATTTGGTCTTCCTTTAGAATGTTTTGACAGCCCTTTGGTTATTATAGAAGGAGTTGGTCTCTTAGGGGTCTGGGATTGAACTAATTATCCTAGTCATATCTGGTAGAAAGGGATCCCACTACTGCCTGTCTGAGACTGCATTGTCAACCTGGGTTGTATGGGACCATAATATAAATGGCCTTACTGTTTTTGTGCCTGGCTTTTCTGCAGTGTAAAGCTATCCTCTAGCAACTACAAAATGCCTTTCTTTTACTCGTTGAAAGATTTCAAGGAAGAAAGAAAGGGAGAGAGGGCTATGAGGGAAAGAAGCCATTAACATGCCATGTTTCCTGTCCCTGTTCAGCCAAAGTCTAACCTTGGATGACTGTATTCCCCTTGGTTTATTGTGAGGGCATTTGAGAAGGCCTTCCCCTCGGTCATATCTCAGTTTACACTCTATAAAATTGGATTAGACAGTGTTAATTCAATTAATGACTATACTGAAAGTTTGTCTTTGTCTGCAGTGAAAACAGTGGGGCAACCTCTAATAATCTATGGATTTAATGACTGCAACTTTGAAGAGTGTTAAGCTAAAGTGAAGTTCAGAATCGCTTGTTAACTGGCTTTATTAGCTGTTGACCTTCCCTTTCAGCATAATAGTGGCAGTCAGACCAAAGAGAGCACTAACGTCCTGATTAGCACTTATCTAAAGATAGGCTGCTGCCTGTTCCACAGTAAATTAGTTCAATCAGCCATAAAGAGCTTGAGAAACATTTTCTGCTTTATAAAAAGAATTAGATGTTAGAACAGTTCATCTACCACAGTGCAGTGAAGATGGATTGAGCCCCTCAACGTGCTCATTTGAAGAAGGCGCTTTGAGGATATTGAGTAATTGAACAGATTTCCCCACAAGATTGATCAGGGGCCCTGGCTTCCCTGTACAAGAGCGATGCCCTAATTTTTGCCTTCTCGTAAGAGCACCACATCTGCTCCTATTTCTGTATTTTTGTTCAGTGAAGCTGAAAACCCATTTCTTTAGCACCTACTATACACTGTGTGTCAGGAAATAAAGAGAATCTGGTGCTCACACACAGTCTGTGATTTGATTAAGGAGAAGAAAACTGAACTAAAACTTGAAAAGCAGCACTCCCACTACCTCCAAAATAAGGTAACTGAAGAGAGGAAACTGTATAATGACAGCTGTCACTTCTTATGTAGAGATCATCTTAAAAAGTGAAGCGTATTTTCCCAAAGAAACAAGATAGTAGTCGGGGGATAATATTTCTGATCACAGTCTTGGCACCAACTAAGTTCTTCTCATAGTGAGTCATAAAAGTAAAGAGGCAAAAATTATAAACCTTTCTAATCATTTAAAATCTTAAATTATGACCCAGGCCTTTTTTAAAAAAAAAAAAAAAAGGACATAAATGTACTGTACAATTGATTCTTATGAGGTGCCCCAATGTACTATTAAAGTATACATAGAGCACATAAAATTCTGACTCTGCTGTATCATGCACTTGACCTCACTGAAATGAATAGGCTCACTACATGGCAAACACTAATGAAACATTTAATTATCATTCCTCCACTTGTCTTCTTAGGATTTAGAAGGGCTTCCTGGGGACTATTTCTGTGGCCAAGGTTTTCACAAAACAAAAGAATAAAACCTTTCCATGAAAACAAGTATCTTTTTTCTCTTGGTAAATGTTTCAATTAGAGACAGCTAGTTTGATTAGACTGATGAACCTGAATCTGGATTTTGTAGCCAAACCTGTGATCATCCCTTAAAAAAAAAAGAAGCTGTTGATACAGTTAAATATGTGATGACCTCATTAAGACTTCCTATCAACCCCTCTGGCCACTGGGTATACACATACCATGAATGTCTTTGCAGCTCTCTCAAACCAAAGCCATGAGGTATTTTGTGAGGGACAGTGCTGAAATGTCGTTTGTGGACAAGCTGTAGGGCTGTGGGCTTCAGATCCTCTGAAGGACCATGTAAGGGATTCTCCTCTCTGGCCATCCCTATAATTGCTATGTTGGTTTACTTTTATTGTCCAGTTACTCCAGGAAGAGTTGTCAGGGAGACATGGCTGAATAAGCAGACCAAGGCAGCTTAAAAAAAAGGGGGGGGATGAAAATATTACACTAAGTGAAAGAAGCCAGTCACAAAAGACCACATATTATATAATTCCATTTATATTGAAATGTCCAGAATAGGCAAACCTATAGCAATTGAAAGTAGATTAGCGGTTGCCTAGGGCTGAGGGAGATGGGGCAGATGAGGAGTGACTACTAATGAGCATAGGGTTTTCTTTTTGGAGTGATGAAAATATTCTAAAATTATTCCGTGATGATGGTTGCATAACTAACTGAATGTAATAAAAGCTATTGAACTGTGTACTTTAAGTAAGCAGGTGAATCATATCATATGCAAATTATATCTCAGTAAAGCTATTATTATTAAAAAAAATAGGTACTGTAGTTCATTGAGTTAAATAGTATGACCAAAAGGGAAGAGGTTTTAAGCACTGAGCATCCCTTGTAATGTGAGTATGTATATGTTTGTACAGCGGTAATGTGTGTTATCCAAGTGTGAGCCATATTGTGCAAGTTGTGAATTGTAGAGAAAGAGAGAATATCATGCATTGGAAAGCAGTGTGACTGGAGCAAGGTCTTTGTGGCTCTGAGGTGGCAAGTTTGGTTGGAGCCTGTGTGTCATGGAGAGACTGGCAAGAATCCTGGTATTTTTTGGTAGAGAAAGAAGTGTAGCCCAAGGTGGGTGGGTTTAAGAGAAGAGACTATTGGTGGGGGACAGGGAATGTGAATCCTTTTAATTGTAGTTGGAAGTCTGGATGTGTGCAAAATGGAGAAACAAAGCAAAACAAAAAGAATCCTTTAGATTATATGTGCAGGAGGTTTTTGGTGTCCTAGGGTCATTATGGTGGAGAGCAGAGGAAAATTGCAAAAGCTAGTATATAGATTTTCCTTCAACTGTTTGGTGCTTACCTAGTGCCTTCTGAAAAATCAGTGCCATGTGAGATGTAACATTCCCAAAGAGCACTAGATGAGGAATTAGGAAATCTGGTTCGTAATTCCAACTCTGTCTTTTCCTGTATTACACTTAATGGGTAACTTTGCGAACCTTTCTTCCTATGTTGTCCTTCTTACCCTAGAGGACTGCACAAGGATCAAATGAGATAGCATGTACCCATTGCATTGTACTTAATAGTAATGTAACAAATATTTGTGGGACAGAGGAAGGAAGGAAGGAAGGAAGGAAGGAAAAAAATGCTTAGGAAACTGTAGCATAATATATACTGTAAGAGATTGGACTTACTGACTTATTTTTCTGGCCAAGTTTGTGAAGGTTGTAAGAGGAAATGAGAATTATTGCATCAATTCTGTTGATGCTAATGGACATGATTGCTGTATTTGGTCATTCTATGGAGAATTTGGAGTTACTTTTAGTTTCATTATATTGTTATACTTACAGCCTAGTATCTAGTGACAGTTTTGATAGTTGTTGACAACTGACAGGATTGCAAATAGAAATTTAGTCTCTTTGTTATCATTAAAGTCTGCTGAGAGTGAGAACAAACATTGGTAGTTACATACATGTCTCTTTTTTTAACATCTTTATTGGAGTATAATTGCTTTACAATGTTGTGTTAGTTTCTGCGAATCAGCTATATGCATACATATATCCCCATATCCCCTCCCTCTTACATCTCCCTCCCACTTTCCCTATCCCACCCCTCTAGGTGGTCACAAAGCACCGAGCTGATCTCCCTGTGCTATGCGGCTGCTTCCCACTAGCTATCTATTTTACGTTTGGTAGTGTACATATGTCAGTGCTACTCTCTTACTTTGCCCCAGCTTTTCTTGAGTATGAGTGCCATACTCAGAACAGTTCTACGGTTGATTATATATTGGCATCGGGTTTGAGCTATCATTCCAGTAAAACAAATTGCTGCTGTCTGTGGCACTTAACCATTCTCTCTGGAGTGGGACATATGAAAACAAACCATTATGATTCCCATTTCCTATTTTATGCCACCCACTAAAAAATTTCAAACTCGTGTGGAATGCTTTTGATGATGTGAGTTGGAGGCCTTCTGTGAGGACTTCTGTTGCATGTGAAGTTCTTGTTTGGTTTTTAAATCCCTTTTTTCATCCAGGCAAATTGGACAAGTGACTTACCCTCTCTAAGCTTCCACCTCCTCTGTAAGTGGGGCAAGTGATGGTGTTGGCCCCGTGGAGTTGGGGGATTAGGTAAAGCAAATACCTGTCAGAATATGGTCGTTTTGCGGGGCAGGGCTGTTGGGTCAGTGGTGCCTGAAAGGGAGCTGGGGAAGCTCTGAGGTATCGATGCTTTTGTTTGTTTGAGTTTGTTTTGTCTTGTTTTTGTGCAGACTTACCATATAACAGCTTCTTCAAGAGTAAGAAAAGTTCTCAAAAGTTATATGGACTCTTGTAATTTAGTATAAACAGTACAACATTAGGCTTAAGAAATTTAAGCTTTAGTGTTAGCTGTGAGATCTTAAGTCACTACGGCATCCTTCCCTCATGAAACGAGGAGATGGGAGCAGCCGGTTCTTGACTCCCCCCAGTTCTGGAGTTATATGCTCCTGCAGTCTTCATTGCACAGTTTCTTGTTCTTCCTCATTTCCTCTTACCATGTGCTTTGTCTTTAATCTCTCAGCCTCTTTCTACCCATATCCTGCCATCCTTCTTGTATCCACCCTTTTATCCATCCTAAAAATTGTCATAGTATACCTAATATGAGGCAAGCAGTATGTTAGGAATTGGATATACAATGTTGAAAAGTACAGACAGTGTTCCACTACTAATGCAACTTACAGTTTAGTGGGGCAAGTACTGATAAAACACATAATAATTACAAAATATGATAAGTGCTATTACAGAACAGGAGAGAATACTGTGAGTGGGGAAGCAGGTGTACCTGACCCAGTTTAAATGACTTTTCTCAAAGTAAATTTCCAAGGGCTAGAGGCCTGGCCAGGGGCTGTTTGAGAGGAAAAGCAGTATTGCCAACAAAGACCCAAGGCAAGATGAGATAAGCCACTTCCAGGAACTGCAAGGCCAGTGTGGCTGGGAGTAAGTTGGGGACACTTTAGTAAGAGTGAGCCTGGAAAGACATGCCAAATTTGAAGCCAAGTTAAAGATTTTCATTTTAAGCTCATTGGAAAGCTTATGATAAATTTTCAGTGATAACAAAAATGGGAATCTTACTTTAACTTGCTTGGAACAATTAAAAGCTGTTTTAAAAAATACATTTAAATTTTACATTAATGTTAACACATATAGAATAGTATACTGTGCCTAAAGTGGATACAACTTTATGCTGGGCAGAGGCTGTCCTGTGACCAAAGTTTGCATATCAGTGTCGTGCTTCCAACACAGGAGAAGCCTTGGTTTCCTAGAATTTTCTGCCTTGTTTTTCTTCTGTCTGCACCGCTCTGGTTTCTGCCATCTCTTTTCTCTGCATTTGATCACCTCTTCTTCTTAGCAGTCCTTGGTCCTTAAATGCCGTGACAACAACAGTAATAGCCATCGGTAGACCTTCAGATAGCAGATGTGCCTTTGGTCTATGGTTCTGTGACTCTAGAGGGCTAGGAATCACAGATGAGTTAGAATAGAGAGGCTGCCACAGTATTGAAGAGGAATGCCTCTTCCAGCAGAAATTCCAAAGCCAGTCAGCAAAACTGATGTCACTGCCGCAGCAGATGCAGGCACCAACGCCTTGACTGAGAAGACACAAATCAGAACATTCCTACTAATTCCTATGCAGATCAGTTAAGTGTACTTACCAAGTGTGTTCTTTCTAGGCAACACTTATGCTGACATTTGGTGGGGATGCAGAGAGGCAAAGGGTATAAAAGGCGAACAGCGTTCCCTGTAAAACCTTAATCTAATTTGGTAAACAAGCCATGTACCTTTGGAAGGTCATTTTGGATGTCCTGGTATATATTTAACAGATTTTTTTAAATAGCTACATTTTAAAATATTTTAAATGAAGGCAGTTGAGAAGGTCACATGTAGAAATAAATGCCACAGAACATTGTTTTTCAGAGTGTGGTTTATGAACTTGTATTACTGGTCCTTGATTTTACTGTCTTTTACTGTCTATTTATTTGGCAAGATCATTTTGATGATGGAAGCAGTGCACTGATTTAGGGATTTGAATCAGGGAAGGGAGGCTCTATCCAGGCTCTTTGACTTTGACCAGAGGTAATGAAAGGAAGGTGGACAAGAAGCCTCACCATCCCCTGGTGCAAGGGCCTGAGATTGCTCTGGCAGAATGGGAGCTGGCATAAGCACTGGGCAGTCTCTTGGAGCATATTCTGAGGTCTACTCCGTAGCTTCCCCGTCATAATCCTTGCCCCAAGTGGACCCTCAGTTTAGCTTAGAGCATCCTGTAGATAGTGGACAGAGAGTGCTTGTGGATGCCCCTTCACCTCTCCTATCCAGATCGGTGGCCAGACCAGGGGATATAAAAGAAAGTGATTGTTGGAGATGGATTTAGGATGACCTGTGTGAAGGTAAGGTAGCTTGTTTTCACGCCGTGGTCTCACATCCACCTACAGAGTCACAACATCATTGGTTTTTCCTCAGCGCTGGCAAGAGCACCTCTCAGGCTCGCCACATTCCCGTCCCTTGAGCTGCCAGCATGCTACCATTGACACCTTCCTTCGCTGGCAACTGTTCCTTTACAGATTTAGTCAACTGGAAACTTACTGCTTTTCCTTTAGCCAAATTGGGAATATCTGGAGACAGAGGTATTTTGATGTAATGGCTAAAAACACTGGCATTGAATTAGACAGTTGTGGGTCTGAACCCTGCTTCAGCACTTCCTGGCCATGTCTCAGTTTTCTAATCTGTGAAATGAAGATAATAGTGTTTCCTTCCTGGTGTTATTATAGGGTTAAATAATATATTGCCTAAAAAATCTTGAGTACAAAGTCCAGCAGATATTAACCACTTAATAAATGTTAGCTGTCACAAATATACAGAATAAGACTTGCTTTCAAGAACTTAATCTGTAAACATCCTTTAATACTTTCCCTACTTTTCCACCTTGATTTTACTTGAACTAGAACCTAGTTGAAGTGTAATAAGAGATGAAATTGAGAAAACAGGACTGAGGCAGTTGACAGAGAACCATCTTTAAAAAGGATGTGTACTGAACAATGCTCTCTGACAGAAATGGCTCTGACAGGTGGGTGTGGAGTGGATTCAGAAACCAGGAGGCTCTTGCAGTTATCTTGGGAGTTACCTATGGCATAGCCTCTCTTCAACCTGGAAGCCAAGTGTTACTGATGATTTGCTGCTCTCTTGAGCCTCATCCATCCAAGCATTTTCACTGTTTACAAATGATAGCGCGACTAGAATGTATTTTATTTTCTGGTAACTTTTTTGGTTTCCGAAGAGAGAACTGTAAAACTTTGATAAACCCATCCACAAGGATTGATGCCCACACAATTCCAAAAATGTATCCTCTTATGTCAGGCATAACTGGTTATATGCAGAGAAAATGTAACCTGTGATTTACGCCTTAAGCCCTCTCTTACCAGATACTCTTACCTAATTGTGCAGATTATTCAGGCTTTTATTTTTATTTGGTTCTTTTTATTATATTAAGTGTTGAAGAACATATCTCAGTTTTGTGGGAAAGTTACAGGCGTGCATATTTATAATAAAAATTCTACCACCACTGTCTGTAAATGACTTTGGTTTAGAAATCCACATGGTATAGAGCTAAAACCATAAGCTTTGCTGTCAGACGGACCCAATTCAGGCTCCATCCCTTAATAGCCACGTGACCTTGGGAAGGTTGACTACATCACTTCTCTGAGCCCCAGGTCCCTTATTTCTAATGTGGAGTTATGATATCCACATACTTATAAGATTATTATAAAAATTATTAGTAATATATGAAAAGCCCCCTAGTACAGTGCCTGGTACCTAGTAAGCACTCCACAAGTCTAACCCACTGTCATCATTATTTAGGTCATCTTTGACTTAGTTGTAATGGCTTAATTACAAAGGAATCTATATTCTAAAAGTAAACACATACTGAAATGAATTTTTAAAATTTAGTATAGTGAAAATTCCTCAAGTTAAGAGCTTCTTATCATGGCTCAGTTCTAACGGTTGATTTTTAATAGTGAAATTATTTAAAGAGATTTTCCCCAGTTCCTGCATAGTTCCTATAGTTTAAAAATCTTCAAATGAATTTATTGTGCATTGAACATGTGTATGATGTGAGGGAGAGCTGATTACTTGAGGTATTGATTTGACTAATTCCGTATAATAATTTTCTAATTTTAACTCAGTACATGCTATAAGTGCTAAATCCAGTCTTGTTGGACACAGAGAAACATCCAAACATCATTCCTTCTCTCAAGGAACTCACAACTGAACATATATGAATTTTTTCAGAGGGTGGGTGGGATAAGAGTTTGCAGCGAAACAAACATCCAAACAGCATCTCGCCTCTTGAACTTAGAACTTATTTGAAAAAAACTTTTTTTCTCCAGGGAGGGTGATTTGCATTCTTAACGTTTTTCCATTTTTTTCCTTACTACTTTTAATGAAGGCCTTTAAAAACCTAATCTTACCTTGAAAAATATATTACAGGGGAAAAATATATTTAAAGCGAGAGTTGGGGAGGGGTTTTTCTTTCTAAGTTTTCAGCATTTAAACTTTCTTATACATGTTAAATATTAGTGTTCCAAGCATGACCTTTTAAGAAATTCCTCATTGAAACCAGAGACTTTAGGAGGAAATGTGTGTTCAAAGCAGCGTCTTTTAGAGCAGCTGAGAACTTTCTGTATTAAAAGTGTTCTGTCTTTAACCAAAGGACTTGAAAACTATGTCCACTCAAAAATGCTGCACACAGCATTTACAGTATCTCTTTTTAATTGCCAAAACTTGGAAGCAACCAAGATGCCCTTCAGTCGGTAAAATGGATAAACTGTGATACATCCAGACAATGGAATATTATTTAGTGCTAAAAAGAAATGAGCTGTCAAGCTATGAAAGCACGTGGAGGAAACTTAGATGCGTATTAACGAAGAAGCCAGTCTGAAAGAAGCCATACATACCGTATGACTCCAACTATATGACATTCTGGGAAAGGGTAACTATGGAGACAGTAAAAAAATAATCAGTGGCTGCCAAGGATTGGAGGGAGAGAGGGATGAATGGGCAGAGCACAGAGGATTTTTAGGACAGTGAAACTACTCTGTACAGTACCACAGTGGTGGATACGTGTCATTATACATTTGTGAAAACTCGAAGAATGTACAACACCAAGAGTGAACTCTAATATAAGCTGTGGACTTTGGGTGATACTGATGTGTCAGTGTAGATTAGTCTATTGTAACAAATGTACCACTGTGGTGCAAGACGCTGTTAGTAGGGGATATTGTGGAAGGGGGCAGGCAGAGGCATATGGGAACTCCCTGTACTCTCAGCTCAGTTCTGCTGTGAATCTAAAACTACTCTGGAAAAAAAAATAATAAAGATTATTCATTAAAAAAAAATGGTCTACTGCTTTGGAGGTAAAGTAAACCATGTAAAGAAGAAGATGGTTGGTTAATTCATGTACTTTCACTATAGATGTAGTTTGCTTTACTCAAGTGTAATATGTGATGTTCAAAACGTGTATATTTAAGTAACAGCCATGTTATAAAAGAAACACATGCTTTACAAGGAGCTTTCACTTGACTCTTAGGGTGCCCTGGATTGTCTGTAGAGCTGGGTTCTAATTCCTTCTGCCATCAAGGAGTTTTGTGAGCTTGGGGCCATCCTAGAACCTCCCTGGCTAAATTCTGTAGAGAAAGGTGAAGGCCAACAATATGCCGTGGTATTTTTACATAATTTCCTTTGTTGGATTAGCTGGATTTGGTGAGATGGGGTCACCTTAGGTGCCATTTCTATGCTCTGGACCAGTTGCTTTCATAGCTGTTAATTGTGTGTGTCTGGAAGTATAGGTGCACAAGACAAGATGATCTCCACAGCTTTTCCAACCTCTCCAATTATTTTACTCATTAGGTATCTATCATAATTTGATTTTAAACATCGTTTATACAGTGGGTTTTTTTGTTAGCACTTCTGTTTTCTAAAGAAAGTAATCCATATGTAAGTATAGAGTGATCATTGAGAAGGTAGGATAATTTCTCACACTCGCCCCCTCCCCTCAAGCTTGGCATAAAATAATATGAATTAGCTTCCTCTAGTGATAAAACTGCAGCAATTTTCAGGCAAGGGAAAAACAGGTTAGTAGCACCATCTACAGGCTACCAAAGAGGAGAATTTTCTGTGTGGCTCCTAAATGCAAAGGATTTATGGAAAAGGGAATAAAAAAGTTTCATTCTTCCTCTTCTAAACGTGTTGTTTGTAAAACTTATTTAAATATTTTTGTTCTTTTTTACTACTCATACATTTATTTCTCAGTATGTCTCCAGGTCGCCTGAACCAGGAGAATATTGGTGTGATTAGCTATGTGTTTTCATTCAGATCCCTGTTTTATTCCCATGTTTACAAAACGTTTCCCTCTCTCTCCCTATCTGCTCCCCCAACCCAGCTCGAGTAATGATAAGGGTGGTACTATGACCGTGATATTCACATGGATTCCAGCAAGTTGATTCGTAATAGTTTATATTATAAGACCTCAGGCAGAATGCCTGCCAGCCCAGGGACATTTTATTTTAGCTCTTCTGTATACTCAAAGGATTTATTGCATCAGCTACCACCATTCAGAGAGGAAAAATAAATGCAGACATTTTTGTGTTGTTCGTATGTATGTGTATTTTTTGTGTTTACCTTTCTCTTTTTAAAATTTTAGATGAAGTTGATGTACTACCTCTTTGGTTCAAAATGGTTTCTGAGTCTTTTCTGTCTCCAAGATTATGTGATTCTATATTCAGAAATAGTTTGGGGCATGGATTATTATTTTATAACAGGATCTAGAAAACTTGTCTTTTGATACAGTATTGTAGAGGTAGTATTTTCTTCCCCAGGTCCCCTAGTTTCTTTATCTGTTTGGTTTTGTTTTCCCGTTAGTAAACTGGTATCATCATTTTTGGCAAGCTAGGAAATTTTATTGGATTCTTTGAATGACTGTTTTATAAAGTATTCATGGTATTAGCAGAGTTGCAATTTCCTGTTAAAAATAACCCATTAAAATTAACTTAATAATGGCCTCCTTGTAAATTGTTGGTGGAATTGCTGTTTCATTATACTGTGTTTGTTATTGGCAAGTGGTTAGGAGTTTCTGGAATGCCCACAGAATAGGCGTTCTATAAAGAATTAAAAACGGCAAGAAGCCACCCTTTTCAAAAAAAGAAAGAACGGGAAAGAAAAGGAAAAAAAAAAAACCCCACTAAAAGCTTGAGCATAAATTATAAAGATTAGAAGATTATTACTTGAACAATATTATTTCTTGTAGAAAAGATGCATTGAATATGGAGCATGCTAAACTGAAGAGAAATTCAAAGGATAAAAAGAATTGATAAGATTTTTAAGGTATCTATTGAGACAAATGAGGCAGATCCTATCAAAACTAGCACCAGGAATGATAATAGTTTTTAAGTTTATGTAATTCAATTGCTGATAGTTTAGGTTGTTAGAAAACTTAATAATGCTTCCATTAAAAAAGAAACTCATTATTTGCAATGTGTAAAAATATAATTATGCGTGAAACACTAGGGTCTTTCTCTGAAAAAAGTAAAGCACTAATTCTAATAGAAGTAGGGATTTAGAACGAGTTGCTGCCTTGTAGTTCTAGCTAATATTCTTCCCTGTTTTTCTCGCACCAGATGGCACTGTTTAGTTCTATTTCACAGTCTTGTTCTGGAAGTTTCTTTGGGAGAATCTGTTTCAGCCCAAGCTCACCAGTGACACCTCTGTATTATGCATGAAGGCTTTATGAATACTTGTAAAAGGCCATTGACTCAGAAATGAAGCTGTTTATTTGAGGTCTTGTAGTTCTTTCTAGTTGCACATTTGCTGTGAGGTGAGCCTAACAAACCAGCTGATAGAAATCTAGATGCTTCTCATGGAATTCAGCCTGTTTTGCTTGGAGACACATTGCAGCAGTGTGACTTTCAGCCTTCTCACAGGCCAGTCTAATTATCTGACACATTTTGGAATTATTTTATATGTGAGAATGGCGCTCCGGTCATATGGACATAGCTGTTCTCAGAAATTGCAGAGTTTCAAATGCTTCATGACAGTCAGTTGAACTTCAGATTCATCAAATTAATTTAAGAAAATGAAGTTAAAAAAAACTTTTTCTGACTTGTCTTTTCATTTTCAAGGCTAATTTAGAAAGAAATGATCAAAGACCTCTGATGTTATTATGTATGAATGAGGCAGGTTCATAGCCAGGCCCACTTCTTTGCTGCTGATAAAAATAAAACATCTTCCCTGAAGGGCAGAATTAGCTTTATCCACTAAAAATGTCAGGATCATACATTGTAAGGCCTATCTCTCTGTGAAGCTTGCTTTCTTCCTCTCTTTCCTCTCTCCTTCCCCTTCCTTCAGAAACAGTGAACATAATTATGGCACACCTTTCATCAAGGCTGCTTCTCCATTAACCATTGTCTTGTATGAAGGGCCATGTATAGGAAAGTGGTGATAAATGAATGTTGATGAGGTCCCTTAGTGAAGCACCTATCATCGGTAAAGGTGAAGCAAAACCTGCGTTAAGAAGGGAATGCCGTTCCCTAGAGAGAGGCAAGGGCTGAAGTCAGGGCTTTTGTGGGGGTGGGAGTGGGGGCACGTGGGAGAGAGTTTGGGAAAGGAATCACCTAAATGTTCTCTAACTCCATGAATTAACCTATGTGAGCCAGTTTAGCAAACAGAGCCTTGCCTGATTGTCACTGGGACCTTCATACATATCAGTCTGCATTTATCAAGCTGATTTTATTTTAATACTTCTTTCTCTATGTCTGAGGGTGTTTGAGGGTTACTCAGTTTATTTTCAATTTCTCTCCCCTTGCATTTTATTGCTTATGGTAGTGATGGGGATTGGAGATTCGGGGTGGCGCTGGAGAGCCTTCTGTAGTCTGGGGCAGTGGATATACAAATAGGATATTACTTCCCTTCCTGTCTTTAAAAAGAGTAGGATTAATCTGTGGTGTTTCCCTCCCTCCTCCGGCACACACCCCACTGATTGGAAAGCACAGCACCTCCTAGCAAGCCCTTTCCTCCTGCTGCTGGCGAGGTGGTGGGCAGCTCTGCTGGTTTCCAGGCCTAGGTCCCCTGTGGAAGCAAGCCCGAGACAGGCTGCTTCTATAAATCAAGCCCTGGATTTTATTAGAGTGTTTATGTAACCTCAGTTTACGTGCTATAATTCTTTGCTGCATAGCCTAGAGTAATTCCCAAAGAGGATGTTTGTTCTTTTTCCTTGTAAATTCTCTAGTACAGCCTTTTGTTTTGACATTCTCCCTCCCTCCCTCCACTCTCTGCCTTTTTTTTTGGTGGGGAGAGGAGATTGTGGGGGGAGTGTACTAACAGTTGATTGCTTTTTACTGACTAAATTGAATAATCCAGCAAAGGTTAAATTGTGTTTTTACTAGATGTTATCCCTACTCTTAGATAGGGTAGGGGGGAACCTTTTGCTCAAATTAATTTTTCACATTTTCAAGATTATAGGGTGGTAGGGTTAACATGTACTTAATTGTTGAGTAAGTGAAGCATGAGTGGTAAAAATCAGCCTTTGCTATCCATGGACCTTCCTCCCCCCCCCTCCATACCCTACTCTCCCCCACCCATCTAATGATGATAGAGTCAAATTGACTGCTGAGAAAATCCAGACTGGGAATTTAGGGTGAAATTGACTTTTAACTGAAGAAAATGTCAGAGTGAAATGACCAGATTAAACTACATTCCATGTAGGTATCTACATAGAGAAATGTTGTGCTTTGGAAATAAAGACAATTTGACCTACCCACAGCATGTTTTTCAAGAAGTAGGTACATTATTTTAATAAGTTTGTTTGTTTACTTATTTATTTATTTACTTATTTATTTATTTTGGCTGCGTTGGGTCTTCGTTGCTGCACGCAGGCTTTCCCTAGCTGCAGCGAGCAGGGGCTACTCTTCGTTGTGGTGCGCGGGCTTCTCATTGCGGTGGCTTCTCTTGTTGCGGAGCACGAGCTCTAGATGCGCAGGCTTCAGTAGTTGTGGCTCGCGGGCTCATTAGTTGTGGTTCGCGGGCTCTAGAGCACAGGCTCTGTAGTTGTGGTCCACGGGCTTCATTGCTCTGTGGCATGTGGGATCTTCCTGGACCAGGGCTCGAACTCGTGTCCCCTGCATTGGCAGGCGGATTCTTAACTACTGCACCACCAGGTAAGTCCCAGGTACATATTTTTACTTCTCAGTTCTTTATTCAGACCTCCTGTTTGGCCCACAGAACACTTAGGTGGTGAGACAGGAACTGAGGAAAGTGTTACTGAACCCACTGTCTTGGACACATTCGAATTTCGTACTGTCTAGGGGCACATTCAGTTAACAATTAATGTTTGATCATCAGGGAATCTTGAAGGCATTACATAGGTGTGTTCTTTTTGTAGTTTAAAGAAGACAGTCGATCATGGGGAAAAGTTTATGAAGGAAATATGTGAAAAGAAGCATGTTTTCATATTTACTTTAACCACAGAACGGGCTATATGCTCTAGGACTGTGCTGTCACTGCTGTAGCCACTAGCCCCACGTGGCTCTTGAGCATGTGAGCAGTGGCTAGTCTTCACTGAGATGTGTGTTGTAACTGAAAAAATCACACGGGATTTTGGAGGTGTAATATGAAGATAAGAACGTACAGTATCTCTTTAATAATTTATACAGATTACATGTTGAAATAATATTTTGAATACATTAGATTAAATAAAATATATCATTAAAATGAATTTTACCTAGTTTCTTTTTAAGTTTTTAAATATGACTACTAAAAAAACTTAAAATTACAGATATGTGCATTTTTGCCTCACATTATTATTGGTCATTGCTGTTTCAAAGTTGTGTTGCCCAATGGGAGGAATAACAGACCAGTATATTCACTAAAGCTTTCAAAGTTATACATTTAAAAGGAGATGCCATGCATTCTGATTACATATTAATACTCAAAATTGGTGACAATGTGAATGAAATTAGACAGATTCTTTATCTATAGCCTGAAGATTTATGAGGAAATACTGACTAGAATGCCCTATGCTGAAATATGCCTTTTTATCTGTCAAACCTCCCATTCAATATGTTAATAGAAAGATCCCATCTAATAGGGTGTCCAGGTTAAGAAGAGTGGACTCTAGGTTGGAATCCCAGTCTGTGTGATCTGAAGCAAGTTGTTTATCCTCTCTGAGCCTCAGTTTTCCATCTGTAAAATGGAAATACTATCAGATCTACCTTAAAGGGTTCTATATATTAAATAAGACAAAATACAAAGTGTACATTGGAACTTGCGCATATTACATGGGTACTATATAAAGGTTAGCTATTATAGTGATAAATATCATCATCATGTTGTTAAAAAATGTACAACTCTGATAGATTATTCAAGCTTAAGCTATATTCCCAAGCAAATGATAGATGTTAGCTTTCAGCAAATCTGTCTGCTATGTTGTTTGAAACCCAGAAGCAGCAATACTTAAAATGGGAAAGTAAATGAACAAAAGGGGGAGCTCATTTATTGGGACATATAATTAGAACACTCAATAAAGAAGAAACTTGTGGTAACCATAGGTTAAACCAGTTCCCTTCTTGATATAAATTCAGTAGTACTGTAACTTTTTATCATATTTCCCTGCCACAAAGTATATTGGTCAGCAATTACAAGGTTTTAGATGTTATCTTTAGATTTATTGTTTTCTGATAAAGAGATGGTAACCTCATAATCCTGTATTAGAGAGTAACTGTTTTATGTTGCCCTAGAACTGTTTTAATTTCAGGGCAATGTGTATGTGTGCTTATAAAAACAAGTATAATGTGTCATTCCAATGTATTCTTTAATGGAGCTAAACAACCCGAGAGTCAGTTGGTTTTTATTTTGCTGATTAAAACTCGTGGTCTGGATAAGACTGTAGACAGCACTCAAGAACAAGTGTCTTATTGTTAATGAACAGTTTATGGGTAATCTGGGATGCTGGTAGATTGTCATGGTGAAATTGATGTTTGTGATGGAATGTATAGATGAGATTCCCCCCCAAACCCCAGGGAAGAATCTTTTTAGGGTGGAGGATGGTCCTTAAGAAGAAACTTACCAAAAAATCTTACACAGGACAGTATTATTACTATGTTATATGTGTGTGTGTGTGTGTGTGTAAAACGAATTGATTGAACAAACAGATTGATAGGACACCTACAATATTCCAGGCAAAATGAGTAAACAGGGGACACATACTAAGGAATACATGTTTTAACACAGCATGGCACCGTTACAGAAACACTTGCTTACTTGTATATTTTCACTTATTTGCACCCTACTGCTTTGTCCTTATGAGGCGGCTTTAACATAGATCTGAACCAAGTGTTAGTATATTAAGAAACTCCCTTATATAAACTATTAGTAAATTAGGAAGCTGAAGAAAACCTCATCAGGAGACAGAGTTTGACTTTACATTTTAAGTGGTAGACACTAAGGAGCCCTCAGAGGCTTTGAAACCCGCGAGTGGAGTGTTGTTTCTCATTATTTGGTGAGATCACTCATAGCAACAGCACTGTGGTATGGATGGTAGAGTGGCAGAGAGATCATTTAAAAGACTGTTTGAAGTATCTATCCAAGATATGGTAAGATGCTTGAACTGAAGACTAGGGTGCTTAATGAAGGAACGAGAGATTTGAACATTTTTAAGGCAAATTCTCCAACTTTTTTTATTATTATTATTTTTTTGTGGTACGCGGGCCTCTCACTGTTGTGGCCTCTCCCGTTGCGGAGCACAGGCTCCGGACGCGCAGACTCAGCAGCCATGGCTCACGGGCCCAGCCACTCCGCGGCACGTGGGATCTTCCTGGACCGGGGCACGAACCCGTGTCCCCTGCATCGGCAGGCGGACTCTCAACCACTGTGCCACCAGGGAAGCCCTCTCCAACTTTTTAAGTGTGGAGGTGTGAGAGCAAAAAGGAAGAATGATGATGGTTCTGGCTTGATTTTCTAGGGTAGAGGAGGTTTAAAGATTCGCTTAAAAGTTTGATGTGGGACATCTTAAATTTGAGGGAGGTATTAGACTTCATGAGCATGTGGTAAATAAACCATTAGATACACGGTTGGGAATATGCGTCTAGTTGCTCGAGTGCAGGAGGGAATGTCTGGGCTAGACACATAACTTAGGGGATCGTGGTCTAAAGGTGGGAGCTGAAGCCTGGGGAGGTAGATAAGATCATTCTTAACTCACTAATGATATTAAAATCATCTGCTTCTCCACTGTGCTTCCAGAAGATTTCCAAACACATAAGTATGCCTTTCAAGGCTCTTTATAGTTTCTCTCCTTACTTCTTTTTTCTTTAGTCTCCTTTATAAGAGTTCTGCTGTTCTCTCCCATGAAATGTACATTCCCCGTATCCTCAGCAGTTTACTGGCCCATCACTTCCCATGTTATTCTGTGTCTTCATTACATTATACATGCTGTTTCCTATGTCTACAAGGCTTTGTCCCTATTTTTCCTCCTAACACACTCTGTATCTTTGGTTAATACCTGTTCCCTGAACCCCATCTCCCCACCGTAGCCCAGCTAGTAGCCCTATCCTTGAGCCTGTGAGATTTTTACATATTTCTTTTCATTAGCACTTATCTGTTACTGTATAGTAATTATTGCTTGCCTTTCTCTCCTTCTCTATAATAGACTGTGAAATCCTTAAAGACAGATAAATACCTTTCCATCCCCAGCCATGGGTGAGCACTTAGCAGATAGGTGCTCCGTGAAAGTTTTTTTAATTGAATTAATTCATGTGTATGTGAGCCATAGGTGTTGTATTAGTGATTTTGGAAGTGTTCAGAAGTATATTACACCTTAAAAATGTAATGATCTGCAAAATTTCAGTCTGTTAAATGTAATCAGGAAGAAGATGAAACCTAAAGTATTTATCAAAACTATTTTTCTTATTGAAAAATCAATACATATTCCTTTCTTGTAAAGAAAAGTACTATTAAACTACTCTATAAGCATAATAAACCATACTTTTCAACTAGAAAATTGACTATACAGATAAACTAAAGGAGAAAACTTAAAATATCCCAAATCCCACCACCCAGTGATATCTTTCGAGTCATTTTAAGAATGTGACAAAAATTTGAAAAAAAGGATCAATCTGTGCATACTGTTCTTGATGGTTTTTGTAACTTACTATCTTGTGTATCTTTAAATATCAGTAAGTAGTCATTTGTTAAATGGCTAGATGATAATAGAGTAACATTCCATCAAATAGTTTACTTAACCAGTTCCTTGCTATTGGACTTTTAGATTGTTCCAGATTTTTTCACTGAAATAATCACACGTTGATGAACAATATAGTACTCTTGTCTTTTTCATCTTCTGGGGGGGATATTTTTGATTAAAGAGAATATAGATCTTTATTTTTTTAAACCCTATATTATCAAATTGCCTCTTGGAAAAGTCACACCAGTTTACATTACCACTGGCTCAACTCTTTTCATCCTATTTTTAGGTTTCAAGTTGCCTGAAACTTGAAAACTATATGAAGATAATTTAGCATGCTGTCTTATAGAAATGACAAACTTGGGGCTAGAGAAATGACCCAATTGAAGATTTTTTGGTAAATGTAACTGTTTTTATAGAATTTTAAAATAGGCTTTTTATGAATAATCGTCAGAGTTTTGTAAGTATGCAAAACAAGTTTAATAGTGTAAGCAAGAGGTTTTAAATTACAGGAGTGGGGCTTAGTGACCATCTTGAGTATACGATGGGTAGTGATGTGAAAATAAGTGGTCCAGCCCCAGCTCTGCCATTAGCTGGCCTTCTTGGGCCCCTGTGTGACTGCCTCCCAGCTCCTAGCCAGAGTTGTGTTAGGATGAAATATTGGATCTAGACCTGTATATGTTAAATGTCAGTGGCTGATTTCGAGTTTGGGGTAACTTGTATATGCATCTGTCTTCTCTGTGCTACTTTAGATCCTTTTTACCTGCCCTGTCTACTTTGAATAGCTAATGTGATTATTCATAAAATAATAACAAGCTCCTCCCCCAGTCCCTGACAGGTTCTTTAGTTGAGCAAATGTATATGTCACAGTTCATTTTGAAAAGCTGGCCAGGCCTTTGAGTAAAATGCCTGCCCCAAATCTTTAACTCTTGCTAAGTAATTTTTTCTCATTTTTAAAGCTAATTTTCACAGCCTTAATCAATCACTAAGGAAACAAGAGAGAGGCAAAGGTGCCACCATTTGATATTATTGTCCTAAGGCAAAAGCTGACCTCATAGTGGTGAAATGGTGATCTATGATAGTGCTCTTGTCTCCTGAATAAATCTATTACAGGTTCCTGGACAGATACCCCTCCCCCAAGTATTAGAAAGAAAAGCAAGAGAACATGAAGCCACAGAAAGCAAATCACTGTCAATAAATATTCTGTTTTGCCGGCAAACTTAAAAATTCACTTGTGGAATCTAATAGCTGTAGGCAGGAGATACTTATTGCAACCAAGATTTAAGTGTGGTTTATTGTTTATGGAGTAGTTTAATACTACTTTTCTTTAAAATGCGTTTTTAATTTAGGAAAAAAGAATTCAGATTTATTCCCAGAGTAAAAATGACTGAACGTCATGGGAGTGGTTAGGCTTGGGGTTTATGTGGATAAGATTTCTGTTTATCCACTACAGTCATTGAGTGGATTTAAAAGCTTTCGCAGATGGAATTTATAAAGTGAAATTTAAAACTAGTGTCGTACACTAGTGTAGTATACTACAATATTTGGTTACAACAAGCAATCAATTTAGAAAGAAGTGGAACGGAGAAGATACAGGTTAAACGATTAGTACTGTACAATGCAGTGGTTTGTACAGAGAGCAGGCTTTAACACTCAAGTGCTATGTCAACATTCAACTTCTGTTACAGAGCTCCTAGGCAATGCCTAATCCTGGAATGCATGAATTACTTTCAATGGTGGAGTCTAATCCATTCTTAATAGGAAGTTCCAGGGGTATTGACCATATAGATGACTGGCCAGGGAGAAGCATAGAGGTGACAACTAATATTTCCTAGGTCTTCGGTCCTAATTCTCCAGGCTCCATGCTGGGTGCTTTATCTCTTTTACCCTCTTTAATCCTCCCTCCAACCCAATGAGGTGCAGATGGTAGTATATTCATTTTAGAGATGAGGTGACTGAAGCTTAGAGATTTTTCCAAAGTCACATATATACAGAGTTACCACATATAGTTTAACAAATTGTTCACTGCATGAGGGCATTTGGCCCAGGTAGCAGGTAAGAGCTATGTTTCCCCATAGGAGGCACTTTTTTCTAATTTGTACTGGGTCCTGTATAGGCCAGCTGTAGCCCTAGTCATAAAGTTGATTAGAGACAGAGTTGGGATTTGAACTGAATCCTGTGTAGCTCCAAAAGTCATATTGTTTTTATTATATAATGCTGCCTCTTATAAGATATAATACATTATTTTTCTTTTATTCCCCTTTTATAAAAACTGAATTTATTCTATAAAATACATTAGTGACATTAAATGATCTAAGATGGTTTGAAAGCGAATACTGAGGTTAACTTCCTTGGCAAAAGACTAGTTCCTTAACTTGGAGGAGGGAGAGGGCATACTGAGTAATTTAGCTTATTTGATAAACCTTCTTATTTTTCTTTTCCTCTATGTATGAATAAATATGGGTATTATGTTTAATATAAAGGTCCTGTAAAGGTTAATTCTGATGTAGAAATAGAACAAAGAATTGTCTAGACTGTAAGGACCTGAAAAATCTGCAGGGTAGGTAGGAAATCCTCTTTTAAATTGAAACAGGATCTGTAATGGCATCAGATTGTTAGAAAACATACATTTAGGATTTCCAATTTTGACCCAATCTCATGGCCATTACCAACATATTAGTTAACTTATTCGAAGCAATTCAAATAAAATAATTACCTATTCATCAAGCAAAAGATTTTTTTTTTTAAGTGTATCTGGTTTCTCTCCTTCCTGTGATGTCTTAAGGCATCTTAGTTACCTGGGTGTGAGGCCCACCCTGTGGAGTCAAATAGAAGTAGAGGGGAAAGCCTTGAGTTCAGGACTCAAGAAGTGTACGGGTGTGTGGATGGATTCTGAGAGGCTTGTAACTGAAGTCTTCATCTCAAGACTTTCTGCAAACTGATTTCTTTTATCACAGTCCTACCCAAACTGTTTTTCCTCAAAGATTCCCCAGTGGCTTCCATACTGTGAATCCGATGGTCTTAGGCAGATGTATGAACGTTCTGAGTCACAGCCAGGATTAGAGTCTACAATGCTTGTTCCAAGTCCTACATGCTGAAAAAGATAGTCAAGAAAAATGAATTTGAGGTAAAGAGCCTAGAATAGCTAGACTGAGATTTTTCTAGCACACCTATATTAATTGCTCACTTATTATTTGCTTGAAGGGATATAGAAATCTCTGCTTTCCAGAAAATTATAATTCAGTTAAGGACACAAAATCAATAAATATTTCATAATACAAAACAAGAGAAATTAGAGATAACAATAAGTAACACCAAGATACATTTCTTAACTACGTGTGTCCACATTTCTTTACCTTGTTTTGGTGCTCTTAGTGGTCGCATTCCAGCCCCCTGGGTTGAGGTGGGAGAGATGTTTCTCTCTAAAGGGTCCTCTGTTCCAAAGGATCTAACTCATGGCCTGAGGCTCATACCAGACCCTTCTGTTAGCAGTAATTAAAAGAATTTTCTGTCTAAATTAAAAGCTTTTCTCTTTAGCCATCCTCCCCTACCCCCATGCCAGGTACCAAAGTGAATGATAATGAGCTGTAAAATCTAAATGCACAGAGTGCCTCTTCTTTGGCATTAGCAATTTCAGTGTGTTCTTTGTGTAACCACAACTCACCTCCATTTTGGCAGCCACCATTTTGGGTACTTTTGAATAATCAAAAGGACACCAAAGTTAGCCAAATAGGAATTGTATGTGCCTTTGTGATGTGGCTGTGTGTTCCCAATTTGCAGTGAAGGAAAGCAGGAATAATCTTCTATGGAATGCAAGCAACTTATGGCACTCATGAAATCCAGAAGGAAAGTCTTCTATATCTCCCTAGCTCTGTCCACTAGAAGTTTCTGCAGTGGTGTAAGTGTCCTGGATCTGCGATACTCACTTGATATGTGGCCTGTGTGACTAAGGAACTGAATTTTGAGTTTTATTTTCTTTTCACGAATTTAAATTTCTGTAGTCACATGTGGCTGGTTTTCTTCCATTTGGGTAGCATAGGCGCTTCACATGTTGTCCCCCTCCCTTTTTTTTAAGTTGGTATTTAAAATTTTTGTTCGAAAATTCCCGACTTCTTTACTTGGCATCTTCCATGTTCTCTTTCCCACTCCCTCTTCCTTTTCTCCCTGGCTTTCTTTCCTCCTCACTTCTCTTCTCCCAGGTCCTCTCTCACCTTTCTGTGCTGCTGTTAGGCTGACAGTAACCCTATTAATCTGTGTGATTTATTAGGGTATTTCACCTAGTTAGCCTTGCCTGCCTTGTCCTCCTTCCTTCCACACAATGTGGTCCAAGACTGGGCACTTGCCAGAGATACAGTGTTTACCGCAAGATGCTGATGCACGGGTTACTTTTTAAAAACAAACCAACAAATAAGTTTTTTCTGACAAGATATCTTTGGTGAATTCATGCTGATTCCTTAGATCTCAATACACAAAAAGTTTCCTTTGGTAATTCATTCTATAATCTTGCACAGAGTATCAAAATTAGTCATATAAAAAAAAACATAGGGCTTCCCTGGTGGTGCAGTGGTTGAGAATCTGCCTGCTAACGCAGGGGACACGGGTTTGAGCCCTGGTCTGGGAGGATCCCACGTGCCGCGGAGCACCTAGGCCCGTGAGCCACACCTACTGAGCCTGCGCATCTGGAGCTTGTGCTCTGCAACGAGAGGCCGCGATAGTGAGAGGCCTGCGCACCGCGATGAAGCGGCCCCCGCTTGCCACAACTAGAGAAAGCCCTTGCACAGAAACGAAGACCCAACACAGCAAAAATAAATAAATTAATTAATAAAAACAGCATATTAATTTGATTTAAAATATCTTAAACCTAGACTTGACTGATTGTAATCAAATCACTGGAAGACTGCAGGTTTCTCTGCCCTCACCTCTAAGTAGGGAGAATAAATAGCCTCTTCAAGTTTTCTTCTAGCTTGAACCTTCTTTAGCTCTAATCTCACTGATTTGATTCTCCTTCCCTCCTCTCTCCTGCCTCTCCCCTTCTTCCCTTCCTCTTCTTCCCCTTCTTCTGCTTCTTCCCCTTCCTCCCCTTCTTCCCCTTCCTCCTCTTCTTCCCCTTCTTCCTCTTCTTCCCCTTCCCCCTTCTTCCCCTTCCTCCTCTTCTTCCCCTTCCTCCTCCTCTTCCCCTTCCTCCTCTTCTTCCCCTTCCTCCTCTTCTTCCCCTTCTTCCCCTTTTTCCCCTTCCTCCACTTCTTCCCCTTCTTCCCCTTTTCCCCCTTCTTCCGCTTCTTCCCCTTCCTTCTCTTCCTCCCCTTCTTCCCCTTCTTCCGCTTCTTCCCCTTCTTCCCCTTCTTCCCTTCCCCCCTTCCTCCTCTTCTTCCCCTTCTTCCCCTTTTTCCCCTTCCTCCCCTTCTTCCCCTTCCTCCCCTTCTTCCCCTTCCCCCTCTTCTTCCCCTTCTTCTGCTTCTTCCGCTTCTTCCCCTTCTTCTGCTTCTTCCTCTTTTCCCCCTTCCTCCCCTTCCTCTGCTTCTTCCTCTTCCTCCTCTTCTTCCCCTTCTTCCTCTTCTTCCGCTTCTTCCCCTTCTTCCTCCACTCTCCCCTTCCTCCTCCCCCTTCTTCCTCTTTCCTTTCTAATACAATTTATTTCCTTTCTTTTAGATGACAATACCACTTGTCTCTTTCTGGATTTTATTTTAAGCTTCAAATAACTTCAGTGATAATGATTATCCATTTGTAAGAGTCCTGTTTTGCTACACCATTATACTCTATTACACTGAGAACGCTTGAAGTCATAAGTTACCAGTGTGGGGGAGACCTGTAGCTTTTCCAGTTCTCAGACGGAAGCTGTGGTCAGTCATCTAAGTGCACTAGACATAAAAGCAGTTTTTTGCCTTTAAAGGTTAAATGGGTTTTCACCCCACTGGTCACGGAGGTTTTTAAGGAGGGTATTGACAGAATCTGTTAGTCAGATATGCCAAGTCCCTTTCCATCTTAGAGTCTTTGCAAGTGTTCTTATAGCCTGAAACAGTTCTTTGCATGCCTCAATGTATTTCAACCCTTATCCTTTGGTTAAATGTCATTCTGAGGGTATTTCCCTGTGTATCTCCTCCATCACCTTCACCCTATTTACTGCCTTCATAGCACTTCTCCTTCAGCATTTGTTTCTGTCTTTCTCAGTGTCTTTCCCCTACTGGACTGTAAGGATTTTCTCTCCCTTCTCCTGTGCTGTATCTTCAGTGCCCAGGACCACAGCTGGGAGGTGGGAGGTGCTCATTGAATAGCTGTTGCATGTATGTATTTAGGAAAATATTGATGTGTGAGGAGTAGATTTGGCAGACCAGGGGACTAGGTCATGACTAGGTCAGTTGGCTATTAATAGAGCTAGGCAGAGGATTCCTACAGTCTGCATTAAGGCCCTGAGTGGAGGAGGGTGCTAAAGGAGTTTTTTTTTTAAGGCAGGATTGGGGACTCCATAAGGTATCTAGAAGTTTTAGATTCTGTCCTTAATTGTCTTAAAAATACTGTGGGTCCACTGTGGGTTGGTTACAATTTCAGGTACTCTACCTACATCATCTCATATATTTTCTCAAACAATATCTCATGAAGGATAAGTATTTTCCTTCATTCCCACTTTAAAGACAGGAAGCTGAAGCGCAAAATCCACCCTCCAAATGGTAGGCTCTGTTTTCTGCTTCTGTTCTAAAAGCTCTCCGGGGTCCCCAAACCCTTTTGTTCTCCTGTGCCATGTTATGAAATGCATCTGCTAGCATGAGATGGAAAGTGTCCTTGGGAGACAATGCATGTAAAGAGCTTAGATAGTGCTTGGTACATGCTATGTGTTCAAAATATTACCACTGTATTATTGTTGCTGGTAGCCTTTCCCCTCCAAGTTTCTCCACCGTCCAAAGAGTTAACAAAACTTCAGGAGTTCTGATGTTAAGGGAGTGATATGACTGTGTCTTAATAAATCATAATAAATAAAAGGACATTGAAAAGACATTTAGTCATGGGAATAAAGCTAAGGAAACACATGTTCCATTGGAATGGCTTCTATTAGTGGCAGAACCCCCTATATTTTGGAATAATTCCCAGATGAAAGATTTTGCTGAAATTCAGACATTAATGAAACTAATATAAGCCATTCAGTACAGTGTGATTTTTTTTTTTTAACCTTGTGATTTGAGAGATATATTCTAAGAACCCAGTAATAAAGCCAAGCTGAACATTCGCTTAAATGTCTGATAGGACCAGCTGTGTGTAGGGGCCAGTCTGGCTTTGTCCTCTAAACTCTGCCACGTCTGGAGTCTTACAAAACCATTGATGACCTCATTCTATCAGTAGAGTAGCATTGAGGGCTCATTAAAAACAAAACAAAACAAAACAAAAAAAACCAGTAACTTGATTCTGAGGTAAAATTTTCAGGAAAGTATTAAAAGAAAAGTAGGTTTCCATGTAACCCCTCCCCCCCCCACCCCCTAAAGAGCATTATGCAAACTCCAGGAGGCATTTGTAGTCAATTTCTATGATGATTGGAAAGAAGCTTTAAAAATTCATATAATCCTATAAAGATATTTGAAACAGAAGAGAAAGAAATACTTGTAATTTTTCCTTCAGGAAGAAACATGCTTCATGCTGGTTTCCTCTTTTTAAACAAACTGGAGTCCAACGTTTTACTGCTTACTTATCTTAACGTCTTCCCTTGTTAACTGAATCTTGCATAAACTTAGTTACCCTTATGATGGTGATAGTGTTAGAGACTGGTCTGGATGAAATAAGAAAAGTAATCATGGTAGATAGAGAGATAGTTACCTTTTATATAAAGGGTTGTGTGTATATATCATTTTTTTTGATAGACTTTAATTTTTAGAACAGTTTTAGATTCACAGCAAATTGAGATAACAGTACAGAGAGTTTCCACATACCTTTTGCCTCCACACATGCACAGCTTCCAGGATTATCAATATCCCCCACCAGGGCTTCCCTGGTGGCGCAGTGGTTGAGCGTCCGCCTGCCGATGCAGGGGACACGGGTTCGTGCCCCGGTCCGGGAAGATCCCACATGCCGCGGAGCGGCTGGGCCGGTGAGCTGTGGCCACTGAGCCTGCGCGTCCGGAGCCTGTGCTCCACAACGGGAGAGGCAACAACAGTGGGAGGCCCGTGTACTGCAAAAAAAAAAAAAAAAAACACCCAAAGGGCAGAGTTTACATTAGGGTCCACTCTTGGTATGGTATATTCTATGGCTTTTGAAAAATATTTGATGACATGAATCTACCATTGTAGTATCAGACAGAAGAGTTTCACTGCCCTGAAAGTCCCCTGTGCTCTGCCTATTCGTGCCCCCCATTCTGTTCCCAATCCTTGTCAACTCCTGATCTTGTTACTGTGTCCATAGTCTAGCCTTTTCCAGAATGTCGTATAGTTGGCATTGTATGGTATATATCCTTTTTCAGATTGGCTTCTTTCATTTAATAATGTGCATTTAAGTTTCATCCATGTTATTTTCATGGTCTGATAGCTCATTTCTTTTTTTAGTGCTGAATAATATTTCATTGTCTGGATGTACCACAGTCATATTTATCCATTCACCTGGACATATTAGTTGCTTCCAAGTTTTGGAGGTTATGGAAAAGCTGCTATAAATATCCGTGTACAGGTTTCTATGTGGAGATGTTAATATTTACATGAGTTACTCTTAATTTCAGATTTCTCAATATAATAGAGTTACTGTGAGAGTAATTTGGGAATTGGGAGTGTTGAAATGCTGTATGAAAGAGGTGGCATCTGAGTAGAACCTTGAGGGATGGATTGGTTTGGACACAGATTGGAGCAGGTACGTTCTGTTGTGATGGGAACAGTATGTGTTTGCTTTTCTGCCTAAACTGCGTGGTAAGTGTAGGGACACTGTGGACAATGTGCTTTTGGTGCCTTTAATGTTGGGCTAAAGAATATGGATTTCCTTAGTTGAGGCCATGGGAGCCATGGCAGATTTTTGAGGTGGGGACTGATGAGTAGTATTACTCTGTTACTTAAACAGCTAGTTTAAGCCTTCACTTGACCTTGCTTAGGTCAAGATAATTGATTTAAAAGTAATAAAATGACATTTATTAATCAATACTTTATCATCATAGTTGTTCACCAGTTTAGACTAACCTTCTCTATTGTTGGCCCAAGTTAATGAGAGCTTCCTATTGGCTTGGCCAAAAAGTTCCTTCAGTTTTAAAGTAAAAATAAAAGACACAGTTTTCATTTTCACCAAGAACTTTACTGCACAACATATTCACCGCTTTGTTTCACTACCTTCTGCCATTTTTCAGTCAATTTCATAATTCCATCTTTCCAAAACTTTTTATCTTTTTGAGCAAAGAACTGTTCCGGGTGCCTTTTACAGTCTTCCAGAGAATTGAAATTTTTTCCATTAAGAGAATTTTGTCAAGACCGAACCAGCCGAGCTCTGACAGTTCTTGCCTGGTTATCAAAGAGACACGCGGTCTTGCGTTATCCTGATGGAAGATTATGCATTTTCTGTGGACTGATTCTGGATGCTTTTTGTCGAGCGCTGCTTTCAGTTGGTCTAATTGGGAGCAGCACTTGTTGGAATTAATTGTTTGGTTTTCTGGAAGGAGCTCATAATAGAGGACTCCCTTCCAATCCCACCCTATACACAACAACACCTTCTTTAGATGAAGACCGGCCTTTGGTGTGGTTAGTGGTGGTTCATTTCACTTGCCCAACAGTTTCTTCCATTCCACCTTATTGTACAGTATACACTTTTCATCACCTGTCACAATTTGTTTCAAAAACGGAATGTTTTCGTTACGTTTCAGTAGAGAATTGCATGCGGAAATACAGTCGAGTATTTTTGTTTGTTTGTTTAATAACGTGGAACCCAAACATCAAAGAGATTCACATAACCAAGCTGGTGCCAATGATTTTCAACGCTTGATTTGGATATTTTGAGTGGGTCGGCTATCTCCCGAGTGGTGGTGTAACGTTGATTGTTCTCAGTTAATGTCTGGATTTGATCGCTATCAACTTCAACTGGTCTAACCGGCTGTGGAGCATCATCCAGCGAGAAATCTCCGTCATGAAACTTCCCAAACCACTTTTGACACGTTTGATCAGTCACAGCACCTTCTCCATACACTGTACAAATCTTTTTTTGCGTTTCAGTTGCGTTTTTGCCTTTCTTGAGATAATAAAGCATAATATGCCGAAAATGTTGTTTTTTTCTTCCATCCTCAATATTAAAATACAAAAAATTCACCAATTTTGATAAGTTTTTTTTTTAAGTGCATGCTGATATGACAGCTGTCACAATACAATCTAACAAAATTGTTTCGAATGATATTAAAGACAACTAAGTGCTACTAGAGCCATGTTACGGAAAAAAACGAACAAACATTTTGGCCAACCCAATAAAATGGGAATAAGAAATCTTCCAGTGCAGTATATTCTGTTCTGATATTCAAGATCATTTTTTACATAACAGTAAAATTCCACAGAACATAAAACTGTCCACAGGTTTTAATCATATTGAACTAGGGGTTATATACCGCAAAGTGTTTTTGGACAATCTACCTTGGCTGAACTTCATTTCTTCCATTTGAGCAAACATCCTTAAATTTCACTTAGTCAAATAATTGCTAGATAGAACATTATAAAAGGGAAAGTAAGTGGGCAGGAAGCTTTGCTTCTCAAAGTGGAGAGATTTTGAAAATAGAGGAGAAAACTATCAAAGCAAAAGTATGGCAGCATCAGCTTCATTTGGGAACTTGTTAGAAATGCAGTTTCTCAGACTCAACCCCAGAAAGTCTGTGAGTGGGGCCCAAAAATCCATTATAAATAAGAACCACTGATGTAAAGGCATTGGGGATTGAGGAAGTGGGAAGTGAAGGCTTTTGCTGCAAAAGAGAGGAGAAGAGTTGTCCTCATAGTTACTATTTATTGACCACTTACTTTGTAATGTTTATTTTACAGACATAGCTCATGTAATCTTAACTCTAGCAAGTGTAATATTGCAATGTCTTATTTTATAGATGAGAAAAAAAGAATCGTTTAAGAAGTAGCATAGTAAAGCTTCAATGCAGACTTCTCTTACTATGAACTCAGACCTCTGTGAACTTTGCCAGGCTGTCAGGGTATATAGATTGTCTCCCAGAAGGCAGCAGTAAGGCTCAAGCCACACCCCCAGCCTCATACTCCTCCCCCTTCTTTGCTCACTCTGCTGCATTTCCCAGCCTCCCTAACTAAGGCAGGTTATTCCTCTTCCTGCATCCATGGGGAGGCTCTGTGGTCTAGTGTAAAGAGCAGAGCCTGAGTGATGGGAATCTGGGATTTCTATCTCTCTGACTTCTGTGAACAAATCTTAGGATTCTGGGCCTATCCTTTGGCATCTTGATGCCTCACTTTTGTCATCTGTAAAATGAACTAGATGGATCTCTACGTTCTGGATCTAGCACTTAGTTATAGGCAGATGGTCAATCTAGGTGACCTCTTGAGGGTCCATTCCAATTCAGTGTTGAGAGGAGTTTGAAACTGGAAATACTTAGAATAGAATCTTGCTTATGTGTAAAATAAAGACAATGATTTTTGGTAGTGGTGTGGTATTAAAATGAAATCTTAGATGTTAAGAACCTGGCAGAATGCTTGACATACATGGAAGGTGCTTAATAAATGATTGTTCCTCGACCCCAGGAGCAAAACGGTCTCATTCCTGATTCTAGCATTTTCTTTCCATGAATTTAAACAGCTTAGTGTTTTCTTGAGAGGGGAGTAGGAGATGTTAGATTTGCATTAAAATATTAAGTTAATTAAAGCTTTCTATTAAGATTTTAAGACAGAGATCAAGAACAGGGCAATGTGACCCAATGAATAACGCAAATAGGTCGTTATATTTGCAAAAAAAAAAAAAAAGTGTGATCCCCTGACTGTGGGTAGTTTTTGTAAATAATAGTAGTTTGAAAAGGTATTACTATAACATAGATAAAACATGACAAAAGATACTTAAGGTGATATTCTCTTAAGTACTATGTAGAAATGGAATACTTAATACTTTAATATCATGGTTTGGCAAAAGAAATTTCCTAATGGATTAGCTATTTATTTTATGAACTTGGGGCCAGCTTGTGGGTAGAATTCAAGAGTTATTTATTTTCTAATTTCTCTCACAATCTTTCCTTTTATATAGAGAAAATGCTTTTACTTTTCATTTGAAATATTCTTACTATTGTTTTTTCCTGAAAACCTTCTGCAAATTTAGTTATTTTATGTACCTTCTTAGAAATAAGACATATGCATCCCAATACACATTGTTTTTCTTTTTTCCAAGTTCCAGTTTCATTTCCTAAGGTTGTTTGATCATTCCACAGGGACATTTATCCCCATTTTGACATTTCTAAGTTATAGCCCATCTCTCTCATACTGAACAAGTACCTAAGCTCTTGAAATCTGTAAAATAGCTTGCTGTTGTAATATTTAATAAAGTTTGGACTCATCCATTAGTGCTGTGTTGGTGACAAATTGCTCTGCTGTTTTGGGATAAGAGGTCAGCTGTTCAAGTGCACCCGATAGACTTTGGAGAGGAACTGGATTATGTATCAGCAGGCAGAACACCTGGGCCTAGACCCTTCCTGCTGGTATTACTTTCCAGACCAGCCTTTTCAGTCTTTCTTGTTAGGTCATTTGTGGGCATAATATCTTCTTTTTCTGAGGATAAGAGACTCTTAGTTTCCCTCTCTTAAGGAGATCTGTGATTCCTTGCTTCTACTGTGAAGCCGAGATATATTTGCATGGGTTGTATATTGCTAAGAGAGCACTTTGGACCTCGTTTGTGTATGAGAGTCCACCCAGTTAAAGGCTTCTCCTTGGAGTGTAGGACTGCCCACTGCCTGCCACTGGGGCAGCCTGCCCACTGCCCCCTTTCCCACCATCACCACTGAAGCTCGATGGGCACTGGCAGGCACACCACATTTGGCATTTGCTGATCAGCCTTGTTTTCAGTAGATGGGGTCACCCAACATTTGAATTTATAAGACAAACCAAAGGGTAGTTATTCTCATTGCTGCTGATTTTTTTCCCCCTTCAAAATGGTTCACCCTGGGAGTCTTTAAAATACCAAGTTACTCTGCTGGATTTAAATGGGATTTTATATATAAAAATTCCATTTACACACTTAACAGGATGTTATGTTGGTATAGCAGAGTGATTAATAGCTAGATAACTGGAGTCTTAACCCTAAGCAAGGTTAGGATCCCAGCCTTCTCACTTTCTGGCTGTGTCACAAGTTATTTAGGGTCTCTCACCCTCAGTTTCCTCATTGATAAACCAGGGGTCGTAGTGTCTCTTAGATAACACTTTGTAGAGTATTTGGGGCGATACAAATGAAAGGTGCTCTGTAAAGATGGCGCATACATTGTGTTAGGAAAATCTAAGCTATTTAACAGCACACCAGTGGCAGTGTTCCTTTTAAGGGTCATTTTGTCAGAGTTTTTGTTTGTCTCTCCTCCCTTCCCTTTGGATATGTTTGTAAACTTGAAAAGAACAGCCCAGAAAAGAGCTCACGTTCCTGCTTGGTCATATTTCTTCTGCTCTGTGGCTTGGCATGATCGACTGTCAGGAGGGCCTGAAGAAAATCAAACCATGAATTACCCTGCACTGGGTAACGGCAATGGTTCGGATGGCAGCCTCCTAATTTTGGCTTTGACTTTTCTCTTCTCCAGGCAATAGAAAATAGAGGGGGAGGCAAGAGTATGCCTTTTAATTACTGAGCTCTAACTTCTTGGAATGGGCCTGTTTTCTCAGGATCAGACTAGAAGGCGTCATTTTACTACAGAAGAGCCAAGAGCCAAGATTTGTCCTGAATGGATGTGGGTTCGGCAAAGCATCTTTAGCTTAAGGAATAAAAGCTTTGGATCGTTTTCAGTGTCTGTGCTTCACCAGGCTGCTGTTTATCCTTTTAGTGAGTCCCATTTGTCTGTCCTCTGTCAAGGGCTCGTGTACACCATGCTGATGTAGTGCTAACTGGGGAGATTAGAAATGCCTTGCCTGGCACTGTCAGCTAAACCTGAATCAGTGTCTATATACTCTGACCCACCTACTCAGAGAGGTTTACCCTTTGCTCTACTGCTCACTCTAATAGGCAGAAAAGCTCAGCTCACCGCAGCTTTTATACAGGGGTCAGCTCCAGAAATAGCTCCTTTAACACAGCAATAGAAGCAACACAGATCCAGCAAGCGGGTAGTATACAATGGCTGCTTTTAGGCCTTGGAACAAAAGAAAGTGGTTTATCTTTTCTACACACCACTACCAATACTATCGTCTATTTGCTAGAGAGGTTATCATTCCTGGGGGCCAAGGCCTAGGTTTTCTTTATTCAGTTGCCTTCCAAATGGAGACTGCTTGGTGCACTGGTCATTGTTTTTACCCAGAATTGTAATTTGGGGTAATTTAGTCATATAGACCTAAGGGGTAAGTATGGTATTTGATGAACCCTGGATAGGAGACACACCTCCAAAATGTATGGTGAAAATCTTTCCAGGGTCCTAGCATGGAGGATATCCCCTTTTGAAATTTTGCCTTGGAGCTTAGAATTCTAACGTATGGCTCTATTAGACCTCCAACACCATGTGAACTTCAGTTGGTAGTATCGTGAGTTGCTTCATCCTCTGTTCCTGTCTCCCCAGCTAGAAGATATTATTTTGTCAGTGGGTTACATTTCTTTCGCCTCTAAGATTTAACTTAGGGTTTGTTCTATTCATATTTATAGCCCAGAGCAATAGTAGGTACTCATTAATTATTCAGTAAATGAATGAATGAATAAACAAATCATTGAACAAATGAATGATTGACAAAGTGAACAGAGATTTGAAGTATGTGTGTCAGGCCATTTCTTTATGTTTGTGTGTAAAGAGCACCCTAACATAACACCTGGGCAAATCAATCACTTTTGGAAACTTATTCTGTCCCACCATTTTCATCAGCCATTCCTATCAACCTCAACTCTCCTCCAGCCACATTTGGTGATGTATTACATTTCATTTTTTATTTCTCTGTCTTCCCCCCAAAATAAAAAGAAAATTAAATGGCCAAACCAGTGGATTACATTAACGTGAAAGGAAGGTCTAATTTATCTTTTGCCTACCAAAACCCAAGGAAAAAATGTTGTCTTGGCTGAAAACTTTGTCAGCCAGATCCTTTTCTGAATTGTATTTTGATAAAGAAGGAATTAAATCTTTTAAGCTCAGTTGAGCATTTCAGTGATGTTGCTGACAGATCTTTGCATTCTGCAGAAATAGTTGATGCTATAATAAGAAGAAATAAATCAGTATAGATAATTTTGCCATAATTTTAAAGCATTTTTGTAAAATCATGGTATAGAATCACATGTAGGATGTCTTGTGAATTTTCACTTCCGAAGCACATACCTAGGCAATTAAAGTTACTTTTGACTAGTTTCTCAACAGTGATTGATCATAAATTACAAAATTTTCACTTATTAAGTTATGTTTAAAAAGAGATAATTTTAAAGCATATGCTGTTTTATTTTGGACATGAGTAGTCCTCTCTTCCTACCCAGCAAAAAGAGTCTTGATTTTCATTTTTCTCAAGGGAAGACAAATATTTGAGTTTATCTTTGATGAAGGAAACCAATAAAAACTGGATGTCTTTTGTCTGTGTGTAACAATCACCTTTACTGCCTATTTCAGAAGTTTTGTTTCCAGATCGTAACCCAGGGAATAATTTTAAGAATCTTAAAGTCTCTTATTTCTTCTTAAACTTTATGAAACTCACTTTTTTTTATTTCCCTGAGAGCTATTTACAAACTTCTGAAGCACTCTAGAGCATGGCAGTATCCATGTCAATGCAAAGTCAATCAGGAGGCTTCTTACCTTATGTGATGGTGTCAGATTTGATACACATCTTTCCCATTTAAGCACTTTATGATAGTCATTTCTCATTTCTTCAAGGAAGACTTCTTACTGGGGAAAAAGAGATTAAAAGAATAGTTTGATTAACTCACCGTGGATTCCCACCTGCTTCCTTTTTTTTTTTTTTTTTTTTTTTTTTTTTTTTAGGCCTCTCCCGTTGCGGAGCACAGGCTCCGGACACTCAGGCTCAGCGGCCATGGCTCACGGGCCCAGCCGCTCCGCGGCATGTGGGATCTTCCCAGACCGGGGCACGAACCCGTGTCCCCTGCATCGGCAGGCGGACTCTCAACCACTGCGCCACCAGGGAAGCCCCCACCTGCTTCCTTTTAACCAAAAGAGAATCATCATCAAAACAATAGTCCTTTGCAAGGCTTGTGGCATTTAACTTCTCTCCACCAAGTCACTTCAGTTTACTGCCGGTCACTTGTGGCATTTAACTTCTCTCCACCAAGTCACTTCAGTTTACTGCCGGTCACTTGTGGCATTTAACTTCTCTCCACCAAGTCACTTCAGTTTACTGCCGGTCACTTGTGGCATTTAACTTCTCTCCACCAAGTCACTTCAGTTTACTGCCGGTCACTTGTGGCATTTAACTTCTCTCCACCAAGTCACTTCAGTTTACTGCCGGTCACTTGTGGCATTTAACTTCTCTCCACCAAGTTACTTCAGTTTACTGCCGGTCAATAAAGTCTGTTTTGGAATGAGGATGGGAATTAATTATCTAAGATGGGAATTTATATCTAAGAATGTGATATAAAGAATATTTAAAGAAATGCAATTAAAAGTCACTTAGGAAATTTTTCCACTTAGGAAATTAGCAAGATGTGTAGACATGAGACTAGTCACTGCTGGGAAAAATACAGTGGGACAGTCACTTTTACACAAGCCTTTTTATTTTTCAGGATTCTTCAAAAAGTTAACACCTTTTGATGTATTAATTCTTTGTCAAGGACATTGTTATGAAATAACAAATGAGGTGTGAAGAAAAACTTCTTGCAATCTAAATACCCCGTATCATGCCATAGTTTATGTTATTTTTGTATTTTGGAATATTATGCGGGGGTTAAATGGTACTTTCAAAGAATATTTACTACAAGGGAAATATTTACAAATGTTAATTTTATTAAAAGGTTATTAAGAAATACATGCACACACAAACACAATATTATTTGAATTATGTATAGAAAAAGAGAAAGAACAAGAATAAATCAAAGACGAGAAGAAAATGCACCCAGATGTGGGTAGTGATTACCATCAGATTGACAGAACATAAGCAGATTTATTTTCTACAAAATGTATGCATTACTTTTTATAATCGTACATGATTTTGTTTCCAGGGATGTTGCATTAGCTACTCTGTATTCCTTCTAACACCCTACAGCCATAGTGGCAGCAACTTCTCCACATACCATTCTATACCTTCAGAGTGAATGAACACTATTGGTTTAATAATGCATATGGCTTAACAAAAGAAAGGCGATCATATCAACCAGGTGATTAATATAATCACTTTAGCTTTCTATCAGTTCTTTGGCTGACATGCTCTTTACCAAAGCAGAAGTTCTTAACAAACCACAGAGAAATGCTCAAACATGTCAGAATGAAATGCAGGTGATGGCTTGTTTTGCCTCGGGCATCTGCACTTTTGTAGAAGTGTGCTTCCTCAGTCTGAGACCTTTCGATAAGTAGTGGTAATCCAGAAGGATTGATGTAGTCATCCTGGACTAGTGATTTCTTTTTACCACTAAGACATTTCATTGTTATTTGCATCTTAATGCTTCCATGTATTTTTCTAAAGCATTAGGGAACTAGGTAAAGTCACTTTGCCCTTTTAAGTATGTGGCCAGCTGATCCCAAGGACTACCAAGGCCCCTAAGTGATTAGGGAACGATTGACAAGAATCCTGACCTCTGTGGAGGTTAGGAAGGCAGAAGTTAACCTCAGTAAAGGGGTTTAGGGAGTCACACACAGAGCAGAACTCTGACTCTACTTGGATAGAGCTAAGCCTCTGCCCTTTATGGTGTATGTGAGCCAGATAATCCTTACTTTGGAATTAGTCTGTGAGAGTTATTGAGTCCCAGGGTGTTCCGAGCAAGGTTCGAGACACTCTCATAGATGCATTCACACATTCATTTATTGATCACTTGGTCTTTTAGGACCACAGTTCTACCATTAATATCTAGCTGTGTAGCGTAGGATCAGTTAGATCAGATTCTTCCCTTGTTATTAATCCTAATTGTCCAGGCTTAAATTGAGTGTTGCCAATATATGTCTATCCCAGTAATCCTGTCCTACATTAGGCTTCTTCATTCCAGGCTATGTTTTTGAGATCTATCAAGTGGCCTTGCTTGTTATAGTTACCTCCTATATAATAAATTCATTATTCTCATCAGTGGGGTACAATAATCTTGAATCAAAATCACAACTACTTTTTCTGTTTGAGAGTTTTCTGTCAACTTCTATGAAAGGCCATCTATTTTTAAGCTTAGAAGCCTTATTACTTATTTTGCCTGTTTTCCAAATTATATGAGTGTCAGGGTATAAAATAGTAAATATGCTGGTTCAGTACTAGCTTTTCAATCATCATTGGGGACCATCCTGTTGTAATAGGAAAGCATTTGGCATGGCTTTTGGAATGTAGATAATTTCTGTAATTAGAGGGAGAAAAATGCAGAATGAAGAATAATCTAAATATAATTAGAAATTAAATGAGAGCAGGTCACTATGACCAAGAATATAAATTAGGAACCTCTCCATTTTCTATTCCTTTACTCCACGCAGGGTAAATACCCAGCCTGTTATTTCCAAGGGGGCACCTGATCCTGGCAGCTTTGGTTTTTGACAGCAGTTTAGTCTTCTGTGCCTATTTGTAGCCATGTTTGCCTAAAGGTAAGAAGATGAGCATGAGGACGTGTGGGGTACCTGTGCAGTCAGCCTGGTGACACTCCTGGGATACTGGATAAGTGCCAAGGATATATGTATTTATTTACATTTGAACAGAAAGTATTTAAATGGGGCAGGAATTCACTAAGTACATTTAAAAAATGCCTTAACAGTTGAGCATGTGAAGTTAAAAAAAGTTTAAAAGTTTTTTAAATAGCATGGATTGTTTAAAGTACTATAGTCCTCTGAGGCAGATAGAAAGAACTCTTAAGACCTTTCCTGGTCTCTTCCGGACATAATAGTCTATGATAAATTCACTGTTTTGGTTAAATTGTCAATTGAGCTTTCTATCATCTGCTCTGAAACCACTGCCCAATAAATCTAATTACCTTTGTGGATCCTGACTAGCAGCACTCCTTGGGTCTTCATACAGGTGAGTGCATCACTTTCTGGCTCTCCTGTTTGTCTGTGACAGCTTCTCTGTAGGACTGGAGGAAGAGAGCCTTCTTTACAGTTTTGCCAACAGGGAGGAAGGAGATGCTGGTACCTGGTCTGTGATCCCAGAAGACAGCGTGTTCTCATGTCTCCCCCCAAACCCACCTTTGTGAGCTCTTTCTCATTTCTGTGGAGCAATGATAGTTGGTTGCATACAGTGCTGAGTGTCCCCTACCTTATGAGGAACTCCTGCCTCTTTCCCCTGCCCCCTCCCACCATCAGAGATGTTACAGAGAAAGTGCCTATCATCAACACAGTAGTGGGGAAAAAATGGGTTCTCATTTCAGCAGGTGACTTGGTGGTGGTTGGCTGTCAGCATGCTTTTTTTCATATTGGCTTGTTGCTACAGGGTCTGATGCTGGCAGATTACAACTCTGTAGCTAGTCATTTTCGATTTATTTGAACCTATTTCTCCAGTCTACTGAGCTTTCACTGGCTAGCATCAGTTCAGACACATTGCAATTCCTCAGAATTTCTATCGCCATCAGATGGTTCGATCTACGAGAAATTTAGCTAGGGGCATTTAGACAAGAAAGAAATATTGTGGCTAGGGAAGCATTTAAGTTAGAGGAGGCAGCCAGGGCTGTTTTATTACTTAGGCCTATGTCACCTGTGATGACCCATGAGAGTGGAGAATATTGATCGCTTGTCACTCAAGGCATTCAGCAGATTGCATTGACAAAGCTTGGCAGGTCTCTAATAGCAGGGTTACTGGCCTTGGCTGTGACCCAAGGGAAAACTCTGCAGGCCCTATTACTTGGCGGCCTTTAACTCTTATAGAATTGGGAGAGAACACTGACAAAAGCAAGGACATGATTTTACGATTACAAATGGGTTTTCTAGCTTGCTTTCTTCTCCCCCTTTTTAACTTCACTTTTCTTCCCTTCCTTTCTATCTTATCTTTTCTCCCTGGTCCCCACCAGCCCCTCCTTTCTTGTTATAGATGATCATGGTAGTATTGTTTTTCTAGAATAAAAATCAATGTGGGCTAGAGAATGCTAGCAGGCCTAGCATGAGGCCTGAGTTATTCTCTCCTTTTAGGGCAGCTTGGGCCTGACCACATTGTTTCAGGTGGTAGAATGTGCCTGTGTATATATGAGAACTTGATGTTTAGGCCGTGCACAACTCTTGTCTTAAGAACTGCCATTTTGGTTAAGAATCCGCCTGCCAATGCAGGGGACACGGGTTCAATCCCTGGTCCGGGAGGATCCCGCATGCCGCGGAACAAGTAAGCCTGTGTGCCACAACTACTGAGCCCATGCTCCAGAGCCCTCGAGCCACAACGGCTGAGCCCGCGTGCCACAACTACTGAAGCCTGTGCACGTAGAGCCCATGCTCCACAGCATGAGAAGCCACCACAATGAGAAGCCCTCACACTGCAACGAAGAAGAGCCCCCACTCGCCGCAACTAGAGCAAGCACATGCGCAGCAATGAAGACCCAACGCAGCCATAAGTAAATTTACTAACAACAACAAAAAAAAGAACTGCCACTTCATGACAGAGGTGATTTTCCCCTTCTTTGTTCCCTGGTAGCCAGGCTTGGTTCTAGCCTTCATAGCCCAGTAGGCTTCCTTTCTTAATTTCATACATAATCTTTGGTCGCAAAGAGGGTTCTATTCTTTGCTGAGGTTCTTCTCTAAATATCTACATCTGATGTCTAGAATTGACTACATGGCTCCTGTTTTCTAGGTTTTCAAGAAGGAAAAGCAAGCCTTGAATATTGAAGATTTCATTGACTTTGCATTTATATTCCAGTTTTCTGCTATGGATGAGTTATGTATTATTGGGAGGGTTACTTAATCTCTCTGAGGCTCAGTTTCTTCATCTGTCAGTGGAGAATAATATTACTTATCAAAAAGAAATGAAGTATTATCATACATGAATTATATCTCAATAGAAAAATAAATTAACTTGTAAAAAGTTTCTAGCATAAAAGGCTTCTCCTTCCTTCTCCCTTATACAACCGTAGGCCCAAGAAGGCAGAATGAGAACTAACATGTAGGCAATATTTGAGGAATAGGTGGTATTATCGGAGACAGAAACAGAAAAGTATTGCAAGAGGCTGTGGGCCTATTAATATTCTATAGCACTTTGAGCCACTTTGAATTAAAATACTTATCTGTGAAAGGTTTTATAATTCATATGACCTGAAATACTTTACACCTAATTAGATTTTGTCAACTGAATAATTCCATCTCATGTTGCTTCCACAGAATAATTTAAGCAACTGCATTTTATTCTCAAAATAGCTGTAAATGTCAAATTAATTTTGTTGACATGATCAACATGTAGAAGAGCTACTTGGCAGAATTGTTTGTCAACTGAATATATTATGGGCCCCTACAAAATATGTAAAATTATGGTTTAGCTGACTTACGCGGTTTCTTGCTTTCCTCGAAAAAAAGTCATTGGCAGCGGTTACAAAAACTGTTATGTTATAGCATTTCTGCCCATCTGGTTAGGAAGTCTTTGATATCTGGAAGTTTTCTTTTCTCTTTTCATTATACATACAGTGTCTTTCCCTTTAGGAGTTATCTTTTTATCTGGGTGAGACTGGGTCCCACATAATTGCCTTAGTGTTTATTATATTCCTCACTAATGTCATGAGGTCCTTAGCTGACACTGGCCATATATATATTACCCTACCTCTTTTTTTTTTTTTTTTTTGGACCATTGCTTTCACTTGGAGAGTCCTTCCTCTTTGATAATCCTGCCCAAGAAAAGTATCCTTTCAATTTATTTCTCTCTCACCCTGATTATCTCATTTACTCCAAAATCCCTTCTCCACTCCATCATGCCCTGCCTGTTTCCGTCTTCCAGCTGCTAATACCAGAGTACTGTCATCTACTGGCCTTACTTAATCCAGTGCTTCCCAGCTCTTGTCTCATCATGGCACATGTAGAAAATGATACTATTTGTACAGCAAGCACATTAAGGTCAATAGACAAAGACTCCTTGCTGCTGGGGGCGGCTGGCCCAGAGGCCATAATCAGTCGTTAATTGGAAGTTATAAATATCTCAGCATAAACTGTCCTGGAAGTTTTAGCCTAACCAGTCCCCAAGGTAGAGATAATCCTGACAGATATTAGAAATTCACTCTTTTGGTGTTATCTGGAATTAATCTGTGTTGAGCTCAGCATCCCATGTAAAAGACATCTCTGGACTTGCCTCCAAATTATTCCCACTTGTATCTGGTCATCGGGAAGTTTAGATTTCTTCTTTGAATGCCTTGGGATGTTGACGCCTTAACTTTGCCAGCCTCTCTGCCAAGGGGAATAGACCTGTATTTTACCTTTATCTTCCCTTAGGAACTTGCAGCTTCATCCAGAATAATTCCACTCCTCCTAGACATCAAAGGATGCTTTCCCATTGGCAATAAGTATGGACACAGCTCAGAGACAACTGTTTCCTGTACCTATGTCCCCTACAATAATATTGGATCCTTAAAAGAATGAACCAGTGTCCTTTTGAGTTTAACTCATTAGAGATTTAGACTTTGCATTTTGGTCTCGTTGGGAGGGGATATCCCACTGCAGAGTTGGCCTCTCTGGCCCTGATTATGTTTCCTTTTGGCTTTTTCTAATTTCTCTGCTGACCTGCTGTTGACGCCCCAGCATGCCTTGTAGCCGAAGGCTCTCAATATTCAGTGTACTCTATGAATATGTAAACTATATATTATATGAAAAAAATGAACTTCAGGTTTAAGTATGCCAATATTTGCCGTAGAATTCATTGCCAAAAGACAGTGTCTATTCAGTCTCTTTAATATACCTATGAAGAAAAGACCTGAATATTTCTGATCTTCATAAGGGAGAAGAAAGTGAATTTTAGAAACTGTTGATTAATAAGCTTAAAATAGACCCAGAAAAAGATTCTAGAAGGTATTACTAATGAATGCTTTCTGAGGAATTAGTAAAAAAAGGAATCACTGGGAATCACTGTGGGTTCATTTAAAATGTTATGCCAGCCTATATTGTTTCCTTCAGACCAGAGACTGGCAAACTTTTTTTCTATAAAGAGGCAGAAAGTAAGTATTTTAGGGCTTTTGGAGCATAGTCTCTGTTGGAACTAGTCAATTCTGCCACTGTAGCACAAAGCAGCCACAGACAGTATGTAAATGGATGGACATGGCTGTATTCCAGTAAAACAAAAACAGGCAATGGGCTGATTTGGCCTGTGGGCCATAGTTTGCCGACCCCTGCTTTAGAAGAATGTCTTAAATGATGTATACTTGGATGTCTGTAAGTAATTTTACAAAGTCTTCCACAAAGTCTTTGTAGAGGACATGGTGAAGTCTGAAGTTAGTAACAGTGTAGTTAGGCAGAATTATAACAGGTTGAATAGTTATGCGAATGTGAAGGTCGTCTGTGTTTGCCTGCCATGAGGCTGTGCGTTTGATTCAGTTTTGTCAACATTTTTATTTGTGACTTGACTGAGGTCAGGGTTGGCTTGTGGATCAAACAAGTGGGTAACCCGATACAGAGAGAGGTCAGTTGTATTGGTTGACAGGAGCAAGATCCTGAAAGGTCTTATGCTGAAAAAATAGTTCAAATCTATCAGACTGAAATACTGAAAAGAGATGTGAAATCCTACATCTAGAGCTAAAAATGCATCTTGACAGTGCAAATACAGATTGTGAAAACATAGTCTGATGGCAGCCTGTTTGAACAAAGCTAGGAGAGTATTCAATTTAGGGTGCATGTAGAGATGGTTATCCAGGTGTTGGAAGGGACTCAGAATCATGTCCTAGTAGAAATGGTTGCAAGGACTGTAGATGTTTAGCCTGAAGGGGTATGTAACAACTGTCCTCAATTATTTAAAGGGCTGTCGTGTAGAAGAGGGATTGGACTTATTCTGGAGGTTCCCAGTAGACACAAGTAAGAGCAGTGGGTAGAAGATATAGGCAGATCCAATATATAAGGAAGAACTTTCTAACAATTTGAGCTGTCCAAAAGAGGGATGGACTTTATTTGGAGGGCTTAGGTCACTGAGAATAATATAGACACCTGTTGCTGACCTTGTAGGGATGTTGTGAGGTAGTGGTAACTTTGACTTATAATTGGGTGAGGTGTTTTTTATGGGCACTTCCAATTCTGAGAGTTCATAAAGCAAACCCAGGGAGAATGTCCTATGTCCTATGGCCTAGCAATTGGCAGAACCCAAACCCAGATGTTTTGAGCCCCCTGCTGAGTTTATATGTTTCAAATGCTGAATGTACATGTTCCACATACGTATCTGTACCTGTCATCTTTATATGTGTGATTGGTCAGAGTCCCCATCACATTTACCTTTTTATCTCACAAAGCCTAACAGATGCTCTCTACCTAGTAGGAACAAAATAGGTGTTTGTTAAGCTAAAGTGAATAACGATTGAGACATATCCACATGTCTTTCTTTTACTGATCCTGGTTTCATAAGGAAAGCCCTTGGAAGATTATCAGAACTCGCACCTGTGGATTGGTAAAAATTGGTGATATCGATTGAACAGCTCTGTGCCTTCGTTTCTCTCTGTGACACCCACATACAAATGCCTACACTTTACCAGGAATGGAAGCGATCAGGCTGCGCTGTCCGACCAGAATTGTTTTACGTCCTGTGGATGACTTTGCATTGCCCACTTCCTGCTTTACTGCTTCCTGTGCAGGCATCCCTGCTAAATTATAGTCTGTACCTTTGGATGTCTGGAATATATTTTCCATTTTTCTGAATACTATATGCCTAAAGTAGTCATCTGCTGTCATTATAATTCTGGAAGATTTATTGCTGAGGTCGACAGTGGATCTTCCAAGGTCTTACTCTTTGATGTTTTGTACTTGGGCAAGTGGTCAGGGATCATGGCCCATTTATCACTGCATTTCTCATCCCTGTACTCAGGGTCAGGCATATGGTGGGTCATCTGTGAATGTTCAGCTGTTTGCTTTGGTAGACTCTGGTTAGTCTTTACTCAGCCTAATGAAGTAAAGTTTTTTTCAAGGCAGTGTTTTCTTCTTTTTTTGTGTCCACCTGCTCTCCCTACCGTATGTCTTCATTTTCAGTGCTGTTTTTTGTCTTTATGGATACTAACTTCTAAAAGGGTGGAAGAGCGGCAAAGATACAGAGGATGCACCTCTCCTACTAATCAACTTACCCCAGCTTCTCCAGTAAGGAAAGGAGGGAAGAGACAGGGAGGAAGGGGAAGGGGAAGAAAAAAGGAAGTGAGAGAGGGGAGTAGAGAAAGAGAAGAAGCATCCTCTATCGTCCTGAGAAGACTTTATTATTGCTCTACAACTTTTGTGCCCCCTTTGTGTAAACTCTGGTCTGTTCCCATGTTTTCAGTGCATTTTGTGGGTATGAGCTAAGAGAGCTTTGGGACATATCTATATTAGAAAATAAAATAACTGTTCACATAAGGACTATATCTTTTCTTTTTTCTTTTTTCCCTCAACTGGTTGATTCATTCGGTAGAAAACATGGAATAGTAGTGCCAGGGTTAGCTTTGCCTGGAGAAATGTTCTGTTTGCCTGTGCTTCTACAGATTTATCACTGTCAAGGAGGACAGCCTGGTTGTGAATGAACTTGTAGAGTTCATAGCTTGATGCACCCCTTACCAACCAGTGGGAAGAACCCAGATACCATTTTCCTAATGATAGGGAGGCAGGAGGCTTGCTTTTGTAACAAAAGGATCATAATTTGGTGTACTGGAACTAGCTTGTTAGCAACTCACAAGAGCCAATTGTTAATTTTTTAGGAAATTTTTGATCTGGTTATAAACATAGCCTTTAAAGAAATTAAGTTATATAAACTTAGTTTTTGCTTTTAATATAATTAATTATAATAAATATTCAAAATGCATCACTTCCTAGTTATTTTGCTACTGTCTATGTCCTTGAGGTTATCGTGTGATAGAAATACTGCATAATGATGTGCTACTGACCATCTCTTCCCAACCCTGCACTTAGTGACATCACTTCTTGAAATGATGTAGCTTGAAATCAGCCATGATTGGAGTATTTACACCACAAAAGTTGGTGAATTGTACAAATCCAGACTGGATCTCTTGTTCTGTTGATTATCTAGACTTTTAAAAAATGAAGGAGAAAATGTTATTAATATAGATTAAATTTAAAAGTGTGTTATATCTCTATTCATCTCATTGTGGATAACACAAAAAGTTGAGGAAATATTCTTCCTGTATTTTAAAACTGTTACCTAATTCAACTAAGACATTATTTGCCTCATTGACAAATGAAGTTCTGACATATTTCTTTTCTTTGTTGCTGTCCTTTCATTTCACTGGTTTGAAAATATCAGTCGAGTTTCACATGAGAATTATACTCATTCTTCAAATGTAGTCATAGACTGGCTATAGATAAAGGAGTTCCATACATTACAACAGAAGCATTCTGTGAAATCAGTTGGCTATTTGGTTGGACATTACAATAAAGAGTATTAGGTACTTTGTTATTATATGTAAATTGGTACACGTCCTTTATATCACTAAAATTTGTAATAAATATATGTAAATGTGTTACGCATACATCTTTTTCCAGGTTGCTGGTTGTTAAACATTTACCAGCACACCACTGTTTAAAATCCAAATGGGCAGTGTCTGGCTAGCTTAGTTTGTAGAGCATGAGACTCTTAAAATCCAAATGGAAATCAAGGTGAGTGGTGACCTTGTGTAAATGGTGACATTTTTGCTTTCAGTGTGACAAGAGGATCAAATGCAGTATAGGAAATCTTCCTGATTACAGAATATGAAGTTGGGATTTTGAATGCTAGCTACTGTAGAACACTTGAAGGACAAAGTGTTTATTGGTTCTTGAAGCATGTGTACCACATTCAAAATAACTAATTAGAGGGTGTTGAAGAGAGGTGTTAAATATCATTAGAACCTCATCAAGGCTTTGGAGTCCAATGAATTGAAAGATAGTTGAGTGAGGAGGAGCTTTGGACACAAAGCAGGCAGTTTAGTTATCCAAAGCATTTATGTCAAGTAGCAAATGCTTTGAGGATTTATCTATTTGCAGTTTTCTCTCAGAGCCTACCTAATCCATGAGGAATACGGAGTGGGGGTAGGATGGAGGCTAGCCTTTATTTTGCATTGCTCTGAGAAGTAGTGCAATAAAAGAATAAATTCAGTGTTCTGGAAACATTATAAATGAAAAATCTTGTAATATGAAGAAAGGGTTTTTTTTTTTTAAGTAGGATTAGAAATTCAAAGCAAAATGGTCTTCTCTTTCTATTTAACCAGCTAAGAAAGCTCAAGTAAAAGTATATTTTTGTGAGAGATTTTTGCTTAAAGAGAAGAGTTATTTCCATTCGTCTGTTAAGACTCGGTGTTCAGGAATGTTTTGCTTAATCTACTTTAACTAGAAACAAAATGTGCTTGCTAAAGTTTGTAAGTAGAATTGCAAGGTGATCTAATAACTTTGAAAGTCACTTTTAGTAAATGGACATCCAAGTTTTGTTAATGGAATGGTAAATGTGAAGAAATGAAATCCCAGTTGATGCCAGTTAATGTTAACTTAGGAAAGAAAAAAATTTGGTGAGTTTTTCTTTAAAGTAAGTGTGTGTGTTTTAAAATGTCGACATGTCTGGTGTTGTGTTGTACATTTGCTTTGTGTCTGTGTGGGAAGTGGTGAGGTATTATTAACATTATGGTTCCCTACCTCCAAGATCCATTCCAAAAATAATTTTATTAATCCTAAGAATGTAACTGTGGAAATAAAATGGCTTTTCAGTCCTGTGTTGACTTACGTGCCTACAATGTTGATTTGCTAATACCTGGAACTTCCAAATTAAATCTTATGGTATATGGGTGATTTATTGTAATCTCTCCTACAAGGAAATTCATCTTTAAAACGTTAGAAAATCACCCTAAGTTGGGGAATGAGGAGCATTTCTAATTCAAAGCAGGAGTCAGGCTAAGATCACATGTCTCTGTAGAGGAAAGAGGGGAGGTTTTACTTGTTGCATATGTTTTAAAAATATTTATAGATACAGCTGGACTTTTAGTACTTTACTTCTGGTTTTAACGATGGAATTCCCAAAGGACTGAAATTGTTCCAAACAGTCTGATCTGTGTCTGAAGTTCAAGAACAGTGTATAGTGGATCTAAAAACTTTCATCCTCCTTGGAAACTTTGAATGGGAAAGCTGGCCTTTTAGTCCTGTGTTTCTTGAATTTCCTGTTAACAGAACACCTCTTTGCCTCCTATTCAGTCCTTAACCAACTGCAGACTGACTTTGGTCTTCTCTACTAAAACATTTTTTATATATGGTCATCAGTAAATTCCTAAGTCATAAAATCTAGTGATTTTCCTTATTTCCCATCCATCCAGTCACTGGTCATTTTATTCTGTGCCTATTATGTAACTTGATGCTAGGGATTCGTTAGTAAATGAGGCAGATATATTCCTTGACATCGTGGAGCTTTCAGTCTTCCAACACCATTGACCTTCCTCCCTCAAATTTCATGAAATCACCAACCTCTCATTTGTGAAATCATTCATTAACGGTTCTTTTTAAAATGCTGATTCCCGCACCCACCTCTGCCTCCATGATTCTGCCTCAGGCCCACTCATTAGGTGATGATATATTTTCTTGATACTTTCTAGTTGATTTCATATGGCCAAGGCTTTCAGGTTACCTGACTATACACATATTGCATATATATATATGCTCAAATTAACTTCACATATAGTGATGTAGTATAATTGTAGACAGTTTTATTTTCTTTAGTTTTTAATAGCTTTATTGAGGTATAATTCACATATAATGAACTGCTCATATGTAGACTTTACAATTTGATAAGTTTTGACATATGCATATACCCATGAGACCATTACCACTATCAAGATAATGAACATATCCATCACCCCCAGAAATTTCCTCCCGTCCCTTTGCAGTTCCTACCTCTATCACCTTCAGTCCCACCCCCATACCCTCCCCTGTCTCCAGGCAATCACTGAATTGCTTTCTGTCACTAGAGAATAGTATGCATTTTCTAGAAATTTACGTAAGTGAAATCATACGGTATGTACTCTTGTTTTCTTGGCATGGCTACTTTCACGTAGCATAATTACTCTGGGGTTTATCCATATCATTGTGTATATTAACAGTTCCTTTCTTTTTATTGCTCTTACTATTCCATTCTGTACCACAGTTTGTTTATACATTCACATATTGGTGGCCATTTGGGTTGTTTCTATTTTTTTTTGTTATTTTGAATATTTATGTACAAGTAGAGCATGCATTTTTTTCTCTTGGGAGTGGAATGACTGGATAATGTGGTAGGTGTATGTTAAATGTTTTAAGAAAATGCCAAACAGTAATCAAAGTGGTTGTACCATTATACGTAGCTACCAGCATTGTGTGAGAGTTCCATTGCTTCCATATCCTCTGTAATACTTGGGATGGTCAGTCTTTTTCATTTTGCGGTTCTAATAGTTGTATAGTGGTATCTCACTGTGGTTTTGAATTGTATTTCCCCAATGACCGATGATGTTAAACATTTTCATGTGTTTACTTGTCATCTATTTTGTCTCCTTTGGTTTAAATCCCTTGCCTATTTTTTTTAAAAATGGACTGTTTATTTTTTGTATTATTGAATTTTGAGAGTTCTTTATTCTGGATACAAGACCTTCATCAGATATATGATTTGCACATATTTTCTCCCAGTTTGTGGCTTGTCTTTTTATTTTCTTAACAATATCTTGTAAGAGCAGAGTTTTAAATTTTCATGCATTCTAATTTATCAGTTTTTTAATGGATTATTCTTTTCGTGTCATATCTAAGAAATCATTTGTAATCCAAGGCTGCAGGTTTTTTCATATGCTTTCTCATGGAAGAGTTATAGTTTTAGGTTTTACATTTAGGTCTCTCATCTATTTTGAATTAATTTTTGTATATGATGCAATGTATATAATAAATCATTTTCTTTTTTTTTTTAAAGCTAATTGTTCCAGCACCATTTCTGGAAATGCTGTGCTTTCTGCACTGAATTGCTTTTACATCTTTGTCAAAAATCAGTTGTCTATATATGTGTGGGTCCAATTTTAGAATCTCAATTATGTTCCATTGATTATCTTGGTGTTGCCAAACTAAGGACCATGGGACAAATACAACTCACAGCCTGTTTTTATACAGAGTTAAACAGAAATTAAGAGAAGAAGAAAAGAAGAAATGTGACAGAGACCATATGTGGTGTGCAAAGCCTAGAAATATTTACTATCTGGTCCTTCTCAGAAAAAAATTTCCTAAGCCTGGTCTATCTTGATGTCAGTACCACATGTCTCGATTACAGTATCTTGAAATCAAGGAATGCTAATCTTCCAACTTTATTCTTTTTCAAAATTGTTTTGGCTAGTCTTTGTCCTTTTCATTTCCATATGAATTTTAGCATCACTTTGTCAGTTTCTTCAAAAAAGCACATGGGTATTTTGATTTAGATTGTATTGAATGTGTAGATCAGTTTGGGAAAAATTGACATCTTAGCAATATTGAGTCTTTTGTTTCATGAATGTAGTATATTTATTTATTTATTTAGGTTTTCTTTAATTTCTCTTAGAAATGTTTTGTAGTTTTCGGTGTACAGATCTTTAACATTTTGCCAGATTTTGCCAGATGTATTTTTGATTCTGTTGTAAATGGTGTTGTTTTATTAATTTCAATTTCTGTTCCTAGCATATACATATATAACTGATTTTTTTTATATAACTGATTTTTATATATTTATCATGTATCCTGTAACCTTGATAAACTCACTTATTAGTGCTCATGGCTGTTTTGTGGATTCATTTGTATAGATGACAATGTCATCTGTGAATAAAGATAGTTTTACTTCTTTCTTTTCAGTCTGGATGGCTGTCATTTTGTTTTCTTGTCTTATTGCACTGTCTACAGTCTTCAGTGCAGTATTAAATAAAAGTGGTGAGAGTGCCAGTCTTAAGTGACTGCCATCACCATGGGTGTCAATGTGAGCAGATGGCACCAGGGACTATGCACCCTTCCCCCACTCCTTAAGTCCCCCAAGAAAAGGAGGAAACAGAAATCCCCAAAGCCACTAATGGCATCTTCTCTATGCTAGGCACTTGTTCTAGGCACTTGTATTACAGCAATAAATAAAACATAAAAATCTCCAAAAAAACAAAGTGGTGAGAGTGGACATCCTTACCATTTTACTGATCTTAGGTGAAAAACATTTAGTTTTCCACTATTGTTTAGTATGTTAGCTGTATGTTTCCTGTAGATGCCCTTTATCAAGATGAGGAAGATCCTTTCTACTTCTTTCTGCTGAGAGGTTTTATCAGAAATAGATACTAGATTTTTGTCAGCTGTTATTTATGAATCTATTGAAATGATCGTATGATTTTTTTTCTTTTTTAGTTTGTTAATATGATAAATTTCACTGATTGATTTTCAAATGTTAAACCAACCTTTTATTCCTAGGATAAATACCACTCCATCAGGATGTATTATCCTTTTTTTATATTGTTGAATATGTTTATTATTCCGTACTTTTCTTCCAATTACTTTGCTTTTAATATCAGGATAATTCTGGCATTCTAGGATGCCATTTTTTTGGAAAGAGTTTGTGTAGTATTAATATTAATTTTCTCTTAAATATTTCGTAGGATCTATCAGTGAAGCCATCTGGACCTAAGTTTTCTTTGTGAAAGGTTTTTAACTGCAAATTCAGTTTCTTTAATAAATAAAGGACTGTTCAGGACTATTTCTTCTTTTTTTTAAATTTATTTACTTTATTTATTTTATTTTTGGCTGTGTTGGGTTTTCGTTGCTGCGCGCAAGCTTTCTCTAGTTGCGGCAAGTGGGGGCTACTCTTTGTTTGCAGTGTGCAGGCTTCTCATTGCGGTGGCTTCTCTTTTGTGGAGCACAGGCTCTAGGTGCACGGGCTTCAGTAGTTGCAGCACACGGGCTTGGTAGTTGTGGCTCACGGACTCTAGAGCGCAGGCTCATTAGTTGTGGCGCATGGGCTTAGTTGCTCCACGGCATGTGGGATCTTCCTAGACCAGGGCTCGAACCTGTGTCCCCTGCACTGGCAGGCGGATTCTTAACCACTGCGCCACCAGGGAAGCCCAAGACTATTTCTTCTTGAGTGAGCCTTGGCAGTTTGTATCTTTCAATTGATTCATCCATTTCAAATTTATTGGCATAAAATTGTGCATATTTCCTTTATATATTGTTTATATGTTTGCTGAATATTTTTAGAATCTGCTCTGATGTGACATTTCTAATTTTTGGTATTAGTAATTCATGCCCCCGTGCTTTCTTTCCCTGATTAAGCTGGCTACAGGTATCAGTTTTACTGATCTTGTCAAAGAACCAGCTTTTCATTTTATTGATATTCTTTATTGTCTTTCAGTTTTCTCTTTCACTGATTTCTGCTCTTATTTCCTCTATTCTTCTTACTTTTGTTTTTATTTGCTCTTCTTTTTCTAGGTCCTTATGGTAGAAGCTGAAGCCATTGACCTGACACCTTTCTTCTTTTCAAATATAGTTAGTGCTATATATTTCCTCCTTAAGTACTATTTTAGGTTTATCCCACAAATTTTGATATGCTGTGTTTTCACATTCATTCAAATCAAAATACTTTCTCATTTCCCCTTTGATACCATTGTGGTCAGAGAATGTACTTTGTATCACTTGAATCCTTTTATATTTATCAAGACTTGTTTTATAACCTAGAATATGGTCTATCTGGATAAATTTTCCATGTGAACTTGGAAAAAATGTATTTTGCTGTTGTTGAATGGGGTGTTCTATAAATGCCAATTATTGTTGATTGTGTTCTTCATATCTTCTATAGCCTTTCTGACTGTTTACTTGTTACATCAGTTTTTGAAAAGGAATATTGGAATATCTATGTTTGTATATTTGTCTACTTCTCTTTTTAGCTCTATCAGTTTTTGCTTCATTTATTTTCAAGTTTTGTTATTAGATGCATAAACGTTTAAGATTTTTATGTCCTCTTGATGAGTTGAGTATTACGAAACATTTTTCTTCTGAAACTTACTTTGTCTTATATTAATATAGCTACTAAAGTTTCTTGTAATTTGTATTAGCTTGGTGTGTCTTTTCCATTTTTTTTTTCCTTTTTTTTTTTTTTGCGGTATGCGGGCCTCTCACTGCTGTGGCCTCTCCCGTTGCAGAGCACAGGCTCCGGACACGCAGGCTCAGCAGCCATGGCTCACGGGCCCAGCCGCTCCGTGGCATGTGGGATCTTCCCAGACCAGGGCACGAACCCGTGTCCCCTGCATCGGCAGGCGGACTCTCAACCACTGTGCCACGAACAACCTATTTGTTTCTTTACATGTAGAGTATGTTTCTCATAGAGAGCATGTGTTTAGGTCCTTTTTGTTTTTATTGAGTCTGACAATCTTTGCCTTTTTAATTGTGGATATTTAGATCATTTACATTCTGTACGATTGTTGATATGGTTAGTTTTAAATATTTTATTCTCTGTATTTTTTTCTACATTTTCATCTTTTCCTCATTTTCTTCTGACTTTTTAAAATCAGTTGAATATTTTTTATGATTCCATTTTATCTCCTTTCTTGGCTTAATAGCTGTAACTCTTTGTTTTCTTATTTTAGTTGTTGCTTTAGGGGTTATAGTATACCTTATCACAGTCTACCTTCAAGTAATGTTACACAATTCATATGTAGCATAAGAACCTTGCAGTAGTATATTTCCATTTCTCCCTTCTCTTTATGTTCTTGTTCTCATATATTTTTTACTTCTATGTATGTTGTAAACTCCATAGTACCTTGCTACTGATTTATAATTAATTATATTCTGAAGGGACTTAAATAACAAGGAAAAAATTTATACTTACTTGTGTTGTTATACTAGCACCTCATTCTTTGGTGCAGATCTGTATTTTTGTGTTATCACTTGTCTTCTGCCTAAAGGACATCCCTTAACATTTCTTATAGTGCAGGTGTGGGGCGATTAGTTCTTTCAGCTTTTGTAGTTTTGAAAAAGTCTTCATTTTACTTTTGTTTTTGCGAGACATTTTAATTGTGTACTGAATTGTGGGTTGATAATTTTTTTCTACCAGTACGTTAAAAATATTCCACTGTTTGCTCAATTGCATTGTTTTCCATGGCAAAATCAGCTATCATCCTTATTTTTTCCTCTATATATAATGTGTCTTTTTTTTTCTGTATGCTTTTAAGAGTTTCTCTATTATTCATTTTGAACAATTTGATTATGACCTACATTGGTGTAGTTTTCTTTATGTTTCTTGGGCTCAGGGTTCTTTGACCCTCTTATATTTGTGGGTTTACAGTTTTTTGTCAGATTTAGAAAATTTTCAGCCTATTTTGATTATCTTCACCTAATTGTTTCCTTTCCTAACGGTCCAATTTAATAATATACTAATGAAGAAATTTTCAAATAGTCCATATAGAAGTTACTACCAAGCATTTGATATTTAGAGTGACAGAATCTAGTCTCAACACTTGGAACAAAACACTGTTTTCACATTTAAACTCTGGGATTGGTGAGGTTTTAAAGGAAGCTCGTGTATTAGAGCCTCTGCTTTTATAATCACGTTTTCCTTTTCGGCTTATGTACCTCCTGATATTCTTGGAAGTTAGGTGAGGAAAAAATGGCCCTCAAGCCTGAGATGGTGGCTGGCCATCTGGATACTGTGGTGATTATCTGAGCACCTACTTTCAGTTCTGAGTCACATCAGCACTAAATTTCCTAAAGTGCTATCTGTATCTTCCCAGTGTTGTATTTCTATGAAGGCTCCCATCTTGTTAGAATGTAAAATTTAGTGGAAATATTTCTAGGTGTGTACTTTGTCCCAGTCCTATAATTTGCTCTGGTGATATACAAGGGGAAGAGCCTTAAATATTCATCTGCTGGTTAACAAGTAGAGGGTGTTACTCTTTTAATCTCACTTATATTTTGCTATATCTATAACAGAGAAAAGTTCTGTAAACAGCAGTCAAATCCCTCAAATTATATGAATGCGTTCCTTACAGGTCGATGACTAAGGAGATGGCTGTATAAAAATGATACTTTCAGCAGTACATTTTTATTCTCTTCCTTTTTAGTAAACCGGCTTTGACAGATGAAAAGGAATCTCTGCTATAGCTCAGATTTCCTATGTTAGGCATACTTCAGCCATAAACTTAATTATCACAAGAATTTTCAAATGACTCCAACTCTTTCTGCACTTGGTACCAGAGGATACCAAATTCTATTTTTGAGCTGATAAAATCCTCCTTCTGAAAGCATTTGTTTATTATATTACAGCTTCACATGAGCTGCGCTCCATCCTGACCCTGTGTTAAGTGTCTGTGGTAGATTTCATTACATCCATATACTGGAAGTCCTGCCAATATACTGGCAGCAAAATCCTAGTGGAAAATAAATGGCAATAAAAAAGAGAAATGATAGCCTCTGTGAGTGGTGAGGAGCCCAGCTTTATTGAGACTGGACAACCCCAGAGTAGTGACTTGGCATGCAGACATGAGCTTAAGACAGTGTGAGTGAAAGCTGATACTGGAATAACGACTCCGTGGCACAGACATGGGAATAATTTAATTAATTGCACTGAAATTTCTTTGATGAATAGTTATGTGGTGGTAAGCATGAGGTCGAACAGCAGAATGAGTTTCAGCTTTTTAATGGGGCAGCACAGCTGCAGTTTTGGACGCCTTCCCACTTTATTTTTCCTTGCAGCTCTCCACCGATTTACTCATCCACTTCTCTCCAGCTAAGCATCCCAATAGCGGGGCTCCCTCTCCATGTCTGCTGAGCTGAGGGGCAAGTACATTTGGCCATGGGAAGAAGGCTGGTGACTGGTTTGAAATAAAAACCAGATCAAACGAAAATTGTAGGATGGTTTCCTTATAATGGCTGTACCTCCCCTCCTCCCCAAATCTCTAGGATGCTTTACTTCTAAGTTGTACAAAGATTTTAATAAAAATTTCTTGTCCCTGGAGAAAGAGGCATGTCTTTGTTGTCAGAGAGCTGGAGGGAAATGAGCAGTGCAGCCCAGCTGGAGCACTAACATAAATCCCATGATTCCTAGCCCGTATTTTCAGACAGATCAATCACTTATGGCTGTAACCAGTCTCTCACCATTTTCTTGCTGTGCAGGGCTCCATTTCCAGACTTGGCAGCTGACATAACCTTCCAACTTGATAGAACTTCAGCTGCACATCTCTTCAGGTCTGCTGCCTCCATTCATTGAGGTTATACAAATGAGTTGTTAAATAAAAATCAAAAGTCAAAAATTGTGGGTGGTAATCTCTGCTTGGCTCAGTAACACCCGTGGATCCTAGGCAACATCGTCAGTTGAATTTTTTTTTTTAAACAGGATGAGTGATTCAGTTGTCTTCCTTCCTTCACTTTTATGGACAGACTTTGCATGAGAGAAAAGCCTTCTCTAGAGGGAAGAAATTATCCACAGTGGATGCATTTCTTATCAATTTATAAGTTGAAAGATTAACTCAGAATAGAGAGAAAGGAGATTATGAGGAGACACGAAGGGCATGTACAGGTGAACTGTGTCTAATGCATTTCACACGGAGCGAGTCACCCCTTTTCAGCTGCTAGGCTGCCTAGGCTTAAGGCCAGGAGATTCTGTATCAAAAATAAGTGACCTTGCTAACACCCAGGTGGCAGAGAACATGTAAGCTGTTTATAGAGTATGTCATTGTGTGAATATAGAAGTTCTGTCAAGTATCTAAACTCAACAGCCTTTGAGGACTTTACCCAGAATTTATTTAGAAGGCTTCAACAGAAGTACTCCATGTGTTGAAGCCTTCACAGCTATGTCAAGCCTTCCTGGAAGAGGTGATTAGGGACCAGATGAAGGAAATTACAGAATTTTGTGAGTTGACTCGTGACACACAGGTGTGCAGCTGTTGGTAAAGCATGTATTGTTCTCTTCTGTGCTCTCCTCTTTCATTGTCTTCCCATCATTCCCATTTCTACGACATGCAGCCCTTTGAGGACATTTCCATTTTCCCTGTAGTAACCAACTGTGAAAAACTTACAGGAAGGAAAAAGGAAAATGTGGACCTCTAGAGAAGATAAATGGTTTAATATTCAACCTAAGGGGGATTCATGTATTTATATACATATTTATGTGTGTGCCATGAGTGCTTGTTTTGTATATTACTGCATGCTTTGGAAGCCTTGTCCTACTTGGGACCCATTAGTGGTGTCCTTTTGGAACAAATATTCACAAACTCTGTTAACAATTAGGGAGGTGAATCCCTGCTGGTACAGGCTGACAGCCGCAGATTCCCCTTGGGCTTATATTACTTTGGATTGATTCTAAAGAAGCAAAGGAAACATGCAGAACATACTTGATTGATTTGAAAGTTAAAAACCTGTCTATGCCTATTTTCCTCCCCATTTTTACTCTAGCCCTTCTTAGGCATCCCATAGCGAAGAGTAAAACATAAGTCATACAGTACTGTAAGGCGCTGCCACAACTCTCGCCCTACTTTGGACTTTGTTTCTTGTGGATCTGCATTTTATTACAGTTCCTTAAGTAGTATGGAAAAGGCTCACTGGTAGCCATGCATGACAGTCCCCCATCCTCAGAGCCTGCCAGCAAGTGAAAGTTTGAGAGAGAGTAAGAAATAAAAGAGGGGTGAGATTTATAGTTAGTGAGTTCAAGTTGCTTTTCCCCTCCTTGGAATGTTGCCCGCCTTATTAGGTGTTCTTTAGTGAAACAAAATGCGGTGGTAGTTTGGAGAAATTATGGATACTTTCCAGCAGTCCCCCTTCCCCACCCCACCCCACCCCACCCAAAAAAAAAAGGCTTAGAAGTCTATAAGCCTTCCCCCTTGGCTGCAGTTAGGAAGCCAGTTGACAGTATAATAGGCTTTTGGAAGTGGGTGCAATGGTTTGTGTGTTCTGTTTGATGTTGCAAATACCAAGCCCTCAGGGAGATCTGCAAAGAGGATGCTCTGTTCTTAAAGAAAGGAAAAGATTAACCTGAATCCTGAACTGAAAAATTCCTGAATTCTAAAGGACTTAGGTGCAAGCAAGGAATGATCTCATTTACTTCTGTGGAAATGACATTTGGCAAGCTGCCTGCCACTGCTACAGACAAGCCAGAGGGCTGGGCAAATATTTTTTAATGATTTTTGACTAATGAAAGGCAATCACCAATAAACTCGAGAGGACTAGGTCATAGATTAAGGGTGGGTGTGGGTGGGTGTCTATGTGGTTAAGGCTTTCTTTGTAGATATGTATACTCGTACACACATTTGTACTCATACACACATAACAGTCTTATAAACCTTGTATACTTCTTGGAGCCTACCTAATAATGCTTTGCTTTATATTCAGAGACAGTGTTCCTTAGTGCTCATTATGAGAGGGTTTGACACATCTTATCTTGGAGATATTTTTAGGAGTGGTAATGAGTGGGCATTGAGCTATACATTCATTTAACAGACATTTATTGAGTACCTACTGTATGCCAGATACTGTGCTAGGCACTGGGGATACAATGGTGAGAAAAAAGACATGCAGTCTCTGCTCTACTGTGGTTTCTCAACTGTTGGAGGGACAGACTAAAATAAATAATCATGTAACTGTATACTCACAAATTTTATATTGGCTTGGAATTCAATAAAAATGTATTAAGCATCTTTGAATGCTCTAAACTCTGTGATAGGCTCTTAAAAGAAAAAAGCACCTCACCTAATTCCTGTTGAAGTCAATGGTTTGCAGTTTACAAGGAATAAACTGGCTGTGTTTGGTTATGGAATTGAGTAAAGCCACTTGATCCACACTAGCTCTAGATAGTAATTTAGCACACAGGTCTAAGAGCAGCAAGATAGCATTCTCGCAGGATGTGTAGTTATAGACATACATAAGCCTGATGTATTTACTGAAGATATTCTTATATTGCCCTCTTCACTTGTATCTCCGCAACTTTGGGTTTAAGACCTGCTTCTTTCTGGCCGTGTGAACTGGGACAAATAGTCAGCCTCTCTGAGTAAAGTTTTACATCTGCAAACTGGAGGCAGTTCTAATGCTTCATAGGATTATGAAGTTTGAACGAAGTCATGTATGTGGAGGTACTTTGTAAAGGACAAGACTTGGGTGAGATTGTATTATTTTCACTGTCATTCAGATTTTCTAGAGGGAATAACATTTATTGAGACCAACTATATTCCATTTTCTTAAATCGGGAAAAAAAAATCAGAAGAAAGATAGTGCTGAGTTCATGTAGAACTTGGAAGTCATCGGATCTTTCCTCTATCGGGTAGAAGACTTTGAATATAACATTGAAATTAGGGTAGAAATGAAGTTTCCCTACAGGTGGAATAACCAGCATCAACATGTATGTACTATCCTTAGAATGGGGTCTTGTGGCAGCAGTGACACTAAGCTTTGCTGGCTTGAATTTGTTCCCCCTAGAAACGGGTGAAATTGAAAAGAATCATTATGAATGCATTCTCAGTGACTGGGTTCTGACACCTTGGCCAAGAGGTTCATACTCTGCAGCATTGAATAAAGTGGTATAATTAAAATAAGAATGAGAAATACGAAGCCACACAAGAATAGTCGTTATTTAAACAGCGAACCTTCATGTGAGATTACGCTGGGTGATACTAATCTGCAAAGTTGTGTTTTCTGGGAGGAAAATCAATATGAATATAAGAAGGCAGCGTGCTTCCTGCAGTGCATTTTGTGTCTGCGTGAACTGTGATGTGATCTCTTGGCCTTTTGAATCATTTTGTTTAAAGGCCTTCATAGATCATTCTGTCCTTGGTGGTGGGTGACTTTTTCCTAAGATTCTCCCTAGGTAGACTAAACTGAAAAAGCACATGCCTTTTGATCTTTACTTTGCATGTTTTTATGTGTATGCATGCATACGTGTAATATATAAAGGTCATCACAAAGCAGACTGGGCACTTAGCACTTTCACTAACTCCACATGGTCAGAGACTGAATTGGAGAGGGTATTTCTTTCTCCTTACTTTGTCATTGACATCTAATACTGAGTATATCTGTGCAGTTAATAAGTGGTGTGTCTTACAATCAATTTGAATATTTAACTCATCTCTGTATTCTACACATTGCCAGCCCTATTCCTGGCTGATAACAGGCACTCCATAATTAGTGAATGAGATTTGCCTTTGCTCCTTTTCCTTCCTGCCACCCTGACTTCAAGTTAGTTCAGGTCTGAATGGCTTGCTGGTAACCGAGAGCTAAATTTAATGTTAATCCAGGGTCAAACTCTGATCCACGCATTTGAGGCTTAGCTGCTCTCACCATGCATGTACAGGTAGTCATCAGGCTGCTCCCTTCCGGGAGAAAATGTAGCAGTCTAGAGAGCACCACAGTCCAGTGGGCGGAACTACTGGTAAGTCTGTACTAGAACAGATCAGGTTGCAGCTACCTTAAAGTATTTGCTAATGGAAACTCTGCCTAAGGCAGCATCTTAAATAATATGTACAATGGGCATGGTGTCTCCAAAACACGTTGCAACATTTATTAGCAGTGTGTGAGCTAAGGTAAACTCCCATTAAAAAAAAAAAAATCTTTGTAATGGTTAGCAGGGGCCCAGTATAATTTAAGGTATTCTTTGGAGTTTATCAATATAGCCTCATAAAAAGCCTGAATATAAGGGAACTGTGACTTTAAGTCATTAGAAGCCCAGTGGTTTGATAAAATAACAGGAAACAGACAATTTATTATGAGCAGTCTCAGTAGCTCTAGATTATCTATAAAACTTTTATGGCCTTCCCCAAGTGGCAAGAAGCCATAAAACTTGCCTGAATGAGGGACTTGTTAATTTACTTGTTAAAGCAGATTAAAAATTTATAAGTGCTTTTAGGTAAATGAGATCTTCTCTCATTGCTGCCCTTGCGGGGCCCTGGAGTCCTAAGAGGGGAGAGTGGCTATGCTCAGACACCACTGTAGAACAATAAAAGCTATTAAATTGTTCCAGTTTATTACAACAGAGCTGTGCAGCTGTTGCCATGGCTAGCTGTGGGGTAACAGTGGTTGACAGCCTGGAATTTCACTAGGTTTTCTGTCTCACTCAAGAAAGAAAAAAAGGAAAGGGATGATTTTTTACCTTTGCAATTCTTTAGTAGTTGGTGTTATAGACCGTGTCTTTTATTTTTTCTTGGCCTCATGAACCCAGAGGTTTTAAGCTACTTTTTCCTGTTCCCAGAAGTGTTTCTTTTAATTCCACAAATTGTTGGTACTTATAAATTCCTACCCATCATCATACCTTTTAGCCATTTAGTCCATGGACAAAGCCCCACACCCTAGGGTGTTTCTATAACCTCATCAACATTTCTTTTAAAAACTCTCTCTCTTTTTCCTTTCCCTTATCTAGCTTTGGAGATTAGGAGAAGGAGGTAAGAAAGGGAATCTGGTACACGTTCTTGTGGATTCAATTCCAAAGGTTGTGTGGAATCAATATTTTTTTAGAATTGAAAGCTTAAAGGTAAAGGTAAACTTTCCCTCCTTTGGTTGAAAAATCAACTTAGGTTAAAATTCTTGGATCTAAATATCTTCCCTGATTTTTTTCTGTTTCTCACTCATTGAATTTCTTCCAGAGGTAACTGGAGTAACAGGTTTTTGAGTATTGACTTTGGCTGGTGGGGGTCCTTTTTCAGCTTAAGGTCCTGTAGCTCAGGGGTTCTTGTTCTTGCCTCTTGGACTTGCTTCACAGCAAGCAGTCTTCTCTCTGCTCTAGTGATAGCAAAGATTTCAGGAAATAGAAAATAGCTTATTCTTTCACATAGATCAGAAGGTTTCATTTAGGAAGACCTTTTGCATTTGTATGGCAAAATAAGTATGTTGTGTCTCAATTATAGACCCTATTTAATATTAAATAAAAAGGATGGATATCACAAGTCTACTTAAATTTTGAAGATCTCTTTAGAAAAGTGAGGTTCTGAAAACATTTTCTTCTGGTAATATTTCCAGTCACTGCAGTGGAAAAGTATGTTTTATTAACTTTTAGAACAGAAATGATAAAAAGGCATAATTGGTACAAGTGTTTATTCTTCTGCAGTATCCACCCTTCAGTTACTTACATACATATTCATATCTCTGATTTGGATTCCATCTGAAACTATCTTTGAAAAGCATATTGAAAGTAAGTGTCATAGAAAGTTGGGGGTTAGAGGAAAAGCGATAAAAAATGGCCAATAAATAAATATGCTTAAATAGTATTCCAGGGTTTTAGAAAGCATAAGTTTCAAACAAGAAGATTCCTTAAGGTTAAAATTTGTTTCGATAGTGACTCTTCTCCTGGTCATGATTATTTTAGAAATACCGCTGTGTGCTTATTGTATCTCTCATTGAACTTCATGAACTCCTACTCTTTTGAATCTTAATGTCTTTTGCATTTGCAGTCTTTCATCTTCAAAAATGCTTGGTTATAGCCATCTTTACACAAATTATCTTTGTGCTTTAGGTACTTTTTGGATTTGGTCTGACATCCTTATGGATGGAACTTTAAGAGTGGAGCTTAAATAGATCTCTTTTTATTGTATTACCCCATAGACGTGACCACAGGAAGCAGAGAGCTTTAATGGCTGTTCCATTCTTTTGTTCAAGACGACCAAACTGAGTTGCAAGTATAGAAAAAGTTGATAAATTTTAAAAATTTAAATAAAAAAAGCAAATGAATTTGGGCCAAAGGTCAGTTGCTGAGGAACCACTGTAGTTTCTGAGGAGATCCAGAAAGGACTTTGTTACAATACGGCAGTAACGAGGTACCCAAAGATAGCTATAATGAAGTACTGATACACTTTTCACAGTAAAATAACAGTGCTTCAAAAATATTTGTTTCTAACAGAGTTCACATTAGAGATTTAGTGTATATGCTTACTCGTTAGTAATATTGATATGTTGTATAATGATTATTTAATTGCTAATTTTCCTATGCTAATTGATGTTTTTCTATAAAACTAAATTCTTTAGCTCTTTACATTTATTGAATGCCATCTGGCTTATGAATTTTCATGAGAACTGCCAAAAAAAGGTACAGACCCCTCCCCCATCTTTCTTCTAAAAAGGTAGTAAGTAAATATGTATCCATAATGACTTTTTTTTTTTCATAATGACTTTTTAATGTGTCATCAGGGATTTATTTTTTTTCCCCCCCGTGGAAATAAAATATCATTTCACTAAAAATATTTTCTCTCTCTACCGACTTGAATTTCCTTCCCATGTCATCACTAGTCATTGCTATGACAATATACCCTTTTATTCTTCTAAAAAATATTCTCTGTATTATTGCTCTGGCTAAGTATTTGGCAAATAATACATTTAAAATATGTTTATCTTGATTGTTAGGCAAAACCCCACAATTATTTTGTAGTTTTAAAAGTAGCTTTATGTATTTATCCATAACATTTTTGTTTAAAGCCATCATTAAGCTTTCATGGTACAGGAGCAAAGAAGTATGAAGTAGATGCTGCATACAATCTTTTTACTTTGCAGTATTTAGTGTTTTTGGTGATTTCCTTTTACAACGAGCTATGAGCTCTCTGGCATCTCTATGTAGGTAGTTTTAGAATGTAATTTCTTTGCTTAGATAACATGTATATGTGTATGTATATATATATGTACATTGTCTTAGTCCATTTTGGCTGCTATAACAAAACATCGTAGACTTGGGTGGCTTATAAACAACATAAATTTATTTTTCACAGTCCTGGAGGCTGGGAAGTCCAAGATCAAGGAGCAGGCAGATTCTGTGTTTGCTAAGGGCCTACTTCGTGGTTCAGAGGAGATAGCCTTCTTTTCCCGTTTTCTCACACGGTAGATGGAGTGAGGGAACTCTCTGGGATCTCTTTCATAAGGGCACTGATCCCACTCATAGGAGCTCCACCTCACAGCCTAATCACCTCCCAAAGGCCCCACCTTCTAATAACATCACATTGGGGCTTAGGTTTCAACATACGAATTTGAACGGGACGCAAACATTCAGTCTATAGCATACATGCACGTGTATATTTATTATAGGCAGGAACACTAGAATTTAGCAGAGCTTTCTGGATAAGTAGTATAGGCTACATGCTTCTCTACTTTTTTCCCCTCTGATAATCTTATACTAAATTCAGAGCTAGGAGTAACAGTTAAGCTATAAACCGGATAAGAACTGCTTGATGCCTATAGATTTTGAATAAGAAGTAAAAGTAGCTTATCGATTAGAGTTTATTGTTTTAACCTTACCATTAAATTAATCTAAATTTCTTACTTCAGATGGCTAAAGTAAATGAAGTTGTATTCTCAATTGCTTGGCTGGGTCTCATGTGACCAAAACAATCCTACCCCGTATTAAAACGTATTTTGATTATTAGTCATTCTGTGAGGAAATTTGAAATAGTTTTATAGAATTTAGTTCCTAGATTAATACATTTAATATATTAAGATTCAGCTACATTAGATTATGTATCAGTTGTTCAGAATTGAGAGACACAGTTATAAAAGTAACCAAGATAGGGACTTCCCTGGCGGTCCAGTGGTTAAGATTCCGTGCTTCCACTGCAGGGGGCGCAGGTTTGATGCCTGGTAGGAAAACTAGGATCCCACGTGCCATGTGGTGTGACCGGTAAAATAAGTTAATTAATCAATCAATTAATTTAAAAAACCCAAGATATGTGATGGTATTTACTTAATTTTTTCCATTACAAAGATATCAGAATAATTATTTATAGCTAATTTGCTAATTGCTCACCCTGAAATATTTGGTCACTAAATTACAAAATGTTGTTATTTGCCCAGAAGAACGGTCACATTGTGGTTGGTTATAACATGTCTGCATTGCCCATGAATGATAATGACACTCTGGAGGATAGCATAATATTGTGGAATCACACACACACTAGGATAAAAGGCCTGGCTGTGAACCCTAGGTCTGCCTCTTCATATCTGTTTAACCTTGGGTTAAAACATGCCTCCACTTACTTTGCCTTAAAATGGTAATAATTATGTTTGCCTCACAGTTGTTGTGAGAAGAACCTATAGCTTAGTGCAGCAAATTGTAGACACTGCCTTAAGGACAATAAACGCAGTATTCAGCCAGGAACCAAGGATCATATTATGTAGCTCTGCTCACCACCACCTCTGTAGATGCCTTTGGTTGGGTCATTCATCTCTGAACTTTAATTTCTTTGTCTGTAATGGGGACAGATTACTTTGCTTACCACAGAAGATTTATGTGAGAATTAAATTTGGTAAATTGTGTACAATTTGGGGGAAGTTATATTATAGCAAACAAATATGTACAGTATTATTATAATGATAAAAATGAAAGCAGCTTACTGGTAACTGGTAACTGTCTTAACCTGCCAGATATGAGAATGCGATATGTCTAGTTGTCTTTCAGTGTTCTTGTGATTGTTGCCTTTACATGTTGTTACAGTGGTAGAAGCTGCAGTCTGGGATATTTTTGGCAGTCTGAGTCAAAAGTCAGCTGCATTATTAGACAAATATACCGTTTTTAGAAACCGCTCAATGAGAGTTTCTGTTGTATATTAAGGGGCTAATGTGGCATGGGTTTTGGGGAGAAAACACCTAATTAGAAAACTGGATCTGTTCTTAAATTGCGAATGTGTGTACATCAAAGCCATCATAAGAATAAATTTAAGTCTGATAGTGTACGTGGTTTCAGTACACATTGGCGAAATACCCTGCTGATTGCTGATTGAAAACAGTTGTTAATTCTCTACTTCACTAAATTCAGAGTGGAAAAACTTTCCTTAATAAAGAACAGATTGAGGAGATCCAAGACCTTACTGTGTGGGAATTAATGGCAGATGCATATACTGGTAGTTAAAATGTTTCATTAGATGTTAATGTCTTGCTGTGTTTTTAATTGTTCAGGAATTAGCCTCCAGAATATTAAAACCATCTGTTTGTTATCATGATGAAACAGAATGCTTAAATAGTTATTAATTTGTGTTTCTTGTCTTTTTTTTTTTTTTTGAGGGGTAATCTGTAAAACTTTGATCTGTTCAGAGTTTAGGGAATTTGGAATGTGGAAGTGAAAAAGAATTTTAAAACACACCACTGTCCCAAATAGCTGTAGTTTTTTTTTCCTACCTGCTGTGCCTATATTATGTGTATTCTTTTACAATTTATCTTTTTTAAGTAGGATGAGTTGTTTCTTTTTTTCCATGATGTGACGAGGATGTCATAGAGCTGTTTTCCTTTAGAACTTGATGATGAGTTTATATTCAATATCAAGGGAGATTTTATACATTTGGAGGGATGAAGGGAAGCTGAAATTTCTAAGGACATGTTGTTCTTTCTATGCTCCACTGGCTCTGTCTAACGACTGAGGGCTAGTCCTTATCGAGTCAGGCTGGTGTTGGTTCTAGTCCTGCCTCTGCTGTTTTCTGCTTTTTGTGACTTTGTTAGGATTACTTAGTCTTTTTCTGGTTTGGTTTCTCCATCTGTAAATTGGGAAATAAAATATAATTTACAGAGCTTTCCTGATTCTTAGAAATAATACGAAGATTGCATATTCTGTTAGAGTAGGCACATTAATTGCTTCATTTCTTAGTTACATGGAGCCAATGAGATATTCTAGGTACCAGTGAGAATATATGTTAGCAATATAGCTGCAAGAGCCAAGAACAGACCCTTCATTTACTAGCCTTTCCCTCATGTTGATAGCCAAACACTGGTGTGTTGAGGTTCTCACCCTGAAAATGAGCTAGTGTCATCTTATCTCTAGTTATCTGCCAGATGGGTGGATCTCCAAGGGAGAGAACACACCTCCCTTTGCATGGGATTCCAGTTTATGTTTCCAAGGGGTCTAGTATTTGTATTCTCATGTCGGAGTTCAGTTAAGAAAAATGGTCAAGTTCTTTCTTCATTAATTTATGCAAATCAGGTAAAATCATGCCAAGAGTTGGAAACTATGTACTTGAATATTTCTGCATCTTAGAGAAATGCCATGTGTTTCGACCAAGAATTTCTGATAGTGGGGAAATTTATGACTCTCTATGTAAGCTTTCTTTACCTTACCTGCCACTCATTCAAAATTGAATTATCCCATTCCCTATGCCTATTTTGTCCAGGTTAAAAATGGGAGAGGCTTCATAACTTGAAATCTTCTGGAGCCGAGTGAAAATCACTATATTGTAGTGAAGTTTGTTGTAAACCTTGAGTCTCCAATTCAGGTTCCTCAGAGGTCAGGCAAAGGATGCAAATGAGTGATGCAGGACAGCGTAGTGTATGGGGACCTCCTTGGCACAGTGCTAAAATCACCCTGTATAACTTCAGAGTTAATTCACCTAGTGCTACCATGATCAAGTGGGGATTATTCCAGGAATGCAAGGATTCTTCAGTGTATGCAAATCAATCAACGTGCTACACCATATTAACAAATTGAAGGAGAAAAACCATATGATCATCTCAATAAATGCAGAGAAAGCTTTCGACAAAATTCAACACCCATTTATGATAAAAGCCCTGCAGAAAGTAGGCATAGAGGGAACTTCCGTCAACATAATAAAGGTCATATATGACAAACCCACAGCAAACATCATCCTCAATGGTGAAAAACTGAAAGCATTTCCACTAAGATCAGGAACAAGACAAGGTTGCCCACTCTCACCACTCTTATTCAACATAGTTTTAGCCACAACAATCAGAGAGGAAAAGGAAATAGAAGGAATCCAAATCAGAAAAGAAGAAGTAAAGCTGTCACTGTTTGCAGATGACATGATACTATACATAGAGAATCCTAAAGATGCTACCAGAAAACTACTAGAGCTAATCAATGAATTTGGTAAAGTAGCAGGATACAAAAAGTGCTCATGTTTCCAGTGGAGCGCACTGGTACTGCAGGTCATACAAATGATTACTTTTTATTATGACAAAGCTTATACCACTTTTAGGTACCTAGAAAGTACCTTCTCATTTAAAAATTTACTCAGGAGAATGTATTTACTTCTATAACCAATTGGGTTTCTTTTACAAATATGATGGTGGTTGTTATTATTTTTATTATTATATCAGTGTTTGGTAGTACAGAGGTTTAAACATTTCTGTCTTTGTATGGGATGTTAGAAGGTATTTGCTGGATTGACTTCAAAAGAATAAAAATAATTTTTTTATTTTAAAAGCATTTGTTAGAAGGTAAAATAAATAGGATTTTTAAATGCTTCATATTACCAAATTATTTAAAAGTGGCAGTCCCATCAATAAGCATATATAATACTAAGAGAGCTATTAACTTCTCTTGGTAGTGGTTTTTGACCTTTTGCTGAACAAGTACTTTTAAAATTTTCAAATGCCAGGATGAAGATTTATTAAACTAACTGCAATTATATGCTACTTTTCATTTTATAATCTTATACCTGACTATCTGAAATATCTTAAATTACATATGATCACTGTTTCAAGAACAAAATCAGCAATAGTACTTTTTGAAGAATAAGTAATCTAAAGGCTTATATGATTACAGAGGCCATAAGTTAACTAGTACACATGCCACTTTTCATATTACCACTCAGCTTTTGAGGCTCTCCTTATTGGCAAATCCTGGACTAGATTTTTATGACCCAGTCACACTCTTTGTTAACAGCTCCAAAGGCCATTTCGTGGGAGATTTTAAAGACTGACTTACATGTTGTAGGCCTTAAAAGATTATGCATATTGATTGTTTAAATAAATATTTATAGAACATCTAATAAATTCTAGGCACTGTTTTAGATTCTGCAGATGTAGTAGTGAACAAAACAGGTAAGAATACTGGTACTCGCACCTTTTTTCTTTTTTTTTTTTTCTGGCTGTGTTGGGTCTTCGTTGCTGCGCGTGGACTTTCTCTAGTTGCGACGAGCGGGGGCTACTCTTCGTTGTGGTGTGCCGGCTTCTCATTGTCATGGCTTCTCTTTGTTGCCCAGTACGGGCTTTAGGCGTGCGGACTTCAGTAGTTGTGGCACACGGGCTTAGTTGCTCTCCGATATTTGCTGTCTTCCTGGACCAGGGCTCGAACCCACATCCCCTTCGTTGGCAGGCAGATTCTTAACCACTGCACCACCAGGGAAGTCCCTCATGTACCTTATAAACTACTTGCAGTGTGGTTGGGGTGGGAAATGAGTTTGGAGGAGACAGAAGACAAATAAAATAGGAAAACATTAGCCGGTGTTAAGGAGAGGCAGGGTTGCAACCATAAATAGGATGATCTGGGAAGTCCTCACTGAGAAAGTGATGTTTAAATAAAGATCTGAGGAAGGCCAGTTGTGAGCCATGTGCCTTTGGGGGCTAAACATTTTGAATAGAGAGTACAGCAAGTGCAAAGGCCCTGAGGTGCGAGCCAGCCTGGCTTATTTGAGGAACAGTGACGAGGCCAGTAAAACTGTTGGAGACTGAGCAAGGCAGAGAGTAGTAGAAAAAGAGGTCAAGAGAAACAATGGGGGAACCAGACAGAGTGGGGGCTACTTTGTAGGCCATTGTAATGACCTTTGTCATTACTCTTACTTTTTTATAGGAGCACTCTTGCTCCTGGGAGAGATACATGGAAATAGACAGCAAAGGCACAAGCAGGAGATTAGATAGGAAGGTATTGTTTTAATCCAGGTAAGTGAAGATGGTAGCTTTGAGCAATGTGGTAACCGTAGAGGGAAAGATTTTGGCCTAGGCAGTTGGAAAGGTGAAGTTGCTGTTAACAACAATAGGGAAATGTTGAGAAAATTACTTTAGTCATTATAAGTTTGAGATGCCTGTTCACATCTAAGTGAAATTGGAAGATGCAGCTGGATTGAGGAGACTAGAATTTTGGGAAGACATTGAGGCAAATTAAGCGTCATCAGCACATAGGTAGTATTTAAAAACATGACACTGGATGAGATCATCGAGAAAAAAGAAGTCCAAGGACTGAGTCCTGGGGAACTAATGTTAAGAAGTGTTATGAGTGGCCAGAGAAGTAGGAGGCAAAGCAGGAGTGAAGCAAAGTGCTTTGAGGATGATCAGTTTTGTCGGATGCAACTGTTAGATAGATCAATAAGATGGGGACTGACAGTGACCACTAGATTTAGCATTGGTAGGTAATTGATGACTGGTACTGCCTTTAAATCCAGCCAGGACAGACTTTTTCCCTCTGCCCTGCTCTGGCCCTCCTTAAGCCCTGCCCCTTTCCAGAATAGAAGAGTTCAAAGGGCCACCACCCCACCCTCCACTTGGAGCCCACCACTCCCCTTCTACACCATGCTTACTAGGTATCTGGAACTCCCGAATTCATAGCCCAAATACCCTCAATGTGGCTTTCACAGTTTATTTCCTAGGTCTATCTGCCTGAGAGAGGACTGCACCAGAGCCATGCATATGCCCAGGTTTGAATTGGGGGCACTGCTAGTGGGAATTGGGTAAAGTGGGCAGTGTGGATGGAGCCTGGAGGTTGGGCTGGGATATTATCCCATGTGCAGACGAGGCTTCTTGAGATGTGGGACAGAACTATAGACGGGAAAAGAAAGGTACTAAGCCAGGGGCTGGCTCTTCTGCACTTGACATTCTGTCAAGAAACTTCAAGGAGTACAGGATTCTAAAGTAAGACCTGACCTTCAGAGTCATTATGAACATTCATGTAAGAAAGGTCAGAGGATAAGACATATTTTATTTAACACTGTATTAGCTCTATTTATGACTTTTAACTACTTAGACATACAGTTTTTGGGTCTCTTACCCCTGAGATCTGCAAATGCTTCTGACAGCCTTTTTGTTGAGCTGAACAGGAGCAATTTCATGGCCTATGGGGACAAATGCCTCATTGGAATGGGTTAAACAGAGAATGGGAGGAGAAGAATTAGAGATACTGAATAAAATGTTTTCAAGAATTTTTTGTAAAAGGATCTTGAAAAGGTAGCTGGCTTTCTTTGTTTTGTCTTGATTCACTGACTTTTCTTCTAAGGTGGGAAAAATAATAACCAGGATGTTTGTACTCTAAAATTTAAAGACTTACATTAGTTTTCTGGGGCTACCATAACAAAATGCCGCAGAGTGGGTGGCCTAAACAACAGAAATTAATTTTCTCACATTTCTGGAGATTAGATGTCCAAGATGAAAGTATTGGCAGGTTTTCTTTCTTCTAGGGCCTCTCTTCTTCCCTTGTAGATGGCTGTCTTCTCACTATGTCCTCACATGGCCTTTTCTCTGTGCATGTGTATATCTGATATCTCTCCCTATGTCTCAGTCTCCTCTTATAAGGACATCAGTCAGATTGGATTAGAGCCCACCCTAACGGCCTCATTTCAAATTAATTACATTTTTAAAGTCCCTGTCTGCAGATACAGTCACATTCTGAAATAATGGAAGTTAGGGTTTCAATATATGAATTTTGGGTGGACACAATTTAGTCTAAAATAGGGATCTCAAATATTCTAGAACATATGTATGTGGGACCCATCCCACCTTTGAAAAATGTTCGCAGCTTCTCAAAAGAGTTGACTGTAGTGTTTCCCAAACAAGTTCATTTCTGTCCTCCTTAAAGTAATGTAACCTAGTATGAAGTAGTCAGTAATTGGTGATGTTTAATGGTATGCAGGTTGCTAAGTGATATGAACCGAACTATGCCTCCCTGCCCCCCCAACCCAATTCAAATTCATATGTTTAAGCCCTAACCCCCAATGTATTTGGTGTAAGGAAGTAATTAAGTTTAAATGAGGTCATAAGAGTAGGGTCCTGATAGGATTAATGTTCTTTATAAGAAGAGTCATTAGAAAGATAACTCTCTTTCTCCCCTCAATATGAGGACACAGAGAGACGGTGGCTGTCTACAAGCCAGGAAGAGAGCTCTCACCAGAAATTGACCGTGCTGGAACCTTGAACTTACATTTCTAGCCTCCAGAACTATGAAAAAATTTCTGTTGTTTAAGCCACTAGTCTATGGTATTTTGTTATGGCAGCTTGAGCCAACTAAGACATTAAGATACACATGGACATCAATGTCAAAAAGCAAACAAACAAAGAAAAACAACAATCAAAAACTGGGCAGAAGATCTAAATAGACATTTCTCCAGAGAAAACATACAGATGGCCAACAGACAGATGAAAAGCTACTCAACATTACTAATTATTAGAGACATGCAAATCAAAACTACCATGAGGTATCTATCACCTCACACCAGTCAGAATGGCCGTCATCAAAAAGTCTACAAATTGGGGCTTCCATGGTGGCACAGTGGTTAAGAATCTGCCTGCCAATGCAGGAGACACAGGTTTGAGCCCTTATCCGGGAAGATCCCACATGCTGTGGAGCAGCTAAGCCTGTGCGCCACAGGTACTGAAGCCTGCGCACCCTAGAGCCCATGCTCTGCAACAGGAGAAGCCACCGCGATGAGAAGCCTGTGCACACAATGAAGGCCCAATGCACCCCGTTTGCTGCAACTACAGACAGCCTGCACACAGCGATGAAGGCCCAATGCAGCCAAAAATAAATAAATAAATAAACAAATTTATTAAATAGAAAAGTCTACAAATAGTAAATGCTGGATAGGGTGTGGAGAAAAGGGAACTCTTCCTACAGTGTTGGTGGGAATGTAAATTGGTACAGCCCCTATGGAGAACAGTATGGAGGCTCCTTAAAAACTAAAAACAGAACTACCATATAATCCAGCAATCCCACTCCTGGACATAATATCTGGAAAAGATGAAAACTCTAATTTGAAAAGGTAACATGCACCCTAGTGTTTATAGCGGCACTATTTACAACAGCCAAGACATGGAAGCAACCTTAGTGTCCATTGACGGATGAATGGATAAAGAAGACGTGTTATATATACACAATGGAATATTACTCAGCCATAAAAAAGAATGAAATAATACTATTTGCAGCAACATGGATGGACCTAGAGATTATCATACTAAGTGAAATAAGTCAGTCAGGCAAAGACAAATATCATATGATATCACTTATATGTGGAATCTAAAAAATAAGATACAAATGAACTTATTTACAAAACAAAAATAGACTCACAGACATAGAAAATAATCTTGTGGTTACCAAAGGGGAAGGGGACAGGGAGAGGGATAAATTAGAAGTTTCGGATTCACAGAAAAAAAATTTTTTTTAAGTTCTATATACTTTAAAAGAAATATACAAACAATAATTCCTTAATATCACCAATACCTAGTCAATGTACATATTTCTGAGTTTGCCTCATCACTTTTTAAATTACTTTGGTCAAATTAGGTTTAAAATAAGATCTATACATGGCAAGTGGTTGAGATGTCTTATATGTCTTGTTATCTCATTCCTACTCTTATTCCGTATTTACCTTGCAGTTTATTCATTGAGGTTATCAGGTGATCTCTGGATTTTGCTGATTGTATCGCCTGGTGTGTGGTTTAACATGTGCTCTTATCCCTTATATTTCCTGTAAGCTTGTAGTATAATCTGTGGTGACCCAGATTCAGGTTATATTTTGGGGGTTAATGGTGGTGGTGTGTTCTCTATTAGGAGGGATGTATTATCTTATTTTCTCTATTTTTATGATGATAGTAGCCATTGATGCTTGGTTCTTTGCTTAATTTTATCCTTCTCAGGAGGTCCTCCAAAGGTAATCAATAAGGTATTTGTTGGTTGGTTTTCTTTTAATATAATTGTATGCTTCCGTATTTAAACACGTTGATGTGTCTCAGTTCATTGTGTTATTATGCTGTTAATACTCAAATTGTCCCATCTTTGGTTAGTGGGAGCCCCTTAAATTTGGCTCTCAAGTCCCTTTGACAATGTCTTTCTAGGATGACAAGATATGACAGACTAATCTTACATATTTGCCTCCTCAGACTTCAGTTGGATATTTTAATAGTAGAATGGGAAAAACAAAAGTCAGAAAACATTTTAAACTTGAGGGTAATGGTTATTTTAAAGAATGCAAGGCTGTTTAAAACACTGTTCAAAAACATCTTTTGTTATAGAAAGATATAAAAAGTAAGCTTTGTGTATCCTTACTAACCAAATGATATTGTCTCAGAATCTCTTTTTAATAATCAAAATCTCATTATCAGAAGGCTAGAAACTATACCAAAGCAGTCAAACATCCCTTCATCAAATTATTCTTGCATTGCATACATTTATTATGCGTGGATTTCTGAACCTATATGAAAACAGATTTATCTTTCAGTTCACAGTCATACCCAAGGAATGGCAAACAAACACGCTTTTCTCTTTAATCTCATTCTTGTGCATTCTTTTCCCCCTTGTAGTTTAGACTTCTGTTTTGGTAGGAAATGAAAAGTCAGGTATGTTATCATGACTTTTTTTTTTTTTTTTCTGGTATGCGGGCCTCTCACTGCTGTGGCCTCTCCCGTTGCGGAGCACAGGCTCCGGACGTGCAGGCTCAGCGGCCGTGGCTCACGAGCCCAGCCGCTCCGCGGCACGTGGGATCCTCCCAGACCGGAACACGAACCCGTGTCCCCTGCATCGGCAGGCGGACTCTAAACCACTGCGCCACCAGGGAAGCCCATGGGAGTGATTTTATGATACATGGATTAAGAAGCAGTTTCTCCTTTTCTTGTCTTTGTAAACCTATTGTGCAGGCAGGGTTCCAAGATGGCACTCAAGATACTTGCCCCCTGTTTATTCCCATGATTAAATTTTTATATGGACAGTTGACTTTAAGAAAGGGTTCTGTTGCTTCATTAGCCTGATTTAATCATGTAAGTGTTCAACTAGGGACCTCTTTCTGGAGTAAAAGATTAAACTGATGGGACCTCTTACTTTTTAAAATAAACTGCTTTATTAAAATATTTGTTATATATAATAAAATGTATTCATTATCAGTCTACAGTTTGTTTTTTAATATATTTATAGAGTTGTACAACCATCACTATACTCCAATTTTATAACTTTGCCGTCACCTCAAAAATCTCCCTTGTGCCCACTTGCAAGTTGGCGGATTCTTACATTCTTGTGCAAAATTCTGTTAGAATTTGGTGGATTATTATTTTTTCAATGTGTCTCCTGCCATTGTTGGGTGCAGTGTTTTGTATACGTCAATTAGATGCTTTTTTTAAAAAAATAATTTATGTTTGGCTGCGTTGGGTCTTCGTTGCTGTCCGCAGGCTTTCTCTAGTTGTGATGAGTGGGGGCTACTCTTCGTTGTGGTGCACGGGCTTCTCATTGCAGTGGCTTGTTTTGTTGCGGAGCATGGGCTCTAGGCGCACGGGCTTCAGTAGTTGTGGCACACGGGCTCAGTAGTTGTGGCTTGTGGGCTCTAGAGCGCAGCCCACAGTAGTTGTGGCGCACAGGCTTAGTTGCTACATGGCATGGACCAGGGCTCGAACCCGTGTCCCCCGCATTGGCAGGCAAATTCTTAACCACTGCACCACCAGGGAAGTTCCTGGTGGACTATTTTTAAATTTATTGTTAAGTTGAATTTGTTGCATTTCATCAGAATTTTGCAGCTTTTTAAATTAAGACGATCATCCTATAATTCTCTTTTTGTTTTGTTATTGTCAGCTTTGGGCACAGATTAGCTTTACATATTTTTTTTTCATGCTCTAGATCAAATTTTGTTAAAATTTTTAAAAAATTAAAGTTAGTTTAGTATAATTTTCATCAGTACCACCATAGAATAATGTTTATTATTATAATTTAGAATGTGTTCATTATCACATTTTTGTAATGATAATCATATTATTATATTATTTTCACATTGTATATTGTATTATCACATTATTATTATGTAATTATATCACGTTATTTTTTTTGGTTTTGTTTTTTATATCTTTTTATTCTAGATATATAAGAAGTATGTCTCTTTTATATTTGTGGGTTTGCTCCCAATTTTACTCTAATTTGTTAATTGTACAATATTTTAATTTCCAATTCATTATGTAGTTTTCATCTTTAGAAACTCCGCCCTCTAATCTTCCCCATAGTTGCTTTTTTTATTGTTGTACTACTTTTTGTTCTCTATAATTAGGCTATTTATTTCTGTTACTTCCAATTTAATAGAAAATACATGAGTTAATCTCTAGCACAGAATTTACAGATCTTGTAAAATGTTTTACTAACATATTTATAATTTTCATTTTCTTAATTTTTAGATGGTATGTTTGTCATTTTCTCTCTGACTCAATTCTAATTGTGCAGAGAATTTTAAAAAATATTTTGAAAGTTTTTTTTAAAGTCTCTAGGTGATATGGATATTTAGTTTAAAATGTCATTAATTTTTACCATCAAGAAGGCTGTTCATGTAGTTTCTAAAATTTGAAAGTCTGATATTCTTGTAGCTTACTACACCTTCAGTCTGTGGTAATACTACACCTTCAGTCTGTGGTAATGTCCCATGGATGCTCTAGAAGATGTGGTCTATATAAGTTACCAAATTTACTATGTATTGCCTGAGTCAAACTGAGTTCTTTAACTGCAGGTCCCTTTCTATTGTTTTGTTTTCTTACTGTCTGTTAGGTAGCATGCTAAAGTTTCCCAACTCCTGTTGATTTCCTTTATTACTTAAGATGTATTTTAGTTACTATATTGGGATATCAAGGTTTATATCTTTATACTTTAGTATAAAGAACAGAAGTGTAAAAGGTAAAGATTATACCTTTTATCACTATAAAATGATTACCTTTGACATATGACTTTAGCCATTTATTTAGAATATTTTGTCTTTTTTCTCTTTTAAAATTTAGGAGTGCTTTATAACTAACAAATACATTTTTGTTTGTTTTACCCAATACAAACTAGATATCCTTGCCTTTTTTAAAAAAATGGGAGCCTAATCCATGTATATTATTGTTATTATAATCAATATACTTAGCCATATGCTTGCTCTCTTGCTAGTTCCCTTATTTTTTCTCCATTTCTCTATTGATTATGTTTTAATTCTTTTACATTCAATAGTAACTTAGGAAACAGATCCTTTTAGTATCTAAATTTAGTGATTAACTTTAAGATTACCAAATCCTTAAAATTCTTTTTCTATTAAAAACAATAACAATATAACTTCTGATTCTATGATCCCAGAGAAATTTCGCAGAAATTCCTTGCACTACCCTAGTTTCCAGAATTTAATTTTTATCTTTCTGTCACAACTTGTTATTATGCATTTAAAAGTACAGTGTTTATTTCTTAAGAAAACGTTTTTTGTGTTCATCTTTGTAATTTTGCTTATAGTAGTTATTTCCCACTAGCTCGTTTTGATGTGTCCAGCCTTTTCATTAAGTTACTTACTTTGGTTCTGCAATACCTTTTAAAGCCTAAGCAATAAAACAGTACAAATGCCACTCAATCTATGAAACTTTCTCCACTTGGGAACAGTTTTATATGGAAACAATAAAACAACACTTTTATGAGATTAAATACTTACTGCTTTGATGTTAGTGAAGGTATATTATAAAATTTTGTTGAATAAAAGAAGATTCGGTGCTTATTGGCACCTTTAAGAAACATCATATAGGGTTCATTTAGATCCCTACAGGAAAACTCAGCAGTCTGAGATAAGATTTATGCTGCTTTGAGGAACCAAAACTGTGGTGAGAGATTACTTTCGGATGCTCTTCTGCATTGCAGTTCATAATTCACATCATTCCTCTAGAGTTCGAGGCATAGGTATCTCTTCCACATACTTCATCATTTTGAGAGTTTTGTTTGAAGGGTTAATGACACCTTCTGAACATCTAGCATCTTGTTGGGACTCTCCAGACTCAAGCTGAAAAGAGTGGCATAGCCTGGCTAACAAATCTTAGCAGATGTGCACAGAATTGCTCCACCTTACTTCCCTCAGTCCAGGATGATGGACTTTCTTACATGTTCATCAGCCATGATAAAACCATGGAATGTTATTTTCCTAATTAGCCATCAATAACAGTTAACGCTAATGACAATGCAGTCTCAGAGTTTGGAAAATATATTGTTGACAATGAAATCTAATGAAAACAAGATGGCTTCTTATATTTTATAAAAGGTGATAATCTTACTGATAGAATTACTGCCACTCATGCCAGATGCTAGGTTCCTTTAACTTTGTTTTGTTCTAGTTCCAATTCCTAAACTATATAATATCCTAATGGGTAGAAACGTCTGGAACTAGAGAGTGAATTATAGTAATTTTTATTTATTTATTTATTATTATTATTTTTTTTTGGTACGCGGGCCTCTTACTGTTGTGGCCTCTCCCGTTGCGGAGCGCAGGCTCAGCGGCCATGGCTCACAGGCCCAGCCGCTCCGCGGCATGTGGGATCTTCCTGGACCGGGGCACGAACCCGTGTCCCCTGCATCGGCAGGCGGACTCTCAACCACTGCGCCACCAAGGAAGCCCTATAGTAATTTTTAAATAAGTGAGGTCCTGGAATACCTAAAGGCGGATAGTAAGAAATTTCATTGCATCATTTATAGCAAAAACTTTCTTATAACAGATGCCATGGATGCTGGGATAAATCAATGCAAGCAGATTGATTTTTCTTAGGTCTTTAAATGTTTAAGCCAGCACCTGGCCTTTGTAATGTCTCTGGTTGTAAGTAATAGCTGGGAATTTCAGGTGAAGGATTACAGCTTCTGGGTTAGTTATGCTACCCCAATTATCCATTGGATGTGCTTGAAAATGCCAGTCTTAAACGTATTCATGGGATTCGGAAGGAATACTTCTTTGCCTGATATCTTGTGGTTTAGCTTTAGTACTTGCTGTAGTCAGTCTATTTCTTTGAAATATTGAGCTGTCTGACAGCTTAAAATCCTAAGTTTCCTTTAAACTTGAGCCTGGCTTTGGAGGAGAAAAGGGGTGATGTGGGGGTGGATTTTATGTAAGGCTCTCCAAAGAGAATTCGCTGAAGTGCTTTTGCTGGCAGGACACAGGCAAGGCTAGAAAGCTGCTTCCTCTTAGTTTTTCTTGGGGTTTTGCCCTTAGCCTAGAACAACATTTAGTCAGATAACTTACATCAGGGCCACAGGGGTCTCTTGCTGGGCCTTGTTGAAGTCATCATTTTCCTTCCATGAAGAAACATGGAAAAGACCCAAATGCAAAGTCCAGATTTTGTTAAGCCTCTTGAAACATTAGGAAAAAGTCTTGATGCTCTTATACCCTTAATTCCCACCTAGATGTTTATTTCTCTTCGAAGTTGGAGGACTTAGTTTTTATAAACATCTCTTTTTTTAATGATTTTTCTTTTTTTTAATTAAAAAAATTTTTTTTTTATTTTTTGGCTGCGTTGGGTCTTTGTTGCTGCGCGCGGGCTTTCTCTAGTTGCGGCAAGTGGGGTCTACTCTTTGTTGTGGTGCGTGGGGCTTATTATGGCGGCTTCTCTTTTTGCGGAACGTGGGCTCTAGGGCACGTGGGCTTTAGTAGTTGTGGCTTGCAGACTCTAGAGCGCAGGCTCAGTAGTTGTGGTGCACGGGCTTAGTTTACCGCGGCATGTGGGTTCTTCCCAGACCAGGGATCGAACCTGTGTCCCCTGCATTGGCAGGCAGATTCTTAACCACTGTGCCACCAGGGAAGTCCCTATAAACATCTCTTGCTCAAATGTTACCTAATAAGATTTCTTTCTTTGTGAATGCGGTTGGTTACCACAGATGTATTGAAAGTATATTCTGTGGAGAATACTAGTCTACCACTGAAACATTATCTCCAGGTTAAATGTAAACATTTAAACAAGCACTAAGAATTAAAATGAAGAGAGCAGTAGGCAGTGGAGACATGGGGTTAGCCCTAGATCTCTTGCCTAATTCTGAGCACATTTCCTCTACACATTTTTTCATCCATACATTGGAGTTAGCTTTACCTGCCTCTACTTACCTCAGAGATCCAGTGAGATAAGAGTTCTGGTGTTGCTTATGAATTACAGAGCCAACTCCACATACAGATTTTATCATCAGTATAAATATATTTAACGTAGACCTTTTAAAAACTTGAAAATGTTATCATAATTATCAATGAAGAATGAGATGCTTGCTAGAATTTGAAGGCATATGTCAAAAAACAAATATACAGAGAAAGAGCTCTTCAAAGACCATAGTGGAAGAGACAATATCTGAGCTTTAAAAAAGTCTTGACCTGAAAAGTACAGAGAAAGTGAGAGTGAGCATTCCAGATTAAGAAAATCTAGTGTGAAGAAGTGTAGGGCAGGAATGGGCGTGGCGTGTTCAGGCGATTGAGAGGAAGTGATGTTCATTTTAGATTAAATTCCCCTTCATTACAAGTGTAAAGATGAGAACTTGAAGAGAATGACAATATTCTGAACTTTTATTCCACAGTAATAAGAAAAGGCTCATATAGCTTGCATCTGAATTAATTGAGAATTAGCAGGTTTAGCAGTAATTTAAGAGGAAACTAAGTGCTTAAGGGCTCAGAAGGATACAAAGTAAAATTAGCATCATTTTTCTTGCTTCCATTAGAGAAGACTTCCTGGAGAAAGGGATTTTAGAAGAGAGTGGTAAAAGTGGATTTGCAGAAAGGTTGAAATCTAAAAACAATGCCCTCTATATAGGGGGGATTTGGCAATAGCTGATTAGATGGTATGACCAAAAGTTAGGTCTGAACTGCAGTCTTTAAAGAGGCACATTAAAGGTACAAGGAATGCTGATTTGGATTCATTCTCCATTCATCTTGGTTCATCTTCCCCGATGGTCCCAGAGTCACATGAAAACCTGCAGGCAAAAGGTTTGCTACCTGTTACCTGTTCTGCTCTCTGAAGTTCCCTGCTACCCGGAAATATGGGGCTTGTGTTTTGCTTGAGACTTTCCATGCTCTGATCCATACCCGTCTCCCTCCTGTTTCTTCCTATTTCCTCCCGAAAGGATCTCTATTTCAGATAAGATCATTTCCTAGCATGTTGCTTTCCCTTTCTTTTCTTTCTAATTTTCTCCCATCAAGAGTATCTTTTCCTCCCCTTTCAGCTGTTTGAGCTCAATCTGCTTTTAAAATCCAAGGCTTCAGACATCACCTTTCCTCCTAACATCACTGACTCGTTTTTTGGTTGTCATTTAGGATGTATGTATTTCCTTGTGTTTCTATATTTGTTTGTCTTGCACTGTCTTTCTCTTGCTAGATTGAGAACATTGTAAAGGTGCCATGTGTTGTAACTTATATCACATTGCTTGGGTTCTCTGCAAATGTGGTTGGTGATGACATTATAGACTAATGGTCCATATGAAGTTGACTCATAGTCTTGTATAGACTAATGGTTTGCTCTTGTGTTTTGTGTGTTTGTTCATTTTGAATGGAAAACCAGATCTGGCTAAATGTGTACAACATCCTGAACGTGAAAATCAGAGCCAAGTAAATGTGTAGAAACTGCTAAAATGTAAGCTTTGTGTAAGAGCAGAGACTTTTTAATTTGGTTAAGCACCATATCTCTAGCTCTTACCATCAGACTCAAATGTGGTACTTAATACATATTTGTTGAATGGATGCTGGTTTAATTTACTTAAGCTGTAGGTCTTAATTTGGTATTTTAAAATATCTTTAGAATATTGTCTCAAAAAACAGGATCATTGTCTCCCTAGTGCATAAAGGATAATATACAGAATCTCATCATCTTATCTGAGGAGAAGAAACCTTTGTTTTATATTCTGTTTTGTCATTTCTTTATTTTTTTATTTTTTTGGCTGCGTTGGGTCTTCATTGCCGCGTGCGGGATATCTCTAGTTGCAGTGAGCCAGGGCTACTATTTGTTGCGTTGCGCGGGCTTCTCATTGCGGTGACTTCTCTTGTTGCAGAGCATGGGCTCTAGGCCCACGGCCTCAGTAGTTGTGGCTCGTGGGCTCTAGAGTGCAGGCTCAGTAGTTGTGGTGCACGGGCTCAGTTGCTCTGCGGCATGTGGGATCTTCCCGGACCAGGGATGGAACCTGTGTCCCCTGCGTTGGCAGGGGGAATCTTAACCACTGTGCCATCAAGGAAGTCCCTGTTGTTTCTTTCTTTCTTTCTTTCTTTCTTTTTTTCCCCAGAAGAGGACAGAGGAAATAAGATGGGAAATCATATTTGGTATAACCTAGATTGGAAAAATCTCAGGAAAGATTACCCTCCAAGATTTATGTTAAACTTTTCAAGTGTTTATTGAAGGGCTGCTGCAGTCTTTTATCTACATTGACAATTTATGTTAAATGTTGTACTTATCCTACCCTCCATGTTTCTTTCTATGGCAGCTTACGTGGTACTATTCAGAAGCTGAGAAAAATGCTAAAGATTAGGACCTTAAACTGTTCACTTTTGACAAGGCTTAAGGAATAGGGGTGAAGGAGCAGTTGTGTGAGATCACTGACACTTTTCTTTTTTTCTCTTTTCTTCTGCCTTTAGCTCAAGCCAGGGCAGAACAGCTGCAGGGACAGTGACAGTGAAAGTGCCAGTGGAGAATCCAAGGGCTTCCACAGGAGCAGCTCTCGGGAAAGGCTCAGCGATGTAAGTTAAAAAAACAAAAACAAAAAACTAAACAAAACCACCAGGTCACACATCCCTTGGGTCCGATTTCAATTTTCCACCACTCTCATCCCTTCACATCACTTTGTAAATATCCAAGCATTATTACACTTCATCCTTTCTTTTTTTTTTTGCGGTACGCGGGCCTCTCACTGTTGTGGCCTCTCCCGTTGCGGAGCACAGGCTCAGCGGCCATGGCTCACGGGCCCAGCCGCTCCGCGGCATGTGGGATCTTCCCGGACCGGGGCACGAACCCGTGTCCCCTGCATCGGCAGGCAGACTCTCAACCACTGCACCACCAGGGAAGCCCCACTTCATCCTTTCTTGACATATAAACATTTGAGCATTGCTTTGTAGTGTCATTCTGTTTTCTGGTTTGACCTAATATGTGTTTTGACAAATTATAAGGTTGGTGGGAGTATTTGTCAGCTTAGAAACAATGGATTACAAAAGGAAGTGATAATACTTTTGATATCAGTGTTACAAATGAAAGAAGTAGTCTGGCAGCGCTACAACTGGGAGATAACATATTTAACTATGGGCTTTTTGTCATTTCTTCATGCATGAGCTTGGTTAACAACCTTTTTTTTTATTATTATTATTTTATTTTATTCCTGCTGGAAGGGATGACTAACCAGCCACTTAAAGAGAAGGAATTAAATTTCCTGACTGATGTCTGGAGGAAAAACCCTCATGAGCACACATCATACCTCTTAAGGAGGTCTGTCAGCCTTCTAGACCTGGCTCTAACCACTCTCCAGCCTCCTGTGCACCAGGCTGAGAACCATCTGGCCCTCTTTGGGCCTCTTGCATTCTTCCCTAGTGTGTTATATAACAGGATTCTTGACCCATCTTTGCACCTGAGGGCAACATTTTAAAACTTTCTTTTAAAATAGAACAAGTAGGGAGCAATTATTATTAGTGATAACTGAGAAAGGAACATTAACATATTGAGACAGTACTCTTTTTTTCCACAATTTTTTTGGTTTATTTGCAAAAGTATTTATTATTAGCTGAAGAAAATAATTCCAAAATAATTTGGATAGCCATTGAAGAACATTCTCAGAAATAACACTATTTTCCCTTTTGTGGTTAGCATACTCAATTTGGGAAATTTTGTTTTTCTCTTCCCTTCCATTCTCTTCTTCTCTTCTTTTCCCCTCTCCCTCTCTCCTCCCTGCCATCCTTCCTCCCTCCCTCCCTTCCTTCTTCCCAGCTATAGATTACCCTTCAGTCACCACAGGTGGTGACTTCAGGATTCTAAGCATCTTTCTTTTTTCTTTTTAAGTTGAGTTATAATTAATACACAGTATTACATTACTTTCAGGTATACAACATAGTGGTTCAGTATTTTTATACATTATGAAATGATGACCACAATAATCTAGTTTTCATCCATCACCATACGAATTTGTTACGGTGTCATTGACTATATTCCCTATCTGCACATTACATCCCCGTGATGTATTTGTCTTATAACTGGAAGTCTGTTCCTCTTAATTCCCTTCACTGATCTTGTCTGCCCAGCACCCCCCCACAGCCACCTCCCTCCTCTTTGGCAACCACTGGTTTGTTCTCCATATCTATGAGTCTGTTTCTGTTCTGTTTTGTTTGTTCATTTGTTTTATTTTGTAGATTTCACATATAAGTGAAATCATATGGTACTCATTTTTCTCTGTCTGACTTACTTCATTTAGCATGACACCCTCCCGTCCGTTCATGTTGCTGCCAGTGTCTAGAATTCATTTTTTTTTATAGCTGAGTAATGTTCCATTGTCTGTGTGTGTCTGTGTATCACATCTTCTTTATTCATTTATCTGTTGATGAACATTTAGGTTGCTTCCATATCTTAGCTGTTGTATATAGTGCTGCAATGAATGTTAGGGGTACATAGATGTTTTTGAATTAGTGTTTTTGTTTTCTTTGGATAAATACCCAGAAGTAGAGTTGCTGGATCATATGGTAGTTCTATTTTTAGTTTTCTGAGGGATCTCCATACTGCTTTCCATAGCAGCTGCACAAATTTACATTCCCACCAGTAGTTCACAGTGCTTCCCTTTTCTCCACATTCTCACCAACACTTGTTTCTTGTCTTTTTGAGAATAGCCATTCTGACAAGTATGAGGTGGTATCTCGTTCTGGTTTTGATTTGCATGTCCCTGATGATTAGTGATGTTAAGCATCTTTCATGTGCCTGTTGGCCATCTGTATGTCTTCTTTGGAAAATGTCTATTTAGGTCCTCTGCCTATTTTTTAATCAGGTTGGTAATTGTTTTGATATTGAGTTATATGAGTTCTTTATACATTTTGGATACCAATCCCTCATCAGATACATCATTTGCAAATATCTTCTCCCATTCAGTAGGTTACCTTTTTGTTTTGTTGATAGTTTCCTTCACTGTGCAAAAAGCTTTTTAGTTTGATGTAATCCCATTTGTTTATTTTTGCTTTTTTTGTTGCCCTTGCCTGAGGAGGTATGTCCAAAAACAAAAAATGCTAAGACTACTGTCAAAGAGATTACCACCTGTGTTTTCTTCTAGGAATGTTATGGTTTCAGGTGTTATATTTAAATTTTTAATCCATTCTGAGTTTATTTTTCTATACAGTGTGAGAAAGTGGTGCAGTTTCATTCTTTTGCACGTTGCTGTTCCATTTTCCTAACACTATTTATTAAGGAAACTGTCTTTTCCCTACCATATATTCCTGCCTCCTTTGTCATAGATTAATTGACCATATGAGTGTGGGTTTATTTCTGGAATCTCTGTTCCATTGACCCATGTGTCTGTTTTTGTGCTAGTACCATACTGTGTTGATTACTGTACCTTTGTAGTATACTTTCAAGTCTGGGGGCATGATACCTTCAGCTTTGTTCTTCTTTCTCAGTATAGGCATATAGACCAATAGAATAGAATTGAGAGTTCATAAATAAACCCATATATCTATGGCCAAGTAATTTTTGTTGTTGTTGTTGTTGTTTTTTGTGGTACGAGGGCCTCTCACCGTTGTGGCCTCTTCTGCTGCGGAGCACAGGCTCCGGACGCGTAGACTCAGCGGCCATGGCTCACGGGCCCAGCCGCTCCGCGGCATGTGGGATCCTCCCAGACTGGGGCACGAACCCATGTCCCCTGCATCGGCAAGCGGACTCTCAACCACTGCACCACCAGGGAAGCCCTGGCCAAGTAATTTTTGACACAAGTTTTACATCCATTCATTTGGGAAAGAATTTTCTCTTCAACAGGTGGTGCTTGGACAACTGGTTTTTCCCATGCAAAAGAATGAAGTTGGGCCCCTACATCACACCATGTACAAAAATTAACTCAAAATGAATAAATGACCTAAGTATAAGAGCTAAAGCCATAGAATTCTTAGAAGAAAACATGTGGGCAAATCTTCATGACCTTGAATTTGGCAGTGGATTTTTAGATGTGGCATCAAAAGCACAAGCAACAAAAGAGAAAATACATACGTTGGACTTCATCAAAATTAAATACTTTTGTGCATCAATGGGCATTATCAAGAAAGTGAAAAGAAAAGCTACAGAATGGGAGAAAAATATTTGAAAATCATATAACTGATAAGTGTTTAATATACAGAATATGTAAAAAGCTCCTAAACTCAAGAACAAAAAGATAAACAACAGAATTCAAAAATGGACAAAGGGATTGAATTGACATTTATGCAAAGAAGATATACAAATGACCAATAAGCACATGAAACATGTTCATCATTATAGTCCTTAGGGAAATGCAAACCAAAACCATAATGAGATATCACTTCACAGCTACTAGGATAGTTATAATTTTAAAGAATGGAAAATAGCAAGTTGGCATGAATATAGAGAAATTGAAACCCTTGTACATGCTGGTGGGAATGTAAAATGTTGCAGCCACTGTGGAAGACAGCTTGACAGCTCCTCAGAAAGCTAAACAGAGAATTACCATACACCTCACCAATTCCAATTTTAGGTGTATACCCAAACACCAGGTACTTAGAGATACTTATATGCCAGTTTTCATTGTAGCATCATTTATAATAACCAAAAAATAGAAACATCCCAAGTGTCCATCAGCAGGTGAATGGATCAACAAAAAGTGACATATGGACACTAGAATATTAGCCATAAAAAGGAATTAAGTTCAAACCTTGAAAACATTATGCTAAGTGAAATAATCTAGACATTAAAGGATAAATATTGTCTGATTCCACTTACATGAGGTATCGAGAATATATCAAGAATATGCAAATTCCTAGAGACAGAAAGTAGAAAGGGAGTTACCAAGGACTAGTGGTAGGGGTGGGGGACTGTGAGAGATGGGAGTTATTGTTTAATCGTAACAGAATTTTTGTTTGTGATGATGAAATAGTCTTGGAAATAGTTTTGATGATTGCATAGCATTGTGAATGTAATTAATGCCACTGAATTGTATACTTAAAAATGGTTAAAATGTTAACTTTATTGTGTATATATGTTTATTTTACCATAATAAAAAATTTGAAAAATATTAGGGCTGTAACAATCTTGCCAATCTCGTGTCAAGCCAATCTGTGATCTACTTTGAGTTTATATTGCTTATCATTAAAATTCATATTTCTTGCAACACTATTAGAAGATGAAAGAAGGAGAAATGACACACATAAAAAAAAGGAAAGGAAGAAAAAGAAGTAGTTGGCTTTTAGTGAGTTGTTTCAAAACCTCCAGTCACTATTTCCTGCACGTGAGCAGTTGTGACGTTACAGAGTCTTACCTCAGGGCCAGTGCAATCTAAAATCTTCTAAGATGAAGGCCTTTGACAAGTCAAGCCACAAAACGACTCTTTTGGATATCAGGGCAGCATCTACCCACACAATATTTTAAAGAATAAAGATGCTTCCATTTTTTCTTAAAAGAGAATTAGTAATTAATTACTTTAATGACTATCAGAAAATGAGGAGGTGGAGTTTGTTAAAATATCTCCATGTCTCTTATCACCATGCTTGTGCTTTCATTACTTTCTTGAACATATGGAAAATAGTTATTATTAACCATTTTAATGCCCTTAATCTACTAATTGTGTCGTCTGTGTCATTTGTGAGTCTGTTTCTGTTGATTGGTTTTTCTCCGCCTTATGGATTGTATTTTTCTGGCTTTTTTGCATGCCTGACACTTTTTTGGGGGGGATGCCAAATATTGTGAAGTTTTTTTTGTTGAGTGGTGGGTATTTTGGGTTTCCATAAATATTCTTAAGCTTTATTCTGGGCTACTATTATGCCACTTGGAAATAATATTTTGATGTTTTTTCTGAGGTTTATATTTATGCTTTTCTGGGTGGAACATTCAGAACAGCCTTTAGCCTAAAGCTCATTTTTCCCCAGTACTGAATACTCTGCCTAATTCCTGATGTGTTACAAGGTTTCTCCACTCTGGCTGGTGGGAATACCAGTTGTTCCCTGCCCTCTGTGACTCTGGCATTCGTTCTACCTGCTCCTTTTCAGTGGTCATTTCCCTTGCCTTGGGTACTTTTCACCCACAGATGTGCTGATATGGACTCAGGTGAAGATGAGGGGGAAGCCTTCTGCAGGTTTCCTGATTCTCTCACTGTGAGCCTCTCTTTTCTCCCATCCTCTGCTTTGCAAATTACATCTGACTTGGCTTCCTCTTACTATCAACTCTGTCTTCTCAACTTAGGGATGCTTCTGGGATCCACCTGGGTTACCCCCAACCACCCGACTATGGCATGAAAACTCTCTTCAGACAGCAAGCTGGGGCAACTGTAAAATTTATTTCATTTGCTTTCTGTCTCTCTAAGATCACAGCACTGCCTGTTGCCCAACTTCTAAAAAACCTTTTTTTCCCACACATTTTGTCTAGTTTTTTAGTTGCTTAAGGTGTTAGACTGAATTTGATCTCTGTTAGTCCAGGTTGCCCACTCTGGATTTTCAGCGGAGATAAAACTCCCTTTAAGTCTTCCACTCACTTTAGTGATATTTTTAGGAGCTGTGGCAGTTAAGACTTACTCTCAAGTGCAGCTAATCAAGATTACTGTATTATTCCAGCTTTTTTTTTTTTTTTTTAAACTGAACAGACAAAAAGAGTAAGAATGAAGAATTCCAGTGTGGCTGGAGAATTTGACTCATGGGTGAAGCTTAAAACCAAATGTGCTTGGTTTTTCTAAATTACATATCCCCAAACTACATTGCCAGGAGGGAATAATAGTTTACGAGGACTCTCACATTGATCAAGGAGACATAGTAACTTGTTTAGATTAGTCACTAAGGAAAAAGTTAAGGGAAATAATTGAATATATAAATATTCATAGTGAGTTATTCAAGGGGGAAAATATTGCTTCTGACTTATACAGAATTTTGTAAGTGAGAAAGTTTTCAAAACTCAAGGCCTAAACTTAGTAAATAAAAGCCTCAAATTTTGAAGTGATCATAGGCATTCATTACAAACACACCAAGTTTTAACAGCTATTTTGCTATTTATTATCCATGTGACCTTGAGCAAAAAACTTGATCTTTCCAAGCCTTGGTTTCTTTACCTGTGAAATGGGGGTCGTTTCATCTACCTTGTTAGATTTCTTTTAAAAGATTACCTGGTACTGTGTGTGTTTGAATCACGTAACAGTTCGTGGCATACCCAGTGTGCTCATAAGTATTTATTCCTTTTCTTTCTGCATCAGATTTACACCTACCTTAGGAGCCTTCTCTACCCTTTCTGATTTGAATTCCCTTGCAGTGGTCAATTCGACAAGACCTGCTTATCTCAATCATGACAAACACCATTCTCCCTCCCAAATAAAATCCTCATTATTCTATGTCTCCTTACCTATTTTTCTCAAACTTGAACTCCCTCTCTTATTTCCTTGTCTCCGTATTGGATCCCAGAGCTAGTGTCTTCAAAATCGAGCCCTTTTCCTTCCTCTGTCTTACTTACCCTGTTTACTTCGTCACTCTGCTTTATTTACTGACTTTATTTCTGAAGAGGCATTTGGCTATGATTATCCTCTCCTTGACGTGACTGATGCTTCAGATGCCCTCATCATTTCTTACACAGATGATTCCCGTGGCCTCTCAGTGATGTAATCTGACGCATCTCTGTTTCCTTTGCCCTGTACTCGACAAAGCTTCCACAGTTGTTTTTCTAAGAGGCAGAGCTCACTATTAAACTTTCTTCTTTAAGATCCTTTGCAGGCACACTCCTGAGGTTATAAGCAGAGCCCTCCACTAGGACATATGAAGCTACCTCTTCATCCTCCCTCTCTGCCTCTACTTCCCAATGGTTTCTACCTTATACTTGTTCCTTCTGGACTGCTCTTTTTTTTTTTTTTCTTAAATAATATAAACTTTCAAATTTTCCTATTTTTGTTTCTTTTGTCTCCTTTTTTTTTTTTTCTCTCTTTTCCTTCTGCAGTTCCTATGTCACTTCCTCTAGCAAACTCTTGCTACCACCCTGTGGAAGTAAACCTTTTTAATACTTTATTCAGATAACTACCTGGATATGACTCTAGTGTCTCTCTGAAAGAATTTTGGGCCAGGATTTTAATTATGAAAAGGCAGACACATATTTCATACTTTTAAAACTTTCAAGATGTTGAAGGAATTAAAGCATTTCAGAAATTAGGTGAAAAGGGATTGAATTCTAGTAAGTATTGTGCTACACAGTTCTCTAATATTATTGTTCTGTAGCTCTTTAGTCCATTTAATATCACAGTTGAGGCGTTTCTTCTGCTGCTTCTTGAGACACCCCTTCTACCTCGAATCTCCCACGTTTGAGGGGTTTTATTGATTTATCTATGCCACTGTGCCGTTATCCATCCATCTATGCAGGCATCTTTCCTAGCCTCCTTTTTCCCACCTAACACCCAAACATTTATTGTTAGGTTTACTAGTTACTGTTAAAGAAGAAGTAGACAAAGGACACACCATCAATGAACTTCCCTTTATTTAAGAAGAAGATCTAATCCAGACCTGTGACAGACTCTTGATATTCTGTTTCTCCTTTCTTTTCTTTTTCTGTTTTTGCCATATTTTCATTTTCCCTACCAGTCTGTTTATGCCTTTTGCCTTTCCTGTATCATGTTTTTATGTGTTTTCTTGGACAGTCAGTGTTTTGATTGTCCAGAAATATTTATCAAATACCTTTTAAGTGTCAGGTATAGCTCTGGGCACTTGAGATTGAATGGTGAACAAGATGAAGCCTCTGCCCCCGTGAAGCTTCTACTCTATTGAGGCAGGCAAATAGAAAACCTGTGAGCAAATGATAACATTGTTTTTGATGTGTAATACATTTTGTGAAGTAAACTAAACAGTAGTGGGGGGTGGCAGGGTGTGTGCTGCCACTTTAACTGGAGTGATTGGATTAGTCCTTTCTTTCTTTTTTTTTTTTTTAAATATTTATTTATATAGTTGCACCGAGTCTTAGTTGTGGCTCACAGGCTCTTTAGTTGCGGCACGTGAACTCTTAGTTGCGGCACGCGTGTGGGATCTAGTTCCCTGACCGGGGATTGAATCTGGGCCCTCTGCATTGGGAACGCAGACTCTTATCCACTGTGTCACCAGGGAAGTCCCTGGATTAGTCCTTTCTGTTTTGGTGATTTTTGAACTGAAGTCTGAATGACGAAAGGAAGAACATCTAGGCAACAGGAGTGACAAGGTCATGGCCCTGAGTCAGGACATATTTAAGGGGAAGAAAAAAGGCCAGTGTGGCTAGAGCAGAGTGAATGAACACAGGGGCTGGTCACATAATATCTTCTAGCTCATGGTAAGGAGGCTAAGTACTGTATTAGTTTCCTGGGTGGCTGTAATGCATGACCACAAGCCGGGGAGCTTAAAACAACAGAAATCTATTATCTCGTAGTTCGTAAGGCTAGATAGAAGTCCAACATTAAGGTGTCAGCAGGGCCATCATTTCTCTGAAGTCTCCAGAGAGGAGTCTTTCCTATCTTCTCCCAGCTTCTGATGGCTTCTCACAATCATTGGTGTTCTTGGCTTATAATGACATCACTTCGATGTGTGCTTCTCTTCATGTGGGCATCAACTCTATTTGTAGCTCTTTATGTCTTCTCCTCTTCTTATAAGGAGAGCAGTCATTGGATTTAGGGCCCACCTTAATCCAGTATGACCTCAACTTAATTACATCTGCAAAGTCCCTATTTCCAAACAAGGTCATTATATCAGTCAGGGTTCTCAAGAGAAACAGAGCCAAAAGGATGTATAGACCTATACAGTTATGGAGGCTGACAAGTCTCAAAATGTGTAGTCAGCAAGCTGGACTCCTAGGAGAGCTGATGGTTAGATCCAGTCTGAGTCCAAAAGTCTGAAAAAACCCTAAAGACGGGAAGGATTGACACCCAGGAAAAGTCTGTGTTTCAGTTTGAGTCTAAAAGCAGGAAAAAACTGTTGTCCCAGGTTGAAGGCTGAGACAGACAGAGGAATTCCCTCTTATTCTGAGTATGGTCATCCCTTTTGTCCTATTAAACTGACTGGATGAGGCCCACCCTAGGGAGGGCTTTACTCAGCCTGTTGATTTAAATGTTAAACTCATCCAAAAACACCCTCATGGTAACACCCAGAATAATGTTTGAGCAACTATCTGGGTACCCAGTGGCCTAGTCAAGCTGACGCATAAAATTAACCCTCACAATCACATTTTGAGGTTCCAAGCAGGCCCTATAATTTTAGGGGAACACTATTTAACCCACTATATATATAGGTTAGTATTAAAAAGCCTCTCAAAGATGTTAGAAGGAATTGTTGTTAACAATTTTTCCTTTACAATGTTTACTTTTCCTTTTCTATGAAGAAATGCAGGTAAACATGAACACAGGGGTGAAATTAGGGAAAGGAGTTGGAAGGCTGTTGAATATGGATGAGAGCTGGTAACAGTTGGAGATGGGCTATAACAGAGGGTTGAAAATTGAATTTGGAAGTGACCATTTCCATACCTGATGCTTTTTTCAAGTTGTGCCCCCATTTTTACTTCCACTAGTAGTTCATTTCTCCATTTAAATATAGTTTGCATCTTTGTAAGTTATTAGTAATCTTACCTCCAAGGCACATTTCTTAGGATTAAGATTTTCGGTTCTTTAAATTGTCATTGCTTTCTAAACCACTACAGAAAGTAATTGAGCTCGTCTTGTGACCTTTGTAAGAAACATAGTTGGCCAAGTGATTCTTAGCATGATCCTTCTGCTTTTTACTCCCAAGAGAGAAAAGCATAACATAGAAGTGGGTAGGCAGGGATGTCAGACACAAACGATGATTTGGAAGAATTTTAAATTATTCTATTTAAATTAGCCCTGGGGTCAGAGCATGCATTTTCCTCTTGGGGTGGAATGCACATCTATCCCATACTTAGGGAGCCTTAATAGTAGCCATGGCCTCTTTGTGTAGATCTCTGATGAATGGAGTACATCTGTTTTGGATGGATAATCGATTTGTGAAATCCCTTGTTGTAGGTAAGCTGTTAAAACAGAAATGTTAACTTCATGAGTTTAATGAGTAGCTTCAATGATGACTTAATGACAGAGATGGATAGAGAGTCAGGTGGGGGGCAGTGAGAAGAGTAGAATGAGCATTTAATGAATATCCACTTGCAGACTTGAATGATAGCAGCAACATTCTCCTTCCTGGAAAATGTCTTTCAACTGTGCATCCCATTAGTATTCCTGCAGCCCGTGTAGCTTGGAGGTTGAGGCAGTGTGTTTGTAAGAAAGCTCTCCTTTGCCATGTAATAGACTGAGGTGGGTAATTTGCAGAGATTGCTGGAGCAGTGGTCAAATCTGAAAAAAACCAAAACAAAACAAACCCAGAAAGAAAAGACCATGTTAAACAGGAGCTAGCTTATAATGAGCCCGGAAATCACATATCACATAGCCAGCTAGCTGGAATTTCTTCATGTTCTTGTCTTCTCATGCAAACTGCTAAATACATTCTCATACTCTATTTTCTCAGTCTCTCTATACCTCTCATTTCTACCTAATGCACTGAAAATATGAATGAATTGGCAACTCTACCACTTGAAGAAATAAGAATGAAGCCTTTTTCATTATTCAGCAGACATAGTTGCCTAAACATGTGGGCATATGGTATTATTTCAAATGCTTTTGAATCCAAGGATGCTTTTATTTATTGCATTTTTTTAAAACTCTCCTTTTAGTTTTTCAACCCTCATTTTGACTCATAGCCTTTTTTAGATTCTATGGCCACTTTTGCTATATAGTTTGGACAGAGTATGCCTTCTCTCTCCAAGCAAGAAAAATGGAAGACCCTTCCTCTCATTATAAATTGGGGAAACACAGAAAGTTAAAATCAGCTTGATTCCATGAAATGGTTCAGTGTCAGGGCATCACCACCTGTCTGCTTTCCTAAGCCTTTACCTCTTGGTGTCTGTCTCTTCTTCTGTAACGTGAGAAAACAGTAACAATCCCTAGATACACATCTGTAAGCAAATAGCTAACATAATACATTTCTAACAATAAAAAAGCTGTTTTAAAATATTTAATTCTTGTAGCATAATCTGTTGTTGCCCGTGGTTTAAGGTGTTCATGGATTTTGTGACTCGGAAAAACGTTAAAGCTATCAAATATTGCCAGCTATATTTAGATACAGACTTAGATTAGGTATATATGACCTAGGCTCTTCTGGGCCTTTTGGATAGCAAGGCCTCAGGGATGTGATATGTGTCCTGAGCTGTCAGTGAAACCCTGACTCCTGCCTGTTGCTGGTCTCAGAACTTCTGTTATACCTTTGTGTACGAGGGTGGAGGTCCTGCTGGTGACCAGGAATAGCGTCCCACTAAATACAGGGCCATAGCAGATTCTTGGGCTTATAGAACTGGACAAGGAGAAATCTCTTTATTTCAGACATATTTCTGTTCAAATTCTCCAGTGATGATTAAAGGGAGTTGGCAACTGGCCAAGAAAAATGTGATGGGGAAGAGAGTTAGAGGGAAGGAAATGTCAATGCCGTGGACATTTGGCAAAGTAGATTAGAAGGGTTTTTCCACAAAGTTTTCTGCCAGGTCCAGAAATTGTAACTTAATGCCACAAATCTTTTTCTATTTAAAAAAAAAAAAGGTGAGTCCAGTGGGTTGGCAAATGTGGGTAGCCTTTGACTCTAAGGTTCTTTATGCTTTCTAGCAAATGCTGAAACTCCAGCAGACCTTTAATGTACACGAGGATCTAGTGTCTGTGTTCCTTCATGTGTGTGTCTGTGTTCGTGCATGTGTGTGTGTGGGGGGGTGTTATAAGGCAGGGTGCTTAAATGCTTTGTTGCATTATGTTAATTCCTCGGCAGTGCAATCAAATTCATGTCGTAATTAAAGCTGTCAGTTGGAAGGCAAGCCAATCGCCACGAAAACACAGCATAACAAATGAAGTGAAATGATTCTGCGTGTAGCTATACAATGCTTCGCCAGGCATGAAATTAAATAAGTAATTTGATGTTGACATCAGAAATTGAAATGATACCCACTGTTCCCTCATTCAGTCAGACCTGCATAAACAATAGCCAGAACAAATATGCACAACAAAGCCGTCCTCTCCACCCAGCTCCCTGAGTAATGCACAATATATATGCAAAATGAGCAGAACAGAGCTTCCGGAGACCAGAAGGATGTCGTTTTCTTTGGTATACGATAAGATGATACGTATGTGGGAGTGGGGAGGTGGATTTGAAGAGACCCTTCTGCTCCTTGGATAAAATGCATTTGCAGAAAGGGGGAAAAATACCAAAATTAACAAATCCCATGCTCTCCCTCTGAGAAATTCACCCTAAAGTGAATTTACCTCCCTGGGGCATGACTCCAGGCTAGTGGAGATCTAACTTGGCTTTTGCCTTCCTCTGTTCCACGGAGGGGTGTAGGTGCCGAAAACAGGTGATGCTGTCACGTGGCTAATCACTGCTGAGAAGCTGTCTCCATGACTACTGTGCATATCCCTACATACTGTTTACGGGATCAAGAATGAAACAGGATTTTTGAAAATCAAGTCCAGTGTACAGGATCACACATCAGCGTTCTTTATTCCCCTGAGCCTGTCTGGAGCACTGAGGGGAAGAAAGTTTTGCTTTGGGAGCTGCATTTAGGAGCTTACTGTCCTTGTTTGATGCGGATGCTGTTTGTACTTACAGCATTCTTATTTCCTTCTCAAAGCCAGTGTAAAATTAAGAATCACATCTACCGTATTTTTGGAGGTATTAAATTCACCTGAGCCCCACTCCCATACAATCCATTCATTCATTCATTTATTTATACATTAATTCAACAAATACTTATTAACTGCATCCTGTGTGCAAGGCATTGAGCTAAGCTCTGGGGAAGCCATGATGAGTCAAGCAGATGGTCCCTGCTACCTGTGGTTTGCAGAGTAGGGACAGGACATTTCGGTGGAACAGTTAGAGGTTACCTAAGTAACTATTGCATCACCATGGAAGTCCGGTCCCTCCATGGAAGGTGTAACAGCCGACCGAAGCTAGGCAGGGAGAGGCCCTGCTGGTGCAAGGATGCTTAGCTGAGACCTGAGGGCTGCCTCAGTGCTCGTGTTCTTTTTGTTTCAAACTTATTTGGGGCCTCTCTTGTTCATAAAGAGGACACTAAAAATTAAAGAATTTGTAATGAGAGGTTTTAGGAAAAAATAAACATACAGAAACAGACAAGTATAAAGCACAAACCAAGTTCTTTTTGGGTGGTCTCTTTCCCCTAAGAAGTGATACCGCATGTACCTTTCAGCATCACTGTTCTTTAATTCCCTGTGTGTGAGAACTATGGAACCCTAAATTGATAATTTTTGTTACTAAAACCTTTAGAAAAATGGTGCTTTTCACTACTTCCCTTTACCCACACATTCTTTGCATTTTAGTCTACTAATTATGTTTACAAAATGTCTCATTTTTGAAAAGAACTCTGTGTGTACTAACTGGTGCCTTGAGGGGATAAACTGGCAAGTAGGTCACACACTGGAAAAGTCATCCAAACCCACTGGGCTTTTTATTTTCAAGTCAGTCTGGGCTTTTTCCTCTTGCCTGCCCCTTTGCGGCCACAAAACTGAGTAGCTTGAGACCAGGGCATTGAATGTCAGCAAGTCAGGGAGGGAGGCTGATGCGTGTCTGTTTAGTCTCAGTGCAGGGCGAAATGCCATCATTAATTCATTACCCAGCTGCCTGTCAAATAAATTGGCAATTACATCCACCGCAGAATCTTGGAATTCAGTAAATAGCACGTTAGCATCTCTGAGTTGCTGAGAGATGTAAAGGGGAAAATTAAGCAACACGGTGTTTGTATCAGTAGCAGATGACAAGGGGCCGCGTATACAGGCAATGTGGTGTAGTGATGAAAAGCCTGCGAAGGACTGGTAATGAGCTGTGTGGATTGGAATGTGTTAAAAACCATTGCTGATTTTCCACTTTGTCTTTATGCTTTCTTGCAGAGTTCAGCTCCTTCCAGCTTGGGAACAGGCTACTTCGTAAGTTTATCTCAACTTCCACATGTGTGCCTCGTATTGGCATTGATTTACTTGTATAATGTATGCTCATTAGGATGTGAAAAAAATCCAAGAAATTCCCTCTCAGTCCTAAAGAGCAGACTGATGTCCATCCTTTTACTAAGAGTTGTTTCACTTTTAAAATACATAACCTGCTGGGCTCCAGGGATCACAAGTCAGTCTGTGATGTGGGCCTGGTTCCCAGCACCCAGAACATTTGCTCCTTACCTGGCAGTGTACGGGGGATACAGGGAAACGTGATTGCCTCATGCCACCTTTCCTACAAAATGGTGTTTTTAGTGAGAAGTGTCGTGTGGTGGACAGAATTCAATTTATGCATTGAGGTGTATATTCATTTTAAGATCTCTTGAAGAACTTCCCCACATATACAATGAATTGCCATTTTTTAATTTTGATGAGAGGTGGTGTTTTAATGGATGTTTTCCCTCACAGTCTGAGTAGGTGGCCTTCAGATTATTTTTTCTTCACTCATTAAACTCCTCATTTTATCAAATATAGATGTATTATTTCAAGACCTTATTTCTGTCCTTTGAGAAGGGTGTGGATGGTGACATACCTCAGGGCTTATCACAATATTTCTCATTTATAAAGAAATTGTCACTTCATTTCTTTTATCTGTAGCTAAATTACCCTTCTTGGATTCAATAATACTTTTCAAGATATAAATAAAAGAGAATTACAAATAGACATTATTTCCACAACAGGATAACATGCCAGTGTAGACATTTGTTGTGGTATTTAAAGGAATTTAAGGAATTTAAAGGAATATGATTTATGTTCCAAATGACGAACACTGATACTCTAATATCTGCTCAGCATTTTCTGAGAAAATAATGAAATCATGAAAATAAAGTGGAAAATAATTGCTGATTCAGTTTCATTGCCTTTAAATTTCTTCCCTCTAAAATTCTAATTACTCTGGTTTTCTTCTGCCCGTTTGTCTCCATACATTTATGTTAAATTCATGAAAACAAGCATCATTTCATTGAATAATAAGTCTTTTCCAAGCTTGGAAGAAGTGGCATTTTCTAAATGTTGATTTTTTTTTTTTTTGTCTTAATCTATGATACGAGGAGAAAAAGGGTAAAGTTTCTTTTGGTACCTGCTTAATACAGTCAGCACACATCATTGCTCCTTATTATGGTTGAATATTCACGCTTACAGAAACAAGCAGGGTGCTGAAACAGGATCCTGCTTCAGCGGTTGAAATAACAGAAGTATTCCCATCTGCCGTCTCTTCACACCAGGCTGGATGTGGGTTGAGATGTTGGAAGTAAAATCTGGAGACTGCCAATGTTTATTCTCTATCCAAAAGCTAAATTCCCCCTCTTTGCTTTCTTCAGCAGAAGAAGGCCAATGCCACTGACTCAGCCTTTGATCACTTCTAGACTGAACATTCTAATATATATATTTTTAACTGTCCGTATGAGCACTCTGAAAGAAGAAAGTCACCTCTAGAAGCACTGAGAATTTTATTATGCTTTTGGTCACTTATTTTTCTCTCTAATTCTAGGAGTGTTTATTTTAATTCTCTAATGATAGGTTCCTGTGGATAAAGAGTCTTTGCAATTATGAATCTCAAATAAATTTTACACTTACACAATTTTGGATGAGTATAAAAGCTTTTTTCTTATTTTGGAAAAATTATTCTTAATATTACTTTGCTTATATATAAAAAAATCTGTAGTATTATTAGCTTACATGAAGAAGATACATACCAGATGTATGTTCAGCTCTCAACTATGACAAAAATGCTCTACTTAGAATGTGTTTCCAATAGTGAGATTATTATGTTATCAAAGTGCAAAATCCACTGATATTATTGCCAAGTCCTCATCAAAAAGTGTCTTCTCTTTCAATTTTCGTATCAACAATATCACATGTAATACTTAATTTCAGGTACTAACTTCAGCATTGGTGAGTTTCACACTTATAAGTGGAAAATAGTATATTCACAACTTGTAGTAGTTTCAGGCCAACATATTCTTTGCAGTGTGTTTTATGATCTATGATGTCATAACAACCTTTACTTAAGTCTGCAATGAAGGTTCAGCATCAGGTAAGTGGAATGGTGATGTTTCGACTTTAATACTCTTCAGCATCTCTTTGAAGTGGGGACGGAGGCAAATCACCTGCAGAGTCAAAGAGCTATTAATGCAGTTGAACCATAATGTGAATTCTGGTATAAGAAAACTGAAGGTACTCACCTCTTAAGTTTAACAGCCTGGAACTGTTTTCTTAAATACTCTCCCTTGCCCCATCGTTACTCTAACTTCAGAATCTTCCTTCATTTAGACTGTATGCTCCTGTAGAGCTTTTAGTGAACTAAGGTAAAATGCTGATCATTGTGTGTGCTAATAAAATAGACGCCCACCTACCTATATGCACGGGCATGTGTATGTGTACACACACACGTGTGTGTGTACCTTATCCACAGCCAGTATATTTTACTTTCTTTCCATTCTTTTCATTTATCAGTTGTGGTAAGTTAAAGGGTTTTAAGAAGAAACCTTTGTTTTTGATTTAGTTGTATTTGTTTATATCTCCTTGGTTTTGTGTTCCAAAGATGTCTGCTTAGGTCTGTCACTTTTCCAATCCATTTATAAGCTGAAGATTTGAGAAATGAGAACAGCAGCTAAAATCAGTATTTACATAAGCATATTGCAAAGAATTCTTAAAGTAGACAAAATAGAGAAGGATTGGAACAAACTTTTCACATTTTTGGGAGCTTTGAATAATGTGGGTGTTATATACACAGAGAGACACACATATATATTCATTACATACTCATGCCCAGCTCATATTCTAAATATAAATGGAAGTATAGACTAGTTGGAATCTATTTGCTTTTTTATTTTTTTGGCGAGAGTACCAAAACTTGCTGGAATGTGTAGGATTTTCTTTTTTTTTTTTTTAAACATTGATGCAGTGAACACATTTTCTTTACTTTCTTCTTTTACATGTATTTGAAGTTTTATTATACATAGTATACAATTAAGAATTTAGAGACTGAATGATATGAAGACTACTGTGTGCCCTTGGGTGAATTATTTGATGTCTCTGAGTCTGTTTCCTCATCTTTATCTACCTAAGAGAGTTGTGATTATTAAATAAGATATTTAATGCATGCAAAACAGCTCTCATTAATAGGAAATAATATGTATTCTCTTCCGTTATTCCCACTGTAGTGTGTGATGGAATAAACTTGGCCTCATTAAGTGGTTGTGCAATGCTGTGGTGGTAGAGGATTACCACTAGAAATTCATGATAAAAAGTAAATGTTGTAATTTATAACTGTAGGATAGGAGTATTTTACTCTCATTACATTCTTCTCGTAGCTTTCTCTGGAGCCTAGGATTTTGTGTTTGGTCAGCTGTATATCAGTTTACTCCGTATAGAAACATAAAACAAATATGGAATTCCTTCTCTGTGATCCTCTATGATCGTGATGAGGTTGGAATGAAATATTCTGTAGGCTGTCCACATATTATGATTGTTTAATTTGTCTATTAAAGTTATTTGTTGATTTTCTCCCTTAGACTTGAGGCATTTAAAGACTGCTGATAGCTCTTGGGGTTGGGCTGGGAGGTTAAGAAAGACCTGTTCAACATATTCAAGTTTATGAGGTTGTGTCACATGCTTGCTGCTGTCTGTCACTAAAAAGTGGATGCCCTAGCCTTCCCGAATGAGGTAACTGAAGGCAGTAGAGTGAGAAGATCAGTAAAAACATCTCATAGTTGCCAGAGGTCTGGTGTGTCATCACAGGAAAGATCCGGAGTCCCTCTTTACAAGCACTTGACTCCATAAGCTGGTAGTTGGGAGCTACCATTGGTGCAGCGGTAAGTTACTTGTCAGGCTGAACTTGATCCCTGGTGTTGTTTTATTTAGGTGACAGGTCCTGCCTGCTTCTCTGGATAATTTTCAGCCTTCTTCCAGGTTTGAATTTAAGTGTCTTAGGCCCACAGTCTCAAAGAGCTTGGATCCTGCTTTTGTACACTCCAGTGATACAGAGCTTTTTCTTAATGGTTCTCAACTAATATTTTTCATCCTCCTCATTTGACTCACATCTAGTAATATACACTCTTTATCAAGGAAACCAACCCACTTCTACCTGGTGATTTAAAAAAACTACCACATTATATAATAAAGGGGAATTGTGTAGTGGTACACATCTTAAAATGGGATTTGTGTTATTACTGTTTTCCTGTGCTGTAGAATTACTTAAGAAACAATGTTGATAGTGCTGGTAACAGGCAGTAGGTGCAAAATATTGACCTTGTGACTTTCCATTCAAAGTTATAAGGTCATAAAGGGATTAAATTCTTTGTCCTAAGCTTTTGACTATATAAACCCTTAAAATATTTTTTTTTCTGTAAGTTTATAACTCTCAAAACTGATTGGTGGTATTTTGTATAACCATAGTTGCTTCTTTTTAAAATCTCAGAGTGGACTTTATTGTTAGGTAAGAGTCAAATGAGTTTCTTTAAAAAGATCAAACTTTCAAAAAAATGTAATTGTTTATCTAATAGACTGAGCTTTTCTTTAAACAGACACTTTCGACATTTTGTCTTTCAGTAGGTATTAAGCACCTTCTCTGGCAGGCACTGTTCTAGGTGATGGGTTATAGAAGTAAAAAACTATGGCCCCCTTCTCAGGGAATTTAGTCTTCCCTAAACCCAGATCCTTTCCTTTGTGATGCTTTTAAACATTTTGACACATTGTACTTAAATGAGAGGTTTGGGGCTGTACAGAGACCTAACATTCTTAGACTTTATAATGTTTCCATGGGTTTTAACTTAAAAGTGCAAATATATCAACCTGGCCTTGACTGCAACCCCACCCAAAGTCATCTTACTTCCCACCTGCCAGTACTTGCTAGTGATGCTGTGAGAGGATTTTGTAACTCAAGTATTTATTCCTAACCTTTGAGTGCTTATATTTAAGGTAAATAACACTGAGCATTTTAAAGATGTCACTCAAATAAGACTCCAGCATTTATATTTATTAGTAATTAACTCTGAGTAAATGAATTATTGGCCATTACTTATTTACTGACAAGTTTCCATTTTAATAGAAATTTTTAAAATCTGAATTTCATCAGGCATCTCCAGTTATTATAGGGGACTTTTAGACCCATTGGTAAAAACTGAGTTGGAAAACAGCTCACAGATGGAGAATTCAATTGATTTTAATTGTCAGGTATGTGTTAACTATCTCTTCTTAGTTCTCAAGATAAATAAGGTATAAGCTTGGCCCTCAAGTCTAGGTTATGTAGTTGAATTTGATACAGAGCAAATTGATCAGTCCTATGAGAAATGTAAGTAGAACACTTGGGGGTATATGTTAGGGTGAGTTAATTGTAGAAGGCATAAATTGTGCAGAACTTGTTGGAGACTTATATTTTCAACAGATAAAGAAAAGGTGGAACAAAGTTTGAGGCAGAGGGAGCAATAGGGAGAAAAGCACAGGGAAGGGAGTTGGGCGGGTAGGAAGGAGATGGTTTATAGGGAGACCTGAACTTAGCTTAGCGAACTGTTAAAAATGACTCATCAAACCAAGGATTGATGATTGTGATGCTTCTTTTACTTGGAATAGGAATCCCAGGAAAGAAGAGATTCTATTTCAGAAACATAATGAGTTTGGAAGTTAGCGTACATAGTTAAAAATTTAATTATCTTCAATGATCGTTTAAAGACGTGGCCAAAATAACAAGAGAACAAAACATTGCCACCCAAATTTAAATTTATGTTGAAACAATAATATCCTGTAAGAACTTCAGTATGTCCTGAAGATTCAGTCATATGCCTATCACAAAATGTCTTTGAGATGTGGTTGTTGATGTAATTTCCCTAAGTGGCCCCTAACAGTTACCCAGTGAATCACCTACGCACGTTTGAAACAGCCTCAGAGGTTCCCTGTATCCAAAGTGAGCACAACGTCACTAAAATGGTTAATTACGTAATATTTAATATAAGAATTTTACTGAATATTATTTTGATTATAATAATAGAACAAAAACCTTGTAACCTATCAGTCACCTTAAAATCTAGGACACGGCTAATGATTTTGAAGCTGTCTGTGTACTATGCAGAGGCATTTGGGCAAATGAAATCAGTTGTTCTTTCTAATGGTAGTTGCCACAGTTTTGAACTGTAACATTTAAAATACTTCCCTGAACTATATTTACCTCCTAGAAAGTAACAAAACTAGACCCTACACTTAAGTAGGTGTTTCCTTAAGATTAGGAACCACAGAATACATATTTACACTGGAGGGTTGATTTATATCTGGACTAAGTATCTGCATTCCGACAGATTCTTCCATGTAAGGCGCCAATCAACTCTAATTTCAAGGGACTTAGACTAAAAATATAATTTTATTTTCCGTTTCCAGTTCTTACCTTTTTAAAGTGTTTTTGATTGGCTGTTAACACTTTGATTTTGGGAATAGGATCTGTGAGCCATGAGAAACATACCCTGATTAAGTGAACATAACAAGTTAAATTTGGGTGAGCAGGCGTTTACTCGTTTGTAGAATCTGTACAGTGGGATTACTCTTCTAGCTCACCCTGTGGAAACTGTCTTCTGTCTCCACACCATTGTTAGCTTCCTCATGAAGTACAAGGGGATTGAGAAATTTGGTGAATAAAATAAACAGATGTGAAAGAATCAATTGGTGTCTCCAGCTGCCACCAATCCCCCAACACTCTCATTTTCTCAACATTTCTGTGAGGGGATAGGCTAAGTATTTTTAAACATTTTCTATCTATAGGAATCTTTGTTGTTGGCTGTTGCAAACTCTAATTAGGGAGGTAAGATGAAAACCCAGGGGCTCCTCATGGATATGGGATCTAGCCCTCTGCCTGGTCTCCCTGTCTTCTCCCCCCTCCTCTTTTGCCCCTCAGATTTGGAGAAAGTAAATCGTTTTCCAAAACAAAAAATGATTTGAGGAAAAAAAAAGTTTTCACCAGCCACTGGACTAGATAATTGCTAAAGGGCCTTTGGTTCTAATAGTCCAAGATCTGTGATTCTGTCTGCCTCACACCTAAATGTCTGCCACATGGGACCAGCCCTTTTGATAGGCTTTGCTACCTTTCTCCACTGTCCTTTGAGCCCCAGGAGTGCAAGGCCATAGTCCCCTTACTGCTTAATGAACACTGCTCTTAGTGTCAACATTGAAGCGTTTCCAGATTTTGATTGCGTGACCAAGTCTGCCTTTCTTTGAAATTAACAATAATGAACAGTGTTTTATATTTGCATTATTCAGTTATGTTAGCACATAGAAATAGGCTATAAACTTATTCTGTCCCATAGCTAGTATATCCCTGCTGTCATAGAGATGATGCAGTAAAGGCTTAAGCAAAGTGCATTGACAGACCCAGAGGGAACGTACAGATCACTGTCATGGAATTCAGAAATTAACTTTATTTATTCCCCTACACTGGCTTTAAGGGCAGTTGTCTTATCCTTGTTGGAGATTTCCAAATTACAGAAACGTTGAATTAGTTGGTATGAGCTGTATAAACTGAGCCAAGGGCCATGTCAAACCCCAAGGTTTTCTGACTACCCACCCAACCTTTATTTTGATAGATTTATTAGCTGGTCTGGAGTTTTTTGGACTATCAATCAGAATATTTCAGATCAAAGGACTCATTCCTTTGCTTAACTGCTTTAAAAAATATTTTTCCTGAAATTGTAAATTAAATGCCTCCCAGTCCATTGCATAAGAAACTTAGAGCTTGGTGAAATACCAAGAGTATCATTTGAAAAGAGGTTAAAAAACACAACTGGGGCTTGTTAAAAAGGAAAAGTGCTACCTTAACTCCAAGTGTCACATTTTCCTATAGTTAGCTCTAGCAGTAAACAAGAGTTATTGGAGGCTTAGATAGTTTGAGACACTTTACTTTTCTCCCAGTACTTCAGAAGCCAAACATTTAAGATGTGTTTTGCTTGTGTAAAAATGTTTATCCATTTAAAACACAATGTCATTTTAACCAAAGCACCCGGGTGACAAGTGGTTTAGATATAGCGCAGTTAATAAACTATCAGGTCCTGTACGCATATACTTGAAAGGACCAACACAGTTACCCAAGGATTGGCATTATAAATCACTGTTGGGACTTCCCTGGTGGCGCAGTGGTTAAGAATCCGGCTGCCAATGCAGGGGACATGGGTTCAAGCTCTGGTCCGGGAAGATCCCACATGCCGTGGAGCAACTAAGCCCGTGTGCCACAACTACTGAGCCTGTGCTCTAGAGCCCTCAAGCCACAGCTACTGCGCCCATGCGCCACAACTACTGAAGCCTGCGTGCCTAGAGCCCGTGCTCCGCAACAGAGAAGCCACCGCAATGAGAAGCCCGCGCACCGCAATGAAGAGTAGCCCCCACTCGCCGCAACTAGAGAAAGCCCGTGTGCAGCAACGAAGACCCAACGCAGCCACAAACAAATAAATAAATAAATCACTATTAACAAACCTAATTTGCTTAGCAGGCTAATGAATGATCTCTAGTTTTCTTATAGTAATTAGCTTCACTAACAGTCATGCTAAAGGGACCCACCTTATGCTACACTTAATTTCTTTTCTGAAATTTTTGGTATCTGGTTTGCAGGGTACAAACAAAACAAAACAAACAAGAAAGACTATCAGTCTCTACTGATCACTGCCTGGTAATTAATCTAGATTGTAGCTGTTCTGGAGTGGAAGCATTGCCAAAGGTGATGACTGCCTATTAGGGCTTGTAAACTAATGTACTCACAGATTTGCAATGGGGTGGTGAAGCCAGATAATTGCAGTGTTTCTTGTCTAAATGTGCTGCTGTGTGTAGTGGCCTCTGATTTTAAGGAGCCATTAAAAATGCAGCAAGGCATAACAGCTGTGGTTCCTAGTATACTCCAAATACTTCGTATATTCATCACATCTCATAAAATCTTGCCGAGACCAACAAATGACTATATGTACAGCTGGAGTGCTCCAGAAGGAAACTGGGGAGAATCTGAGTGATGTAGGTAACATTACAGAGACAAATAAGAACTCACTCAAGCCCACCGTGTGCCACATTTCTCAAATAACTCCCCGAAGTTCTCCATTTCCATTTTAGTTTCTAAAGAAAACATTCACATTTTCCCTTTTGCAAGAGGATCCTGTCAGTAACCTACCTTTGTGGGAAACAGGCCTGACTTTGCCAAGGTAAATTAGGGCTATATCCTGTGCAGAAAGAATCTTGGTAAGTTAGCATCTCAGTCCTAAACACAAAGGAGGCAAGACATTTGGTTCCCTTAGAATTTATTTAAGACACATTTAAAAAATAACTTTGTAACAGAACTAACTCTGTGCTATGAAAACCTGACTTCTCTGAACAAAAGGAGCATTAATACCAGAACATTCTGAGAAGCAAAGGAAACTAGAAAATTCAGTGTGTTCTTTTAATCAAATATTAAATCGTTAAGCATCGTGCATGACTGAATGGAAGCTTTAAGCCGCATTTGTGCAGAGGCATAATATTTTCAAGTTATTTTCATCTGTTGCTAAATTGCCAGCTTTCAATTTGTTAATTAAAATAGACTATGATTCTGACTTTATGTAGGCTTAGGGCTACAGAACCTCTGCGTAAGAAGGGACTTCAAAAATCACCCTGTGGTATCATACAGTATTTGTCTTTCTTTGACTTACCTCACTCAGCATAATGCCTTCAAGGTATATCCATGTTGTCGTGAATGGCAGAAATTCCTTCTTTCTCATGTCTGAATAATACTCCAATATATATATATATATAAATGGATAAAGAAGATGTGAGATCTATCTATCTATCTGTCTATCTCACATCTTCTTTATCCATTTATCCATTGAGAGATACTCGGGTTGTTTCCATATCTTGGCTGCTGTGAATAATGCTGCAGTGAACGTGGGTGTGCTGTTACCCTTTTGAGACATTGATTTCAATTCCTTTGGATATATACCCAGGAGCAGTTTTGCTAGATCATATGGTAGTTCAATTTTTAATTTTTTGAGGAACTCCCATACTGTTTTTTATAATCGCCATACCAGGTTACACTTCTGCTAACAGTGTATAAGGGTTCCCTTTTCTCCACGTCCTTGTCAGTATTTATCTTTTGTCTTTTTGATAAAAACCATCTGAACAGATGTGAAGTGATGTCTCGTTTTGATCTGCATTTCCCTGATGATTTGTAATGTTGAGCATCTTTTCATATTCATTTTTCTTTGGAAAAATCTCTATTCAGGTCCTTTGCCCATTTTTAATTAGCTTAGGTACCACTTACATGTAGAATCTTAAAAAACTGAACCTGTAAAAACTGAGAGTAGAATGGTGGTTACCAGGGGCTGTGGGCGGGGGAATTGGGAAGATGTTAAGGGTAAATACTTCAGATTAGTAGATAAATAAGTTCTATCCTCTGCTTTTTTGTCAAAGATCAGTTGACTATATTTATGTGTGTCTATTTTTGATCTCTCAATTCTATTACATTAATCTATTTGTCTTTTTTTTTTTTGCCAATATCACGGAGTCTTGATTATTATAAATAAGTAGATACTTATTTATAATAAGTCTTGAAGTTGTGTTTTGTCACTCCTTCAACATTGAATTGGCTATTCTGGGCCTTCTGCCTCTTCATATAAACTTTTTTTTTTTAATCAATTTATTTATTTATTTTTGGCTGCATTGGGTCTTTGTTGCTGTGCGTGGTCTTTCTTTAGTTGCGTTGAGCGGCGGCTACTCTTCATTGAGGTGTGCAGGCTTCTAATTGTGGTGGCTTCTCTTGTTGCGGAGCACGGGCTCGAGGCATGCGGGCTTCAGTAGTTGTGGCACGCGGGCTCAGCCGTTGTGGCACATTGGCTCTAGAGCACAGGCTCAGTAGTTGTGGTGCACGGGCTTAGTTGCTCCGCGGCATGTGGGATCTTCCAGGACCAGGGCTCAAACCCGTGTCCCCTGCATTGACAGGTGGATTCTTAACCACTGCGCCACCAGGGAAGCCCCATATAAACTTTAGAATCAGTTTGTTGATATCCAGAAAATGTCCTGCTGGGATTTTGATTGGAATTGTGTTGAATCTATAGATCAGGTTAGGAAGAAATGACATCTTGACAATACTGAGTTTTCCTATTCATGAACATGAAATATCTCTGCATTTATTTAGTACTTGTTTGATATCTTTCATCAGAGTTTTATAGTTTTCATGATATAAATCTTGAGCATATTTTGTTAGATTCATAACTAAATATTTCACTTTGGGGTGCTTATATAAATGATAATGTGTTTTTAATTTCAAATTCCACTTGTTCATTACTGGTATATAGGAGTGGAATTGAATTTTGGGATATTAATCTTGTATCCTGCAACCTTATTCTTTTCACTTATTAGTTCTAGAAGGATTTTTTAATATTTCTTTTAGATTTTCTACATAGATGATTATTTCATTTGTGAACAAAGACAGTTGTATTTCTTCCTTCCCAGTCTGTTTACCTTTTATTTCCTTTTGTTGTCTTATTGTGTATTAGCTAGGACTTCTAATATGATGATGAAAAGGAGTGGTGAGAGGGAACATCTTTGCCTTGTTCCTGATCTTATAGCAAAACTTTGCATTTCTTACCAGTATGTATGATGTTAGCTGTAGGCTTTTTGTAGATATTCTTTATCAAGGTGAGGAAGTTCCCTTTTAGTCTCCCAGTATGCTGAGGGCTTTTTATCATGAATGGGCTACGCCACCAGGGAAGCCCTTAATTCAATATCTTTTTTTTTTTTTTTTTTTTTTTTTTT